>NW_020664419.1:661416-719722 GCF_002925995.2 Terrapene triunguis | reverse complement strand
GGGTGGCTAGGGGCTGTGTGCAGAGGGGTAGCTCAGGGTGCAGGGAGGGGGGTGGCTAGGGGCTGTGTGGGCAGAGGGGTAGCTCAGGGTGCAGGGAGGGGGGTGGCTAGGGGCTGTGTGCCGGGAGGGCTCCCCTGCTGGCCCTGTTCCCCGAGGGCTCTGCCAGCCATGGAGTCAGGTCCCCCCAACCCAGGTGGCTCTTACCAGCTACGTCAGCAAAGCGGTTCTGGGAGCTGAGGAGCAGCTTCAACCCCCAGCATCAGCATCGGGAGACGAGGAACGCTGTGGCTGCCTGCTCCATGGCACCAGCCAGAGCAGCAGCTGTACTGCACTGCCTGGCTCTGGCTTCCCGCCTCCGACCTGGCCGGGGGGTGGGGAGAGAAGGAGGTGGAGAGGGGGCTGGAGCTGCCTCGGGACTGCCCTTCTCTTGCACTGTAGTTTCGGGGACGGGGGGAAGAACATCTCCGTGTCCCCCCGCAACTCTGCCCAAGGGCTCAGGGCTTCTGCCCCGTGGGGATCACCGGGGCTTGGGGCTCCAGAATTCAGCCCTGCGGCTCCCAGCTTCAGCCCGTGGGAAATGCTGGGGCTCAGGCTCTGGGTTTTAGCCGTGGGGCCGCGCAGACCCCCCTGAAAGGGTTCGCAGACCCCCCGTTGAGAACTGCTGTGTTAAATGAAGCCCCTCCTTCCTTTCCAGTCTTAGTCTCACAAGTGAGATCCCCCCCCCCCCCCCATGTAAATACTGGCTCCAAGTTACTGTGCCCTTCCTCTTCATCCCTTCCTTAGAAAAATCTAGTTTCTGTACATAGTATGGAAGCTCTCCTACTCACTATGGCTGCCCTATATTTTGCTCTAACCAACGTGTAAATAATTGGTCCCTGCTTGGTGGTGAGGAGTGTGGGGGGTTAAAACTGTTAAATCCTACAAGTATTTTGCTAACTTGTACATGTTTTAATTCCATTTTCTCCATCTGTTTCAGGTCAGGAACTGTATGTCTAGATGTAATTAATCAAACTTGGACAGCTCTCTATGGTGAGTTTGGCAATCCACTGTGTGGTGACACATTTCATCATTTATTTGGTTTTAATACCCTAATATAGCTTGTTGGAGGTAAGTGCTCAAAGGTCTATTTTGGAAAGTGTGAGCCAAATTGTAGGGGTTTTTTTCACTGAACCAAGTTCAGTTTAGTAACAAAAGCTTGATATGAAAGTATTACTTACGCATCTCCTTTCATCCCAAAGATGTTGAAGGATTCTGTAAACATTGTACTGGAATCACTCAACCCACCACTAAAGTGCAGCCATCTCTGAGGTGGAATGTGGCAACTGCTCAACAGTAACGCAGCAACACTTCAGGATAGGAAGTGAAGAATGCTACAGTATCCAGATGAAAATATGGGGGAAATTTTTAAGTAACCAGACTGCAGTAATCCAAATTGAATTTTAGATAGGAAGGGTGAAAGCATTCTTTGACGCTGGTTGGGACCTTGATCGATTTTTCTTTAGAAGGTGGCTTCAGAAACACTTATTCCTCTTCACCATCAAATTGAGGCACTGTTTCAAAACAACTTAGGAGAAATGATACCATCTACTAATTTGTCTACACCACTTCCTGCAGAACTTGTTTTCCTGGGAGGTCTCCCATCCAATTACTGGCCAGACGTGATTCTGTTTAGCTTTAGAGGTCTAACAAGATCAATTTATAGTGACACGGACTCAGGAAAATAATAATTCTTATGTAAGTCTGAAACTGTTAAACAGAACAGATATTTAATAGCTCATTCTCTTGTGTGGTGGGCTGCATCAAACTTCTCAGGGTGTAGTTTATGGACACTATATTCACACTTCGATGTATAGGGTTAAGCAGTATGCACACAATATAAACACTTTACCTTTGACTTTTCACCTTGAAAAGTTGTTGTCTCATCTATTTCTAGTTTCCCTGGTTTCTTGACTGTCAATGTTCTGAACCTATTGCCAAAGTAACAAATTACTACTTTAAAGACCAAACTGCTTTAGTTTTCTTACAAATTATGCAGTGGAAACAGTGGATCCAAGAACTGGACCTACTACATACCTGTAGTAAAAATGCCGAAGTACTTAGTTGGGACTGCACAATGAAAAACTCATGCTGTTATGTTGCAGCTGTGGCTAGGGGTCAGGTTTTCTATTATACGTATTTTTTTTGCTGAGGAATGCAGGAAAGACGAGCGGTAGTTTATAAGGTGAGGAGAGCTTTCTTTTACTTCTACACTGATCGTACCAGGAATGTTCATTCTCAGCAGTGGACTTTACCCTGAGAAAACCCAACAGTGGGATAAGTAGCCAGAGTACTAAATGAGCAATGTGCAGTTTTGTTCAACAGTCTTAAAGCAGCTGCAGATGACGTGTCTGACTGACAAATTAGAATTGCTTCACTGTGTTTGCTATTCTGATGTTGTACACTAGCAATCTGGATACTGGTTTGTAAGCTGTGCAAAAATAGCTTCCTGTTTTGAGAGATGCTACTGTGGACTGTTGCAGTGGGGTTTCTACAGTATTTACGAACAAAATGTCATATGAACCCTTTCTGTCATTGGTTTCCTAAGAATGCTTCTGTATTTTTGGCATTTTTGTGGACTGTAATGGGAGGGAAAACAACTGCAGTACTTACTGCTCTTCTGTGATGTGTAAAGGTGATCTCAAAGCTTTCAAAAATCTAGTATACGTTACAGACAAAATCAGGATGTACTGTTGGTATGCCAACAACTTGTCAAATAATGCACTTGTTTAACGCCATTCATCTTATTCCAAACTTCCTTATTTTTTCTGGAGGATGCTTTGGAACGCTGAAGAGGTAACTCCTTTTTGTTCTTTGATTGTGTTGCTGGTGTCATAGTCTGCATTAGACCTACCTTTTTTGCCACTCCAGGTATAAGTCATCAGTCACCTTGACTTTTAGACACACAGCCATATACTCAAGGAACACAAGAAATTTCTCTCTGCAGCAGAAACACAGAAGGATCTAATTTTGGAGGGTGAAAGCAATCTTGGAAAAAAATCTTCCTATATAAAGTAATACAACTATTTTGTTATGCATTTGACCTTTAAAACAACCGATCCTGTATTGGTAGAGAAGATACGGACTAGCTGACCCAATCAGGGCCGGCTCTGGCTTTTTTGCCGCCCCAGGCAAAAAAAGCCTTTTTTGCCGCCCCAGGCAAAAAAAACCCTGCGGGGGGGGCGGAGCCCCGGGGGGGGAGGGCAGCGAGCCCCAGCCGGGGCTCCGCTCTCCCCCCGGTGGCCAGAGCGCCGGGGGCAGGGCGGCGAGCCCCGGCCGGGGCTCCGCTCTCCCCCCGGCGGCCAGAGTGCAGGGGGCAGGGCGGCGAGAGGGCGGCGAGCCCCAGACGGGGGGAGGGTGGCGAGCCCGGCCGTGGCCCCACTCTCCCCGGCGGCCGGAGCGCCGTGCCGCCCCAAGCACAAGCTTGGTGGGCTGGTGCCTGGAGCCGGCCCTGGACCCAATAGAAATTAGATGGAAAGTTCTTATGATTGCTACCAATAAATCCACTAGATTTAAGACCATAGTTGAGTGGATTCCTTTTATTTAACTAGTAAAGCACCAAACCCTTCTTAGCACAACAATGTCTTCATTTTAGGCATACTGTGCACATCCAAGCAATACTAAAAATGAAGCATTGGTTTAGTTGGGACTTGGAAAAGCGAGAACTGGAAAAGGCAGGCATTTAAAGGGAAAAGGGGCTATTTTGAGCTGTCTTTCATTTGGGCTTCGTTGCTCTGTCGCTAACTAAACTCCCCTTTCCATTTAATCTTAAACTGGGAAGCATTAAATATTTCTAATTTTCCCAATGGCAGCTGGGTTATAAAATAAGTCCACATAAAATGAAGCCATGTCTACACTTACCGGGAATCCACACAGCTGTGATCAATGCAGCGGGGGTCGATTTAACGGATCTAGTGAAGACCCGCTAAATCGACCGCAGAGCGCTCTCTGGTCGACTCCGGTACTCCACTGGAATGAGAAGAGTAAGGTAAGTCGATGGGAGAGCATCTCCCGTCAATGCAGCGCGGTGTAGACACTGCAGTAAATCCACGTAAGTAAGTAAATCCACGTTATTCACATAGCTGGAGTAGTGTAACTTAGGTCGACTTGCCTCGGTAGTGTAGACAAGGCCTAAGAAACAAACCTGTTGCTAATAATGTCTTAAGTGCTAGAGTAGACAGAAGGAACTACATTGGAAAACATTCTCGTCTTCGCTTGTGCCACGCTATTTTTGTGATCCCTTTTGAGAGTAGGACTACACTTCAAGAAGCTGTTGCACTTCAGCCCACAAGTAGCTGACGGTGACAACTGGCATCTCAATGCACCAGCCTTGGCAAACTTGGCCTAGAGACATTTGTGTACTTCTTAAGAGTGTTTCTTGTAGCCTTCCTTTCTCTATCTACCTGCCCTTGAAAAGGGCAATGACTTTTCTGTTCAATAGAAAATTTTAAGTTTAAAAAAAAAAATAACTGGCATTTTAGAGAGTCTCTTGTATAGCTTAGCTGCAAATAACTAAGGGCTGGTCTATGCACAAAGTTGCATTGGTTTAACTAAAGGTGTGATGTTGCACTGGCTTACTTAACTGTGCAACTCCTGTGTGTAGGCAAACCCAAATTTCCGTCCCTGCTATGCCACGTTCACGCTGAAGTGACTCAGCTAGTCAGTACCCTGGAGTTTCTACATATGCAGGATGTGTTAATGCAGGAAGGAAGATTTGACAATAAGTCTCTTCCTCGGTGCCATGTCCAGGCCAGAGGTTCCCACTGTGCGTTCTGTAGGAGCACTTGCAGGTGGTCTGCAGAGAGCTAGCAGTTCACATGGTGCTAGTTCTCCTAGGTTAGGTCTACACTGCAGCTAGACTCACGCAGCTGGCCTATGCCTGATGACTCCACCTGAGCCCCACGAGCCGAACGGGCTGTTTAATTGCGGTGGAGGTATTCAGGCTCCAGCTGCCCAAGCTCTGGGACCGTGCCACCTCACTGGGTCCTAGAGCCTGGGCTCCAGCCTGAGCTTGAAAGGTCTCCACAGCAATTAAACAGCCCCTTAGCCTGAGCCCCACGAGCCCGAGTCAGCTGGCACAGGCCAGCCGCGAGTTCTTAATTGCAGTGTAGACCTACAATGTAAACCAATAGGGGTAAGATCCAGGTGCAGGATATGTTTAATCTTGGCCTATTTAATAAAGGCCTGAGAGGTACAGATCTGATCCTAGTGCTGTCTCCATCAGGATCTGATGTGCTGAGAAACTGTGGGTGGGGTCTCTTCCTGCCCTCTTCCCTCTCCCCCCCCCCGCCCAAAAAAACCTCTTTTGATTAGCAGCAGTAAGAGACATTTTTGTCGTTCTTTGTGCTGTAGCTACTCCATCAGGTTTTCTTTGCCACCAGAAAGGGGGTGAAGGATGAGGGGAGCCTACGTACTACCCAGATGAAAAGGTGATGCTAATAAAATAAAAAGATTGAGTATTTGAAAGGGTGAACCTGCTTTTTATTTAAAAAAAAATTCTACATGCACCTGCTAGTCTTTAACTGCTGAAGTTAAACTTCGCAAAATCACCCTCCTAACCACACACTGAGGGCTTACTCTTCCATCTGTGTGGGCGAATACAGCCCTTCTGGCACCTGCCTGAAACATCCAAGAAAGAATAGCACAGTCCGTTGCTTCACACCCGCATCTTTGAAGTATGGTGCATGTGTCTCTTTTGGAGGTGGGGTGTGGAGCATGGTTTCGTGTGTTCACAATTACTCATCAGCACCAGAAACATGTTTCCCTGTCATGGAGTATTAGTGGTAAATGCCAACTGGCAGTAAGGCATTAATGTGAATCTCTTCGCATGCTGTTAATTGTTTTGAAATGGGAGAATGAACTTGTTGGGTTGCTCTTTTTATTATCACAAGTGTCGAAGCTCTGTAGAAATTGTATTATGCTGAGATGTGTCAATTTTAAGTCTAGGAACCGACTTATTTAAAGACAGTAATGTGAGAGGAAGCATGGGGAAATTTGGTGTGGGGCAATTGGGAGGGAAAAGTGTCCAAAGTTTAAAGCATAAAAGAATGGTCTGGGTCTAATTCCTGCTATACTTGCTGTATGACTTGGGTATATCATTTAACCTCTGCCTCCATTTCCTTAAGTAACAGCGTTTCACAAATCTCCATAGGGATGCTGAAGAAGTTATTTGTGTTTTGTAAAGTGCTTTGAGATCTTCAGATCAAAGATGCTATCGAAGTGTAAAATACTTTGGGCATAAAGTATTGGAAGCTCTATTATCACACAAATTCTCAACTATATGAGCAGTCTAGGACAGGAAAACGTATATGAATTTAAGCTTCCATAAGCTTTACACCATCTTAATATCTGACTACAGCAATACACAGTTTCACTGATGTTTAACTTGGTTGTCTGTGGGTCTGAGATGTGGATGTGCAATGTGACTTTGTGTTAATTTGTCTTGCAGATCTTACCAATATATTTGAGTCGTTCCTGCCCCAGTTGCTGGCCTATCCTAACCCCATAGATCCTCTAAATGGTGACGCTGCAGCCATGTATCTCCACCGACCGGAAGAATACAAACAGAAAATTAAAGGTAAGGGAGTCAATGGAATGTTGAAAAATTAATGGTATCACTTTGATCTATTGGTGTTTGGGAGAAACTTGTTCTCTTCACTATACATCTTAAATACCTTTTGTCTGATGACCACTATTGCTCTAAAATAGATGTATTTAATTTTAGAGCAGGATAGTCTTCTGGGAAGAGTGGATGAACCACCATCATTTTAAATTTAAAGCTGGTCTGTAGAATACAGTGTTGGGAATGGTTCTGCTTAGCTTGGATGTGGGGAATGTCTTGGCAAACTATTATAAGTTAGAAACAGAAAGGAACTAAGTTAAAGGCGTTTTCCCAAGGTCCCCAACTTTAAAAGCAAACTTCAGAAGTTTGGAGGAGTTAGGAATATTTTTGTAGCTAAAGTAGCACAGAAATTTTTCTGGCTGTTTTTTCCCTGGGGTATTTTATTTAAAAGTAAACAAAAAATACGGATATTCAAAGTTGTGCACCAGTCATGCCATTAGCTCACCCCATTTTGTATGTGTTTGTGCATGCATGTGCATACATGTGCCTGTCTGGCTTCCCTTAAAATAATGTAGGAATTGTCATGTTGGATCAATGCTAGATACCTCAGAGGAGGTATAGGAACCCTTCAATAGAAAGATGTTGGATAATCTGACCCCATATTGGTCTCTTCTGGGTCTCTAATAGTTAGAGATTGGCATAAACAATGAAGCACACAGACAGGGAAGACCTATTACTCAACGAGGAGGAAACGAGAGAAAATGCAGCAGCGGCTGAAATAAATGACTTTTTTTGTTTTCACCAAAAAAATTAGCAATGATTGGACGACTAACATAGTGAACATCAGTATAAATGGGGTAGGATCTGAGGTTAAAATAGGAAAAGAACAAGTTAAGAATTACTTAGACAAGATAGATGTCCTCAAATTGGCAGGGCCTGATGAAATACATCCTAGAATACTTAAGGAACTGTCTGAAGAGATCGCAGAAGACTGGAAAAGGGCAAATAGAGTACCTATCTATAAAAAGTGGAATAAGGGCATCCCAGGGAATTATAATTTCAATACCTGGAAAGATAATGGAGTAAATAATCAATCAATCAATTTGTAAGCACCTAGAAAAAAATAAGGTGACAAATGTCAAGAACAAATCGTGCCAAACCAGTCAAACCTAATCTCCTTCTTTGAGATAATAAGCCTTGTGGACAGGGCGAAAATAATAGATGTGATATATCTCAACTTTAGCAAGGCTTTTGATACTGTCCCACATGACCTTCTCAGGAGGAAACTAGAGATGAACCAAGATGGGTCTACAACTGGTTGGAAAACCATACTCAGAGTAGTTATCAGTGGCTCACAATCGAGCTGGAAGGGCATATCGAGTGGGGTCCTGCAGGGATCTGTCCTGGGTCCAGTTCAATATCTTCATACATGATTTGGATAATGACATACTTATAAAGTTTGCAGACGGTACCAAGGTGTGAGAGATTGCAAGAGCTTTGGAGGACAGGATTAGAATTCAAAATGATCTTGACAAACTGGAGATACGGTCTGAAATAAATAGGATGAATTCAATAAGGACAAATGCAAAGTACTCCACTTAGGAAGAAATAATCAATTTCACAAATACAAAATGGGAAATGACTGCCTAGGAAGGAGTACTGCGGAAAAGGATCTTGGGGTTATAGTGGATAACAAACTAAATATGAGTCAAGAAGATAATACTGTCACAAAAAGGGAAACCTCATTCTGGGGTGTATTAGCAGGAGAGTTGTAAGCAAAACATGAGAAGTAATTCCTCTATTCTACTCAGCTCTGATAAGGCCTCAGTGGGACTATTGTCCTGTTCTGTGCACCTCACTTTGAGAAAGATGTTCACAAATTGGAGAAAGTCCAGAGAAGAGTATTTTGATGATGCAGACTAACACAGCTACCACTCTGAAAAACGATTAAAGGTCTGCAAGGAAAGATTGGGGGGGGGAGGGGCAAGGGGTTTATTTCATCTGGAGAGGAGAAGACTGAAGGGGAACATAACAGTCTTCAAGTATGTAAAAGGTTATAAAAAGGAGGGTGATAAATTGTTTAAGTTTAACCACTGAGGACAGGACAAGAAGAAATGGACTTAAATTGCAGCAAGGGAGGTTTAGGTTGGACATTAGGAAAAATTTCCTCACTGTAAGGGTAGTTGAGCACTGGGACAAATTACTTAGGAAGGTTGTGGAATCTCCATCAATGGAGGTTTTTAAGAACAGGTTAGACAAAGACCTTTCAGGGGTGGTGTAGATAATACTTAGTCCTGCCTCAGTGCAGTGGACTGGACTAGATGACCTATCGAGGTCCCTTCCAGTCCTACATTCTGTGATTTACAATGCCTTCCAAACTTTAATCAATTCATCTTACATAGCGTATGCATAAGAGTCATGCGTCCACTTTGAATACTCTGGCTTCTTACCAGTTTTGCATGACAACCATAAGATAGAACTGAACACTGCCATTCTGTGAAATCCCTCTTTGTAACGGTAATATTTAAAAAAAGTCTTGGACATGCTGGAATTGATGCAATGGATTCTAGCAACTTCTTTGCTCTGGAAAATTAAGTACTGTGAATACATAATTTATCTCCTCTTGCCTTTACCACCTCATTTTTAGTTATGAAAGCATAAAATATCTGCTTGATGTGTGTGTTGGGGATTGCTTCTAGGACTGACACCTGGTACAAAGTTCTCAGCCTGCCACAATCCTTATGAAGAGCAAAACCCTTAAATAAAGATTCATAATGGAACCTATAGTTGTCCATTGGTGCGACTATTGTGTATACAGCTGGAAAGATTTTTGTTTAACACTAGTACAGCTTTTCACTCTTCAGATAAAAAACTTGTTAATGGCCATAGAGGTAAGAGTACCTTTTTAGTCTTTCCATCCTAGAAGAGAGGAAATTGGGGGAGGGGGGGATATTTTTTTTCTAAAGACACAAAGAGCCAGTTAAGCAATCAACTTCTATTGAAGGTCAGTGGGATTTGAGTGCTTAACTCCCATTGGTGCCTTTTAAAAAATAAAAATAAAAAAAAATCAGGGCTGGCACTTGATATTGGTGCATAATTTTAGTAAATGGTTAAATACTGATAGAGCTGTGAATGGGGTATAGATATAGCTAGTTTGCATTCCTTTGGGGCTAAAATATTTGAAGCAATGTTGGTTCTTTCTTGGTATGAAATCTTGATTTCAAACCTTTGTGCTAGACACTTGAAAATATACTTCCTGTGGTATCTACAGGGCCAGCAGAATGTACAGTTCAGTGTCATCTTTCCTTAATGGATTGAAAAATGACTAGATCCTCCAGTGTAACATGAGTTTAACCCAAAAAGAGGGTTAATTGTTTAGACATGAAAGTTCCCTGGAAGTCAGGAATTTCCAGAGGTTAAAATGAATGGCCATCCTGCTGATGGCTAGGCGTTCTCGCCCCAGTTTTCTAGTATGGCCTAGCAAACAAGTGTCAAGGGTTTAAATGTGTTGATGGGTGGTAAGTATCTATTTGAGCTAAAGTTGCCTCTGTGCTTTATAAGCTGTGGGCCTTGGGTCTTTGGAGCACTTTGAGAGTCAGTGAAGTGGCGGGTGGTCACATGGCTCCTGTCCTTGTTTTTACCTGCTAAATGTCAGGATGACAGCTAGCTGCTGTATCTAATTGCTTTCCTGGTATTAGTCTCCCACATAAGCAGGAGTGGTAGTGAACTCAGGGATATTGTGAGGTTGCGAATGGGAAGAGGTGTTCACAAGACTATCTGAGGTGTTGTGTGTGATCTGAAATTTCTGGAGAAGAGGAAGGGTGGGATCCTGTTGCTGGGGTGTGAAAGGTGTGTGTGAGGTTTATCTGGGCCAATACCACAATATTTTTTTATTGGAAGTTCAATTGATAAGCAAGACAGACCCCAAAACGGGCACCCAAGAAGTTAAATGCTGCCTTTGAGCAGATCATTTTTGTTAGTATACAAGATCCAGTTGCACAGGACCAGGGCACTTCCCTTTATCACATTATTGTATTCATGATATGGTTTCCAGAAGGGTAGGGAGCCTGACCGTCTGAATGTCTTCACGCTGCATGCAGCATCACTGCAAATGTTCTACACTTCCTAGTGTTTACAGAACGATCGTTATTGAGCTGTTTGTGCAAGTTCTCGTGACACAAACTTCAGCAACCTCTCACAGGTGAACATTGCAAATTAAACCATTAGAGAGAAGCTGCTTGTCATTAGAAATCAGCATGTGCCTCCATATGAGTTTGAAAGCCCCTTTTAGCCATTTGGCTCAAGTACTTTAAATGCAGAGGGTCCCTGTAGTTCAACAGCACTTCAGAGTCTATTCTTGTAGCAGGTATTAAAGCATCTAGTGGCCTAATTCCATAGCCTCAATTCCAGAAACCTTGGCTTCTTGCAACTTAGCCAGCTGGTGCCTGTATAGACAATTAACTATTTGAAGATGTACTGTGGGTAGCTGTATGTCATGCTAGAAATAAGCACTGCAGAAATTTGGAGGCAGTGGGAAGAAAGATGTTGCCAAAGATTTAACATCCAGCTTAACTTTCTCTTCTACTGAACTGAAAGATGCAAGTAGATTATTGATGTTACTTAAGAAACAAAACTCGCTTTTCAAATGCAAGTTTCTATGCTCATGTATGTCTGGCATCTCGCATTACAAGTGACCTCCCACAGTTTCATAAGCACATCTCTCTTGGCATGACATGAAACAAAGGATGGCCAATTAGCAATGTTTTAGGCCAGTGGAAGGGAAAATACAGTGTGCAAGACTGATCCTCCCTCCTTTCTGCCCCATGAAACTCAGTTAAGGAAAAGAGCAACACTTTCAAGTCCTTTAGGCTGGGATTTCTTGATACGAATTGGAATTCATTAACACCTCCTATTGTGGGAGCTAGACATCATTAAGCATAAAGGAATGGCTGCTGCTTTAAAAAAATCTGTTTTGTGGCTTTAGAAGCAAACCATCTTGCCTTCTGCTCATGTCCATCCTGTGAAAACTGCCAGATTAGCAACTGAAATCTAACCACGGAGCAGGTACAGCATAAGAAATGCTCACCTCACCTTGCTCATGTACCTCGGTCCCAAACTAGAGGGATGTACCAGACTTGGATAGCTCAGGTTACATAACCTGTTCACCTAGATGGTGTGGCATGTTTTCCCAGTGCCTAGTTGAGAATAGGATTTGAGAGCAAGCTGGCTGAAGTTCAATCCAGACAAGACAGTCTGTTAATACTGCAAAGAAAAACCCACAACACCAGGTCTCAGACTATGGGTCAATTGACTCGGGCTTGTGGGGTCAGGCTGCAGTGCTAAAAATAGCAGTGTAGGCAGTCATGCTCAGGTGGGGGGCTGGATTCCAGGACCCTACCCCCTTATCTCAGGCTCCAGCCCAAGCGGGAACATCTACGCTGCTATTTTTAGCCCTGCTGCCTGAGACTCAGTGCCACAGGTTTTTTTTTTTGCAGTGAAGATCTACCCAAAGATACTGGGTTGGAGGAATGATCCCCGCATGTACACCCTTTTTCAGGAGGTTTGCAAATTCGGGACATGGCTGCTCTTGGAAGGTCCAGTAGTGTCAGCCAAGAGCCTCCTCCGTAGGCACATGTAGTAAGATGATTGTGACCCTCAAATCTGGACGTAGTCTCAGTAATCCTGCTCCTAAACTGGATTTAAACTGGATTGACTACTGTGCATTCTGCATGGAGCGACACTAGAAAATTGCACACGCCACAGCTTGCACAAAATGCATTTGCCTTCCAGAATCCTATTAAACCAGTTTTGTGACCTGTGCTGGCTCCTTAATTGCTTTTGGTTGTAATTCAAGGGGTTGATCTAGCTAACTAGAGCCCTGCATGGTTTGGGTCTTGGCTTTGAAACCTCATCTCTTTCTAGGAACCACTGCAGTAGCTGAGATTGGCTGGGGTGCTTGTGTTTAGAGCTCCTAGAATTAAACGTCTGGAAATTGATAGCTGGGAGTTCCTGGGGAGCGCCCTCTAGAATGTTTTCTCTGCTACTATGACTGCCCTTGTCTGATACTAAAGCATAGGGCAAGGCCTGTCTCTTGGGGGATAGAGAGGTGGGTTGTTGCGGTTTTATTCTAGGGAACACAGGTTTGCATTAGGTTAAAAGCAGTAAATCTGTATTCCAGCTTTTTCTCCCACCTTCTTCATCTCCTCTCATCTCTTTCCTTCTCTGCAAGTTATGCCAGTATCATCAGTCTCTAATTCCATAAAGCAGTATTCAAAACTTTTCCATAATGTGGGTTGTATCTTGAGAGGGTCTCCGATTCTCCTTTCCCCTTGGTACTGCGCGCACTGCATTGCCTCCCGTTCACAATGGCACAGCCACACTGTGGTACTAACAGCGATTGCTGATACAGTATCTTGAATACTTCGTTTTCATATTATGTATTATAGGTCAGCAGGACAGACCAGTACAGTAGCTCTCAGCCTTCCTGCCCGATGACCAAGTATAGCCCTTGTAGAATGTCCCAGATTTTTCTTCTTTTCCAGGAGACCTGGATTCACTATGACCGTGAATTTTCAGAGCCTAACCTGTTGTACCCCTAACGGCATTGTGGGCCAGCTCTTATCTCGGGTTTCATGACAATATGTTTTGGTTTTTTTTGGCGGGAGGGAGGCTGAGCTCTAGGTTGGATTTTCTCATTTGATCACCTTAATATGGGATGACTTTCCATTTTTATAGCAAATGGGTTCTGAACATGAGGCTTTTAAACTGGTGTATGTGCAGAAGTAGAAAGGGCACTGGCTGTTTCTAACTCCAAGTCTAGTGTTCAGTATCCTAACAAAGTGTGTGTTTATCAACATGTATGCCTCAGGACTTCATGCGTTATCCAAGGGTCTCGCCTTTGATGCCTCTAATATGGCTGTGGTCAGACGAGATTGACCTTTGGTCTAAACCGATATGGCAATCCCTATGTTAATTTATATAATCATTATGTTTTATTGTCCATATATGGCACTATCCCACCGGCTGTTACATTAATTTCTTATCCAGCCATGCTCAGTACCAACCCATTTTTATAAATGGCTGTGGGAGTTGAACATATGCTGATTATACCCTTTTCTTTCCTCACATACAGAATACATTCAGAAATATGCAACAGAAGAAGCACTAAAAGAACAGGAAGAAGGTACCGGGGACAGCTCATCAGAGAGCTCCATGTCTGACTTCTCGGAAGATGAGGCCCAGGATATGGAATTGTAGTAGAAGAAGCAACCTGCTTTTCAGAGAGACTATTATTTCCTAACCATGAGAAGCAGACTATAATATTCATATTTAAACAAAGCAATTTTTTTTATTACTAAACAAGGTTTTTATGAATAATAGCATTGATATATATATCACCCTTTAGATCTTGATTTCTTGGTCATTTCTCAAACCCAAGGTATATAGCATATTCCCACATTCCATTTTGGTAGCAATATGCAGCCCGAATGCATGCATTCATAATTCCATTTGGCCAAGTCAACTTGTGTGCTACTGAACTGTCAACTCAAACAGCTGCTCTGATAGGTAGGGACTTAGAGATTTCCTTTTTATCAGTGGTTCCACAGCTACCACCTTGGATGATAAGATGGAACAGAGCTTTCTCAAAGTAAAAAGTCTAGGGGATAATGTAAGAACATTTTTAGATCAGACATTGAAATAAAAAGTGCTCCTTCAGGTCAAACTCGCTATCCTAGTTTATGTGGAGTTGCATTTAAAAAGTGCACAGAGTTATTCAGAGCATCGAAGCTTAAAAAAAATGACTTGGATTTTAAGTACACTTTTATATTGGACTTCTGCCCACCCTCTGAACTGTAGGGACCTACAACCACTCATCTATTTGCTTTTGGGACTTTGGAAAGCCTTCATCTGGACTTTACTCATTTTCTTGGTCTGGATTATGACCTGTTCCCTTTTTTCGGGGGGGAAAAACACAATGCTATATGAACAGTGCTTTAATTTACCTGGAGCACATACAAAGGCAAACTCTTTGTCATAGTTTTGAAACTGCTACCCTGTAATAGCTTCAAGCTTTCCTTCTTGCTTGAAGTATGATCAAACACCTTGCAAACTCTCTCCATCTCCTAAAAGAGGGTTCTCTGACCAGATGGACTAGCCTTGCTGAGAGCTTCAGACCCATGAAGATTGGCCCATTGGCCATAGTCCATGAATCCGTTGGCACATTCTCTTTCCCATTTTTGTTTTTCTGTTTTCCCTTCTGCAGCAGCTTGGTAGCCATCTGCTTGTGTGTACAACAGACCAAACTAAAGTTTAACAAAGAAAAATGCTCTAAGAATATTTGAGATTAATAAAAATAAAAACCATAAATTGGGGAAACAAGCGAAAAATATTTTCAAGGATTCTTCTGAATGAAAAATTTGATTTCTTCTGGTGTATTTCAACATACTAAGTTTTTTATTATTTTTATTTAATGGTAAGAGAACCTAATACAGTAAACGCCTACCTGGGTTGCCAGTGATACTTGAATTTGGATAATTGTGCATTTGAAATCCTAACTAAGATGGATTTTAAATCTGAATGTTACTTGCTGTATTCTTAGGGTTTTCTGAGGGGTTTGGATAGACAGACAGATACTTTAATATTTTTTTGGTGAAACCTTCAGGATAGTATGTGGAATTCAACCCACGCTGAGTGACTCTTGAACAGAGAATTTTGAATGACGGACTGGATTGAGTAAACACTTTTTTTTTTCATTGTCCCACAAATGTTTTTCTTTTAGGAATGTCACCAAGTTTTGAGTTGATGGGGTTGAAAGATACAATCCTTTTTTAATCCATAAAGCACAATCAGTTTCTTTTTCCTCTTTGTTTTTTTGTTTTGGAAAAAGCTATATGAAGTACAATTTTGCTTTAGCATGATTTTCCTTAATAAAAATAACATACAAAGGGTTTACTTATTTTATGTTAATTACGGGCATGAAGCAAAAGGTTTTTCTTTTCTTTTCTTTTTTTTTTCTTTTTTTAAAAAGCAGTGATGTAGGACTGTGGTTAGTTACTGTGCTGAAGTTCTCTATCTAGCATTTGTGGCTTGTTGGAAGGGTAGTATTAACTATTTAACATGTAATGGTGTACTTTAACTCTTATCTAGCACGCTGTTTTCTCATTACTTTGGGGAGGGGGGGCAGAACTGTGTTGGCACTGTTTAACTTGCTTACCTGCTGAACTAGCAGTTTGCTTGTGCTATAACCTTTAACTGTAGGTGCTATTTAGGGGTAGTCTAAGTGCTGGGTGGTGATATCAGTTTAAAAACAACAAAACAATAAAAATTTGTATTTTTTCAATATTGTATAAAAAATAGTGTTCTAATTACCTCTAATTTTTTTTCCAGGTAACTGTATTACTCTTCCCCCAGTCTATTCAATGACCAGGTTTAACACAGTGAACACTTTCATGCATCTCTCTCATTTGAAGAAGCCAGTTTTCTAATAAAAAGGTGTCCTGTCCTAAGCTTCCAAAAGAATTACAATTAGAGCTGCAAATCTAAGGTAGACTCCTGGAAACGTAAGCACACGTTTTACCGCATTGATTTTCTAGGTTGTGAAGATGCAGTTTGGCTTCTATTAGTTGTCCAAGTTGCTCTGATTCCTCTGCACGTTACTTTGTGCATACAGGCAGCCGAAGCAAGGTATTTGTGGGTATAGATCTGGAACTTCTCCAGCAAGATGTTTCCTTGGATATTAATGGAGCTTTACACATGAAATCTATAGCATTGCCTGCAGCATGTCGAAAAGATCATCATCTTGGTATATTTCATGTTTGATCATTCTTCCCTGTAGTGATTACAGCAGGAAAGGAAGCCTACAGTAAATTGTCAAAACACCTGCAGTTCAAAGGAATATGGCCTAGTGTAAAACTCTTGTAGGGAATAAATTCTAATGGATTTCCCTTCTTTCTAGACTGGAGCAGCTGCTTATTGCCTCATTCTGCCCTTTCTCCCATCTTTCACCTCCCTCCCCATCTCAAACAAGAACCGTCTGTAAATAAACTACACACCCCTAGTCTGGAAGAGAAAAGTGGAATCGTTTTGAAGCAGGATGCCCAGTTTTTTTTCAGTTCCAGTTTCTTTTGAAATGCTAATGTTCTTTTTCTGAAAGAACCACTGCCATTCTCTTCCCTGTTCAGATGACTGAATCTCAAAGCATCAGCCAGGTGGAAATTAACAAGCCTACTCCAACATGACTACGATTGATCCACTGTATGTAGATTCGTGCTCTCAGTGAATCCCTGAATATGAAAGCTTGTTAGTAACCTATTCTCGTTGTTATGGAAGTAGGCTCTTTGGCTTCACGTCTGATAGCTTGTCACCTTGTTCTTGAGCTTTGTGTGACCTATACAAATTGAGAAATATCAAAGCTGCCCCAGATCCGCAGAAGCGTCTCAAGAAGCTACCTACGTTGCCAACTAGGTTAATCTTGAATTTCATCAGGCGTGTTTTCAACTCTCCTTGAGGTTTCCAAGTGTATTTTCTTGGTTCATTTGACTTTCCATCATGACAATTTTAGACTTAAAAAATTAAGGAGGGGAGTCTTGGCGAAAGCTAATCTTAAGGGAGTGGCATCTCAATATGAACTGAGTGGAATAATGCTTTGTAAATTAACTGGTAATGTGTAAACCCTCGGTCAGAGGGGGGGGAATGGAAGTTAAATGCTATTTCTGTTACCTCTGACGTTCAAATTGGCCACTTAGGTTTATGGGAATACTACCTACATTGTCACTTCTGTAATCTCCCTTATCCATGTTTGATCACCACCCCCACATTATCTGCCTGCAGTGCACACAAACCAGGGAGATGGAGTCCCATTTTTCCCCATAAGGGATGAGAAATGCTGTAACCTGTGCTGCAGTTGGGTTGCCCTGGCTTTTTTTCCCCTCCCAGCAAGACTAATCACAGGGCATTCTGATGTAAGTGGTAGCTCTCAGGTATGCAAGGACACCCTCCACCCCCACCCTGCACCTTTGATGTCAGATCTATACCACACCACGGAGAGGGCAGGGCTGTTGGTTTGTTTTTCTTTTGCTTCTTTTTGCTCATCTGAATTCCGCTGGCACTTTAGCAGGAGCGTGTGCAGCATGAGAAATGGCCATTATTTTACTGACTGTATTTGATACCTGTTGTGTGATACTTGAAGAGATAAAGGGTGTTTTCCCTTCATTCGAGTCTAAGCTTTTTTCTTTTCTTTTTTTCCCTTTTTTCTTGCATTGTGATGATGTAGTGGGCATGCTTGTCACCATGACAAATGCCTCTTCTCTAAGAATATAACCTCTCAAATAGTTGTGTATAATTAAAGAACTGTAAACTTTTTTAAATAAAAGATGTATATACCTTGACACTTGACTGGTACTTGATCAGTAAGGTCTTGCCCTCATAGGCAGCATCTCCAGTGCCTCCCGTCTTTTAAACCTCCAGTCCCTGAGATTCAACAGCAGCTGTTAACCAGACTGCCCAAGATTCTGCCTTCAAAACCAGTCCAGGTGTTTTCTATAGGAGATGCTGTGGTGGAAAAACGTCCCATTGCATATGCAGAGTGTCTGACTGCAGTGTTTGATGTAACTAGGTTATTGTAAGTCAGGCAGTTTGTTAAAAATAGCTGTACTGTACCATTGTGATGGGTGCAGTCAAAGAACCTAATTAAACTAGTATAAATTGGTTTCTTTGGTTGTAGGCCCATTTGCAGATAAGGTTTGTGAAACTTGCCTCTGGCCAACACTAGATGGCACTATTTGCCACATTCTCCACAAAGTGCTCTGGCAGATTTTAGTTAAAGGGTGTTTCAACCAAAACTGTAAATTCGAATTATGCTGTAAATTCGAATTATGCCCTTAATGTGTTGGTAATGTGAGCAAGCAAATGAGCAGGTTTCTTCATCTTATTAGAATGGATGTTAAGTGAGCTCTTCTAGGAAAATACCTAATGCATTATATGTACATAGATCATGCCAAGTACTTTATAAAATGTGAATTGGGGGAATAGGGGAGTGGTTCCAAGGTGTTTGCAATTTAAATTGGCCAAGGACAATGTGGACACAACAGTGCCAAAGTTAGAAAGCTGAGACCTCAACAGTGAGATCATCTATACAGGAAGGCTTTGGGGAAAGTGGATTTGAAGGGTGGGTGGATATAAAAGTATTAACTTACAGGCACAGTGTGTCAGTCATTCCAATTTTACAGCTAAAGGACATAACCAATGCTCTTTCAATAAGTTCCTCTAAATGTAAGGAGAAATGAAGAGGTCTGTACGTTTTTCCTGAAAACTGAATCTGAAACATATTAAACATAAAAGGAAATGTCCTGAATTCAGAAGCTAGCACAGCCATTCAGTAACAAGTACTAGGATTCCAATTGCTTGGTCAGCAGGTGAAACAAAGTTTTTAGCTTCAAAATACATACTTGTCCTTGGAGTTTCTGGTTTTCTACGAAGCCAGGGCCCTATTAAACATGCCTCACAGTAGTTATGTTGGATGTGCCAGTGTAATCTGGGCTTTGTGCAGGGCAGGAGAGCCCTATGTCAAATGTGTATTAAACATTTCCACCTGCCTTGGGCTCACGCCTGTTCATCACAATCTGTTAATGGACCCCCTTCATCTTGTCTGTTACCCTTTGTTGTGTCGTGTCTGAACTAGATTGTAAGCTCGTTGGGGCAGGGACACGTATCTAGTGCGTATGGCATTGGACAATGCTCGAGACACAATATTTGCAAAGATTTTTCCATAGCCTTTCCCTTGCAGATCTGCTTCTTGTGGTTTCATTAGCTAAATTCACATCGACCAGGGGACGTCACTTGCTTATTCTAAAAAAGCCAGTGGAACTGCTTTTAGCTCTCCAGGGAAATATGCCCTTGGTTGAATTCTGGAGAAAATCCTTTACATTTTCCAATAGTTGTGATTGTCTTCGTTTGTCTGGTGTTTTGATAAGGTATGTGTGTGCTGGGTTTATTCCACTTACCGGTCTACCTGAATTCCCCCCTCTATTTTCAATGGGAAATGCTATTTATTTCAGCCCTATCCTAAGCAGCCATGGCAGTTGAAATGCATGGTTTAGCAGCTGCCTTGTTCTACTCAGTATTTGTATTACAGTAGGGCCGGCCAGGTTGTCCCACCAAGACCAGGGCCCCATTGTGCCAGGGGTTATACAAACATGCTAGGACAGTCCCTCCACTAAAGAGCTTGGTCAAAACAAGATGCAACAAGTGTTTGTAATGGAGGAGAAAGGAGCATGTGGTCACATAAACCACCAATGGCTGAGTCCATTTCTTAAACTGTGGTGCACCTGTCAGGATTACACTACAGATCTATTTAAATCCTTACCACATCTACAATGCAATGCATTCTCCTATTATCCTGGTCAGTCCTTTTCTCACTCCTACCACCATATATTTCTTGTATGATCTGATAATGCAAACGTGACGACAAATATTTACTCAAAATCATTTGAAAGTTAATTCACTGCGGTTTCTTCAGCTGGCAAATGGGTAAGAGACATGAGATGTAGCTTTAAATTCAGAAGAAAAAAAGTAACTGCTGTTATTACGTACTTTTTTTAAAGGCTTTTGTTTGTATTGTTTTGTTTCTGAAATCACGGGACACAATACGGTATAAATAGATAAAATGTTGATGGCTATTTTATTTATCTTCCTAGCTGCAGTGTAATTGTTATGGCGAACAAGCACTTTTATTCATGAATGAAGTTTTCCCTTTTCCAAACCTCTCAGGTCTGGCTTGTTTTAGAGGGAAGATGCTTATTTTACAGCAAGGCACGCATTACAGATAACAATACTTTAGACGTCTATTACAATTGCTGAACAATTAGTGTCTTGGGCCTATAGAGTTGGTCATTCCATTGTAATTTAATTGTCTCTGGTTGATCATAAAGGTGTTGAATTTTTTTGACATATTAAATTTGCTTGTTCATGACCCAAAAGTGGAGTTTTTGGTAATGTCTGTAGAAAAACAACTGAGCTCTTGTTATGAGCTGGAACTAAACTGGTTTCTGATTGAGGCCTTTGGACACTACTGCAATGTGAGGGTTTGAGTGGAGCAGGGTGAGATTAGTAACAGCTTCCAAGTCCTGAGTCCACATTTCCGTCATGTGACTTATGAAATTCCTGAATCTAAACAAATTAAATTGCACTTGATAGTACCATCGCTTGTTGGGGGATGCCAATGGAAGGTAGACCTCATTGTAAATTCCTTATAACTGATCAACTAGAGTGCAACCTATGGGTCAAGTGGCTAGGCCAGTGAGTGTATAGACCTAAAATGACTTCCTAGAGAAGTTAGGAATGGGGTCAGGAAGACAAAACGATAATCCAATTTGCCATGCAGTTCTGCCTCTCCAGTGGGAGGGGAAGTGTGTTGCATTGCAAAAACCATCTGTTACATTAGATACAGAAGCAGCAAGAAGATCTCCATAGATCTGAAGGGGATGTAGCTGGAATTACTGCATTTCCTTTTGGGAATCTCAGTTGCAGGAAGTGCCAGATACACTAAAAAAAAGAGTTTAGAAACCCAACAAATTTTATGAGGCTGGAGTGATTAGTCTTTATAATGAAAGATATACATAGAGCTCAGATTTCCAATCCCGGGTGGTATGAAATCTGCCTGGAGTGGGGTTGCACCTCCAATCTTCACTTGTCCTGGCAGCGCCAGAGCCGGAGACAGTGCAGGCCTGCGATACCTCTGCTGACAAGAATCCTGTGGACTCCGAGCTGGGATTATAAAGCCACCATCCTCACCGGTATGCCCTGAGGTTGCCGTGGTACTGCCTCTGTAAATGCACCCTGGGTGCTTTGATTATAAGCATCTATAAATACAGGGAGCGTGAACACCAGTGATTGAGAGGAATGTGGGATGATGCAAAGGGGGTTACAACTAGGAGTAAAGGAAATATCAGGAAGCATTTCCTAGCAAACACCTGTTGGCCTCTCACTGCTCATGTCTTTTACTGAAGACTGGATAACGAACGTACTGTTGGGAAAGCTCCTGCGCTGGCCAGGTGGATGGATTACTTGAGCTAAATAGCTGCTTGCTATCCTGCAATTGTATGAATGTTGGTTTGTTTGCCCACTGGTTCCTCTTGACTATTGCCACTTGAGAGCGCTATCTGCATTCTCTCCTAGAGCAAGGTTTGCCTTCTGCACGTGCCTCATCTGTTCGCCTTGTGCCTTTAAAAAATAGAACATTTGGTTTGAGGAACACCGAGTTTCAATGTCTCCATGGCTGGCATAGGCCTTTCAGAATCAGTGGTGGTGGTCCCTTTTGTATGTATTTTTGTCCTTCAGGAGTTTCCCTCTTTGCAGAAGATCAGGGAACCAGCCGGTGAGCTTTCCAAAGTGTCCCAAATGCAAGCTGGAGACTGGTCAGAGGGACTCGTGGCTGTGGTCTGCTTGAGCCATTGGGCTTTGGGGAGAACAGGCTGGTTTCTTGTGAGAATCCCCTGAAAGGTGTTTCAGCTTCTTTGCATGTAGTTGAAGGGAACAGCAAAATGTCCCAGCTGGGAGTCAGTGTTCTGCATCAGTTGCTAGATTCAGCACAGGCCTGACTCGCTGAGCTCTGAGAGTGCTGCTCTAGTGTCCTGGAAGCATTTAACCAGCTCCTGTATAGTGGAGTTGGGGCAATGGCCGAACTGGACATGCCCCCATGGATGCTTGACTCTGATTCACCCCTTGAGCTGCATTTGGAGGTAGGCTAGAGGCCTGTGTCATTCAGGCATCGCTTGCCATTCCCTGGCTCTTGGCATAGCCTTGACACCTACCTACCTTCCGGATACGCTCGAACATGGCAATCAATGCCACTCACCCTGCATTCAGGCTGCCAGGGAATGTCACCTAGTGAGTAGCTTCTACCTCTGTGCCCGCAGCCTCCCTTCACCATACGTGCCCACGGTGACCAACTTTCCTGGGCCGTAGCCTGCTTCAAGTTCCCAGTCCAAAGATGCGGATCAGACATCTATGCTAACCCTATCCCATAGCTTCTGACGTGGTACATTCAGCACCAGACATAGGCGGTGGGTTATGTGGGCTTGAGGTGCCCTTGCTCCAGCAATATTCAGGAACGTGGGCCCAGCTCCACCAATGTTTGGGCTTATATTTTCAGAGCCATCCGATCCGTAGGACGCATGAGGCAACCAACCCGGTCCCTGCGCTTTGGGGGGGCCCCATGCTTCAGGGGGACATGGGGTCCAGGGCAGCCTGGGGGGATAGTGGGGGGCCTGGTGCTGACAGCAGTGAGCAACCTGGCACCAGACTGCCCTGCCCCTGCTCCACCCCCACTCCACCCCTTCCCCCCCAAACCCCGGGGCCGAGTCAATCGCTGCTGCTGGCGCCAGGCTGCCCTGGACCCCGCGTCCCCCTGAAGCATGGGGCCCCCCAAAGCGTGGGGCCCGGGGCGGTTGCCTTGGTCTGTCCTATGGACAGGACAACTTTGCTTGGACCCGTTTTGGGCACCACAAAAAATTATACAAACCTGGCGCCCATGGCACCAGCTGGCTGCTGTGAGAGAGCCCTACATTCTTGGTGCCAACAACCTCTAGCCAGTTGCTATGGATGGCTTCTGGTGACTGACACACCCGCCTCCTCTCTCCAGCAGCTAAATTGGCCATGCTAGGAAAGAAATGAAAGGAGTTCACCTACTGACCTCAGTCAAGGACTCGGAGCAATTCCTAGCATCCTGCATGCGTCTCCATGGACAGAAGAGGTCAAAGCAGCCCGCTCTCCCGGAACTCTGCTCGTAACCCTGTTGATTGAAAGGTATGGGTAAGGCCAACCCTTCTGTGTCTGAAACAAACCACCGGCTCCAGCACTCGCCGACTTCCTCTGGCGGAAGTTCTCCGCAGATCTGACGGGGCCTGTCCAATCTCTTCTAGATCAACTGCTGGCAGTGTGTTCAGGTGCTCTCACTCCTAGCTCGAATGGAATGGAGCACAGGATCACATCATGCTGTGGACGGCGACTCAATCCTTCCTGCTCTTCTTTCCACCACCGTCGTTCCCCCCACCAGTCTGCCGTTGAGTACAGTGGCTCTGGCTCCAGCCAGTTCTGGGCCTTTTTCAACCTGCGATTCCAACACACTGAAAGCTGGGGTATTAAGAATATACCCCCCATGCTGGTAACATCTCATAGTGCCATAGTACCATGTGGGCAAAGTGCTGTTTGAAATGGGGGAAGTGGGCTGAGGGTTGGAAGACTGCCCTCACCTGCAGTGTCTTGTGCACTTGAAGATCCTCAATATTGATAGTTTGGAGCTGGCCTAGCATCTGGGGAAACATCCCGTGTTGCAATTAGCCTGGAGGGGGCTATCCCCCTCCCTAAGAGCTTTCAGGTGTGTATGGCTGCAGACCTCTGCCAGCAAAAGCCTCAGCACATGTCCCCTCCAGTCTGTCTGGGCCGGTGTAGCACAAGGGCCACCTACTGGCCAAACAAGTCATAGGCCACGTTTCCATCAGAAATCAAGAGTTTAAGGCCCAACAATGGCTAACTTTCACTGAGACCAAGTGCATTTGTGCAGTGTCTGCAGGGCCGTTGCCAGATGTGCTGGGTCATTCTATCGGACACAGCTGGAATGTCAGAAGTTCTTAAAACCTCCAGTTAGCATTGGGTCCACCGCACACGGGAAGGTACCGAAATGGCGAGCGTGGAGTTCATTGCCATTTTAAGCGTTCACAATAGATCACGGGAGAGGAAGGCTGGGGGCTGAGTTTATCTGATGTCTTTCTCTCCTAGCAAGGGAAGCTGATGCATCCCTCCCCTTGAGGAGAACCGATAATGGATCTGTCTCAAACCGGGCTGCACAGATAGTTCTTGTTTGCCCATCACGGGTGTGGAGACACCAACAGCGTGAAGAACAATCTCTGGAAAGACAATACTGTCCCCCTGCGATGCTGTAGGTCTGGGTGAGAGTGTGACACCACAGATTGTAAGAGCTTTTGGGGCAGTGGCTGTCTGTCTTTGTACAGCACCTAACACAATGGGGCCCTGAACCAATCAATACCTCTGGCTATGTTGGTCCTGATACCTTTATGAGTGCTGTTGGCCAATGCCAGCAATTAACCTGAGGCTTTAAGAACCTCTATTTTCCAGCTGTCTCCCCTAGAACAAGACCTATACCACCAATATTTAGCTCTTTATATCATTGGTATCCATCAAAGTGCTTTGCAAAGGAAGTCAGGGGTGTTCTATCCCCATTTTACTCAAGAGGAA
Organism: Terrapene triunguis; assembly: GCF_002925995.2. Taxonomy (NCBI): domain Eukaryota; kingdom Metazoa; phylum Chordata; order Testudines; family Emydidae; genus Terrapene; species Terrapene triunguis. The sequence continues at coordinate 694,872 of NW_020664419.1, read as the reverse complement.
ACTGGTACAAAGAGAAGTGACTTGCCCAGGTCACCCAGCAGAGCTGTCCTGGGCTACCTGCACTGGGACACTTGACCACCTTCACTGAGACACTCTGGTCCTTTTAGCACCGGATAGAAGTGCCAGCCATTCTTTGGTAGTCCAGTAGGTGGCCCTTCTGCTTCACTTTCTGAAGAAGTGGGTGTTTTTGTGCACGAAAGCTTATGCCTAAATAAATCTGTTAGTCTTTAAGGTGCCACCGGCCTCCTTGTTGTTTTTCTGAACACAGCTTGTTCTCACCTGGCCTTGCCTGGGGAACTTTCCCTCTGATTTATAGTGAAAACCCTCACCCATCCTGCCCCCAAATCCTCCTGCACCTTAAGGAGGGTGGGGGTGTTACGAAAGAACTAAAGTAGTTCCAGGGTCAAATACTCCATGGGTGGGATAGTTGTGGCTTAGTTGTGTGGTTATTGTGGCTCCAAACCGAGAAGTCTGAAGGAATACCTATCCTAGTGAATGCTAATGGGAAGGGGGTAGGTTTAACAGATAAAATAAAAAAAGAACAAGTTAAAAATCACTTAGAAAAGTTAGATGCCTGCAAGTCACCAGGGCCTGATGAAATGCATCCTAGAATACTCAAGGAGCTAATAGAGGAGGTATCTGAGCCTCTAGCTATTATCTTTGGAAAATCATGGGAGACGGGAGAGATTCCAGAAGACTGGAAAAGGGCAAATATAGTGCCCATCTATAAAAAGGGAAATAAAAACAACCCAGGAAACTACAGACCAGTTAGTTTAACTTCTGTGCCAGGGAAGATAATGGAGCAAGTAATTAAGGAAATCATCTGCAAACACTTGGAAGGTGGTAAGGTGATAGGGAACAGCCAGCATGGATTTGTAAAGAACAAATCATGTCAAACCAATCTGATAGCTTTCTTCGATAGGATAACGAGTCTTGTGGATAAGGGAGAAGCTGTGGATGTGGTATACCTAGACTTTAGTAAGGCATTTGATACGGTCTCGCATGATATTCTTATGGACAAACTAGGCAAATACAATTTAGATGGGGCTACTATAAGGTAGGTGCATAACTGGCTGGATAACCGTACTCAGAGAGTTGTTATTAATGGTTCCCAATCCTGCTGGAAAGGCATAACGAGTGGGGTTCCGCAGGGGTCTGTTTTGGGACCGGCTCTGTTCAATATCTTCATTAACGACTTAGATATTGGTATAGAAAGTACGATTATTAAGTTTGCGGATGATACCAAACTGGGAGGGATTGCAACTGCTTTGGAGGACAGGGTCATAATTCAAAATGATCTGGACAAATTGGAGAAATGGTCTGAGTTAAACAGGATGAAGTTTAACAAAGACAAATGCAAAGTGCTCCACTTAGGAAGAAAAAATCAGTTTCACACATACAAAATGGGAAGAGACTGTCTAGGAAGGAGTACGGCAGAAAGGGATCTAGGGGTTATAGTGGACCACAAGCTAAATATGAGTCAACAGTGTGATGCTGTTGCAAAAAAAGCAAACGTGATTCTGGGATGTATTAACAGGTGTGTTGTGAGCAAGACACGAGAAGTCATTCTTCCGCTCTACTCTGCTCTGGTTAGGCCTCAGCTGGAGTATTGTGTCCAGTTCTGGGCACCGCATTTCAAGAAAGATGTGGAGAAATTGGAAAGGGTCCAGAGAAGAGCAACAAGAATGATTAAAGGTCTTGAGAACATGACCTATGAAGCAAGGCTGAAAGAATTGGGTTTGTTTAGTTTGGAAAAGAGAAGACTGAGAGGGGACATGATAGCAGTTTTCAGGTATCTAAAAGGGTGTCATAAGGAGGAGGGAGAAAACTTGTTCACCTTAGCCTCTGAGGATAGAACAAGAAGCAATGGGCTTAAACTGCAGCAAGGGAGGTCTAGGTTGGACATTAGGAAAAAGTTCCTAACTGTCAGGGTGGTTAAACACTGGAATAAATTGCCTAGGGAGGTTGTGGAATCTCCATCTCTGGAGATATTTAAGAGTAGGTTAGATAAATGTCTATCAGGGATGGTCTAGACAGTATTTGGTCCTGCCATGCGGGCAGGGGACTGGACTCGATGACCTCTCGAGGTCCCTTCCAGTCCTAGAATCTATGAATCTATGAAAAACTGCAGCAGCTGTCTTCAGATTCCACAACAGCAGCTTGAGAAACTGACAAAAGGCTTCTTGTACTGAGTCCGTATCATCCCTATAGAAACTTTGCCTTTTCCTGTTTCTCTATAATTCCACTTGGTGAAAACATCCTGCCCCGAACTACTGCACGAAAGTTCATCTGACTCTACCGAGCCACTGGTGTAGCCCCGACCACTCCTTGCTCTGAAACAAACTGAATTTGTTGACATGGAGGGTACATGGCAAAGCTCATCTTAAGGGAGATTAATTAAACAAAAGGAAAAGAGAACCCATTAAAGGTCCATTTAGTTCCTGTTCTGTGGGGTGGAGCCTGCTAGGTCATTTCTGGGCTTTGGCTGTGCTTTTAAATAATAGCCAAGCACTTGGAGGTCATTAGGCCAACATAATTACAATGGAAGGGATATGTTCTTTATGCTTGTATTCAAGTTCTTACCTATTTATAGCTCCATAGCTGATTAAAGCGGACATATTTGTTAATACCTGGCCTGGGTGCTGTACAGACCGAGTGAGAGAGTCCTTGCCCCAAAGCGCTTACAATCTAAATAAGACACGATGGATGGAGAAACAAAGTCAGGTCAATGGCAGAGTTGGATGTAGGCGCCCAGAGGCTCTTGATCCTCTTCCAGCGTTCTGTGCCCTGGCCGATGCTTTTATAATACCACATTACACAGAAGAAAGAGAGAGAAAGGTAAAGACTCAGCGACCAGAGGTACCTGAGCCCCATCTCATTAGGGGTCTGTCTGGGGCCCATGTTTGTTATATCTATAGACTCTCTCTCTTTCTCTCTCTCAATTCTTGTGATTTACTTTTAGCTGGTGGCCATAGGCTGACTTCCTTAGTGCTTTGGGGTAATTAACTGCTCACCTGTTAATGCTGGTAGTTGCCAGCCTATCTCCCCAACCAATGCTTTGGAGGGGGCGGGGTGGGGGAGCAGTACATTTCCTAAGGGATGGATATAGGGGCAGGCGCCCTAGGTGACTGCTTGGGGTGCCGTGCTTGGGCGCCGGGGGGCTTGCAGATTTACAGATTCTAGCATGCAAATGTATCCTCTTGTATGACAGGGATAAATCACTCGTGCATCAAAGTTGTGAAATGGGCTATAAATGCAATAAAAAAATAAGGTGTTCAAAGGTTTAACAAATGGAGCTGGGGGTGGGGAGGGGGCCGGGTGCCATTTGCTCTAGGGCCAGCCTTGCATTTCCTGTGTCTCTGAGGCCAAAGAAACAGCCCTTGTTGCTAATAGATGCTCTATCTACTGGCCCATGCACTCTGAGCCAACCTGTGCTCTATCTCTGATCTGTCCCCCTGGGGGCAGGGACACCCGTTCTAAAGCATTAGGGGGGGATGGGCCGCTCACTCCCCTTTCCTGTAACTTCACCCCTGAGCTGACTAGCAATGGGAGACCCAGAGCAGGTGCAGATTGTAGATCAAGGCCAGAAGGGGGCCACTGGGGTCGAGTCTGACCTCCTGTCTGCCACAGGCCATAGGACTGCCCTGAGTTACTTCCCGTTTGAACTAGCTAGAGAGTTTCTCTTTAAAAAAAAACATCCAATCTTGATTTAAAAGTTGCCAGTGGGGGCGGGTCCATCACAGCCCCGGGGCAGTTGTTGCAATGGCTAATTACCCACTGTTAAAAATGTGCGGCTTTTTGTTTCCAGTCTGAATTTGTTTAGCTTCATTGGGTCTTGTTAATACCTTTGTCTGCTATACAGAGGAGCCCAGGATCTCGTCCCCTTTTAGCCGTCTCGTTACTAAGCTAAATCGATCGAGCTCCTTTGAGTCTCGCTATCCGGCCTGTTTTCTCATCCTTTAATCAGTCTCGGGGCTCCTTTCTGTACCCTCTCCAATTTGTTAACATCCTTCTTGTAGTGTGGACACCAGAGCTGGACACAGGATCCCAGCAGCAGTCGCACCAGAGCCCAAAAAGAGGTAAAATCACCTCCCTGCTCCTACTCAAGATTCCCCCTGGTGATGCATTCAAGGATCACGCTAGCCCTTTCGGCCACGCTGTTTCACTGGGAGCTCATGTTCAGCTGATTATCTGCTGTGATCCCCGGTCTTTTCAGAGTCACTGCTTCCCAGGAGAGAGCCCCCCCCACCCCATCCTATAAGCATGGCCTGCGTTCTTTATTCCTAAAGATATACACTTAACATTTGGCCGCCTATTGTTTGCTTGCGCCTAGCTTACCAAGTGATGCAGCTAGCTCTGTCTCAGAGACCTGTCCTCTTCAGTATTTACCACTCCCCTGGTCAGAGACAACCTGTGCCTGCTGATAGTGTGTGTGTATGTGGGGGGGGGGGGAGGAACAACCCTAGAACAGCTCAAGTTGTACCCCCGCCTCCTAGAAAGCAGCGGCCCCTCCCTGTAGCTCCTACCTGTTCCTCCTGCCTCTGCTGCTGCCCTGCAGGGAGGGGGCCCAGCTGCCCCATGTGACCGAGCAATCTGGGAGGGAGGGGCACATGATCCCCCCCATGCATCGCCTCTGCCCCCCGGTCTTGGTGTCAGCTGCAACCTTTCAGTAATGATTGTCTTCTTCCAGGTCATTGATGAAAATGTTAAATAGTGCAGGGCCAAAAACTGCTCCCCGCGGGACCTCCCTAAACACACACCCGGCCCGGTGATGGTTTCCCCATTGACGGTTACGTTTGGCAACAGCCAGCCGCACTGATAGTGATGGGAGGATCCGTTCTTAGCTCTTGGGGGCCAAACCAGGATGCAATGTGCATGGTGCAGGCTGGTGGTGGGTCTGCAAAACGTGCGCGTGCTCTTGGGCTGGGCAAGGTGCTCAGAACCCTGATTGCACTAGTTCTGTAAACTTTCCTCCACCTGGGCCCACCTGATCTACAGGGACTTCACGGCTGTGCAGCGAGGCCCGTGTCCTCTGCTCCTTGAGCGACAGGAGCCCGCCTTCGTTGAAGTAACTAACACGAACTGTTGCTGGTGCCACCTTCTGGCGGGGGAGATAATTACGTGCACTGGGCCAGTCTGGCACACCAAGTTGCAGACCGAGCAGAAGAGCGTCGCCCACCCTGGTTCAGAGCAGAGAGAGGAGCCTTGCATGCTGCTAGACCGCATGCTGGGGCAGCAGCTTCCGATCCAACAGGGCTGGGACATCCCTCGAGTGTTTGCTCCTTTATCTTTCATTCACTAGCTATGCACCCGCAGGGCATGACTTTTACATACACCAGGGCTGTGCAATCTGTTGCAGTGGGTGCTGGGGGCAGGGCCAGCTCCAGCGTTTTTGCAGCCCCTAAGACCATATTGTTTTACAAAAGGAATTTTTTGTTTAAAACCACTAATGCTGGTCCTAAAATCCTCCAGCATTCAGCCTTAGCCCACCAGCCTGGAGCTTGCACCCTGGCCTTGGACTGCAGCTGCAGTGTGTGGTTGAGGAGATGACCAGCCTCTGCAGCAATGTCTGGGGGTGAGCTCTGGGGCTTTACAGTTTTAGCAAAAGTGACTGCATTGGGATCGGCCCAGAGGGCTGCAAAACGCAGGAGCGAGAGAGACTCCGAGTCTGGGAGCTCGGGTTCGGTTTGACTAGACGCCCACGGTTACCCTAACCCCCTGCATCGGTCAAACCAGGCGCGGGGCCTCATTTCCCGGGACCGACTCCCAGCGGAGTGTCTCGAAGCACTTCCCATGTGATAACCCTCACCAGGTGCAGGAGCTAGGTGAGCACCAGGATCCCAAGTTTAGATGGGTGGAAATGGAGGCGTAGACAGGTGCGGTGACTCACTCAGGGCCAATCAGGGGTGGGGCCAGGAGGGCCATTTGGCCTGGGCCTCAAGCTCAAAGGGGGCCTCACAGTTAGATACTTGTTAATTTTTTGGCATTTGATAAGTTTCGCAACTTGTTTTTATGCGCGTCCCTAGCGGACCAAAATGTGACCCACTCTCTCAGCTTAGAGCTGCAAATTGAAGCAAATCATAGAATATCAGGGTTGGAAGGGACCTCAGGAGGTCATCTAGTCCAACCCCCTGCTCAAAGCAGGTCTAATCTCCAGACAGATTTTTGCCCCAGATCCCTAAATGGGCCCCTCAAGGATTGAACTCACAACCCTAGGTTTAGCAGGCCAATGCTCAAACCATTGAGCTATCCCTCCCCACAAATAAGAGATGTGATTTGGTAAAAGACATAATTTTTTTTGTTATTTTTATTATGGCTGGGGGCCTCAAGCTGGAAATGGCCTGGACCTCTCTGGACCCCTTCCTTTGAGGGGAAGCCCTAGCCCGGGGGAGGAGGGCACGGCTTTCTCTCCTCCCCCGGTGCTGAAGAGAACCAAGCCCCCGTCTCCACAGGGCTCTGGGGCCTAGCAGCGGGGGCCCGAGGTGGATCCTTGCCCCAGGTGGAAGCCAGCGCAGCAAGGTAGGGCGCGCGGGGCGTGGATGCACGCTGGGACATGCGCCAGGTTCTCTGTTAGCCGAAGGGTCCCTCGGACTTTCAGATGCAGCTCCATGGAGCGCCCGGGGCTGTGATCCAGCCTGGGGCTAGCTAAGGCCCTGATAACTATGGACACTCCACCGCCGCGAGGTAACCTCCCGCCCAACCATGAAATCACGCTTGGCTGTGGCTGCTTTCTGGGCATCCTACAGTAGCTGAGCACTCAGGGGTGCGGTCCGGCCCACCTCCCATCTGTTTGGCCCCTGGGAACGGCTCTGGTATCCTTCCCCAGCCTGCAGGGGCACAGACAGGCAGGGATGGGGGCAGCCCTTTCTCCTGCTCCCACTAAGATGACCACGTCCCAGAGGGCCAGGATGGAACTTCCAGTTCCCAGGGCCCCAAACTCCCAGGCTTGGAGGGAAGTTGGCAATGAGTTGCCTTCATCTCTGGCTCCCCTGTAGCATGACCTTAACTGCCGGTTGCAAAGGACCTGACAGCCTTGGAGAGACCCGCAGCGGTGTGGTTAAAGCCAGCTGGCACCAAAGGGCAGAGAAAGGCGGTTGTAACTGTCTGACTGTCTCTCCCTGACCTGCCGATTGTGAGAAGCTGTTACAGAGCCTGGCTTAGGAGCTCAAGCGGTTGAGACGGGGGGGTTCGCTTCAGATAGCCTGGGCTCAAATGCCAATGGTGCCCATTGCACCCCCAAAACCGCTGGCTGGACCCGGAGTGAGCGTGCACGAGTCCTGGCGCTGTACGGGTGGGGGGACGTCCCCCCATTCGTGGCTGAGGGTCGGGGCAGGAAGGTGTAGCTGGCTGGGTCCACAGGGCAAGCCAGGCCCTGCTGCCGCCGCGCAGTGGAACTGAGTGACTGGGCTGGATAAAGCTCAGGGGTTCCTTCCTGAGCAACTTCAGCCCCTGGGGCTTGGCGACGCAGGGCCCAGGGAAGGGGGGGCGATGGGAGGGGAGGGGCTGCTGCAGCAGCAGCCCCGCGGCTGAGGTCGAAGCAGTAACTCCAGCTCGTACTAAATAATTCAGGCGCTGCGGCTCTGCGGTGCTGGAGGCGCGGGCCAGGCACCGGGCTCCAGCGGGGGTGATGTAATCTAGGCTTGATAGGCCTGAGCCAAGATACTGGGTCATGTGACACCCCCCCACCCCCCACCCAAGGAGGCGGGCCGCAGCACCCCCCGGGTGGCTCAGCTGGCCAAAGGGACTCTTTCCCCGCCCCCCCCCCCCGGCCACCAGCTTTGACATGCGCCGGCTGCAGATACCTCTGGGTGATGGTGACTAAGGCACAAGCTGGCCTTGGTCCCCCTGGCCGCAATGGGGGACCCCCCCACTCCAGGTAGCTGGCTGGGTCCCCCCCACTCCAGGTAGGGGGACCCCCCCACTCCCGGTAGGGTGACCAGATATCCCGATTTTATAGGGACAGTCCCGGTTTTGGGGACTTTTTCTTATATAGGCGCCTATTACCCACGTCCCATTTTTTCACAGTTGCTATCTGGTCACCCCAACTCCAAGGCCTGTCTCCTGCGAGGTGCTGGAATCGGCCTGGCTCCTGATCTAACAGCCCCTCTTCTCTCTGCAGAAGGCAGCTCTGGAACTGCCATTGGCATACGAGCGCTGCTTGGCTGCTGGCCAGGGCAGCGGAGGTATCTGCTCCGGCGAGCAGCTAGGGCTCGCTCTCAAGGGCCCGTTCAGGCCTTGGCCTCTGGGTCAAGCTCCGGCCGCGAGGCCACGGAACGTGATTGGCCCCTGTTCGCTGCAAACTGGCCGTAGCGCCCCCGCCCCAGCTCATGTCAGATAAGAGCCCCACGCAGCCAGCCGCAGGGGATCGCTTCCCCCCCAGCCGGCCCGGGCTGGATCCGACCCGGTAACGCGCTGCAGAATGGCTGCACGGCGTGTCTCCAGTCACCTGCCCCATCCTCCCCCGCCCGCCCGCCTTGAAACGCCTTGACAGAGATGCTGTGCGAGGCTCTGTTTATTCCTAGGGGAGCAGATGAGATGCTCTGGTCCCGTCTGGCCTCAAACTCCATCATGTGCTGGGCAAAGTCATCTCTGGTGGGCCTCCAGCCTGACCCTCATGCTGGGGCTCTGGCATTTCCTGTTCCCCCGGGTTTCGTTCATAGCTGCCCTGAGGTCGGGGCCTGGCTGAGGTCCCTGCAGGGTCCGGTGTTGTGTTTGTGACAGGGGGTGGCGTGCGTGGGTGTGGAGGGGACTAGGGGGAGGAAGCGTGAGCAGCACGAGCATAATCCCTGATAGCTGCAGCCTCCGTCTTCAAGGGGGGGCGTCTTGCTGTGCCCACTGACTGGCGCCCTCCCCAGTGGAGGGCCGTTCTGGCAGGGCAGGCTGGGTCTCCGGGGGCGTCTCTTCCCCGGATTGCGTCAAGCCTGGCTGGAAAGGACAGGCTTACGGCGGTTCCTGTGTCCAGATCTGACACCTAACGAACAGCAGGGGGCGAGCGGGCGGCTTAGCAGCTTAACGCGGTGAAGCGAGGTCAGCCCGACTGGGTCGGGCCCGGGCAGCTGATGCCGACAGACGGTTCCGGTGCCTGAGGTCGGGGGAACATTCCCACTCAGGGAAAAACCCCGGCGCCGGGGAGCAAAGAGCCCATTTGCACCCAAACGGCAGCTGTGTGGGGGCGTCCGGCTGCACAGAGCCACTCCCTTAGAGAGGCCACTGGTTTTATTTTTAAAGCCCTCAATTAAGATCCTGCCCCTGCAGCTAATAAACCCAGAGCCGCTCACACAGCTGGGTTTTTGAACTGGGGGATCCTGGCTTCAACCCCGGTTGTAGCTGGCCTGGCTTCTACTGCTGGTCCCCGTTCTGTGAGCATGTTGTCACCCCGCTCTATGCCCCTGGCTCCCCTCCATCTTCACCTGTCCTGTTGGTTAGCCTCTCAGCTCTTCGGGGCAGGGCTGTCTCTCTGTGTGTGTTTGTACAGCGCCTAGCACCCAGTGGCCTTGGTCTCAACTGGGGCTTCCATAATACACATCATAAATCCTCAGCATCAAAGGAACCCAACCAGCAGCATCAGGAGCTGCAGCCTTTGCTGGCTGCCTGCTGAGGACTCCTCCGTCCAGCCTTCCTCTGGTGCTGCCCGATGCCCTGAGACTTTGGAGGCAGAGCTGAGCTTCCCACCCAGCCTGCGTCCCAGCCGGGTGGTTCAGCTCGATGCCTTTGACCCCTGGCTGGAGACGGCTGCACGAGGCTTTAGGAGAAGGCCCTGCAGGTGGATGGAGGCTGCCTCAGGCCAGCCCTGGGTGTACGTGGCTGTAGGTGTGCGTGTGGCTCGCTGACCCGTCCTACACCCGGGAAATCGAGAGCACACATGACACCGGAGCCTGCTCCACTCAGCCCAGCGCTGCAGGCTCCGGTTACTTCCTGCAGCTCCCCCCCGCCGGAGCTGGAAAAAAGGCCGTCAGCTCAGGGCAGATTGGTGGCCATTACTAATGCATGATGAGCTGATGGAGAGAGGAACCCAGCCTGGGCGCTGAGACCTGGGGACAGGCTGCTTGCCATGGCACGTAGCTGCGTTGCTTGGGCGTGAAGGGCTGCCTCTCTCCGCCCCGCGGGAGCTCTGTGAATGCCGGCCAGGGTCTCTGCGGAGCTGTGATCCCATTCGTTAAATACTCACTCTTTGCGCGGCCACCAACCCTCCCTCTCGCCCAAGGAGTTCAAAGCCCCTGAGGTTACGTCTACACTGCCACGGTCACAAGCCTTAAAACCCCCTCAACTGACCCGGGCGTCTGCTGCGGGGCTAAAAATGCCTGTGTCAATGTTCCCACTTGGGAGGGTGACCAGACAGCAAGTGTGAACCATCGGGACGGGGGGAGGGGGGTAATAGGCGCCTATATAAGACAAAGCCCCAAAGATCAGGACTGTCCCTATAAAAGCAGGACATCTGGTCACTCTACCGCTTGGGCTCTGAAACCCAGCAGTGGGCTGGGAGTGGGTCTCAGAGCCTGAGCTCCAGCCCAAGCGGGAACGTCTACACTTGGCTCCCAGTTCCCAGCTGTAACCACTAGGCGACATTGCCACAATGTGTGCCTCATGGAGCAGTGGCTTCAGCACATGGCCTGTGTGCGACGCAGCAGGGACTGGGCAGGATGGGGTATCCAGAGCTGGGCGCTCTCCCAGACAGCATCCACCGTCTGGCGCGCAGCTGCAGCTCACATTCCCTCTCACGTCAAGGTCATTAGTGCTGCTGTGACAACCTCCTCCTGCCCATGCATCCAGCAATCTGCCACCAAAATCACCTTACCGGCCAGTTGTGACCACATCATTCCCTTTCCTCAAGTGCCCCAGCCAGTTCCCCATTGTTCATGCTCTTTGGCCTGGCCTTCACAGGCCAACCTCGCTCATCCCACACCCATACCTCTGACCCTGTCTGCTTCATGGTTTCCCTCGTCCCCATCTTCCCTTGTTCTTAGCTCATGGTGCCAGTCTTGAAGTTCTTTCTCCCACTCCTGTCGTATTCCACGCTCCACATTATGCTTCAGACACCCTCCTACTATCCGTGCGGTGAGCTGCCTCCATCGCCTGAAATTCCCCTTCCCTAAGACTCCTTCCTGCCTTCCTCTTGATGAGAAGGGAGTTAATTCAAGTATCTTACAGAGCCATTGAGCTGTGCCTATGCCTTACTTAGAAATTGTGTGTCACAGACTGGCTTGAAGCACCCTGTCCCATTCGCAGGTGGTCATTCTGCTGGGAAAGGGTTGAGTAGGTTCTCCTGACTCACTGGCATGAGTGACTCTGTCCCACCTGGTTATAAGGGAGGTGGGTGTGGCTTTCTAGCAGGAGAGTATCTAGGGTGTGGGCTGAGCAGTCTGCCAGGAGGAACCGTAGGAAAAGTCAAGCCAGGGGAGAAGGTTAGAGCTCAACTTTCTTGTCACTTATCTCGTCGTTGATTTCTTGGTTGATATATCCAGACTCCAGGAGAGGGGTGAGTCTGGACTGGGTTTGCAGAGCAGGTTGGGAAATAAATTGTTCTTGCAGCCCTTGTCCCTCCTGCCCCTTCCCCACTTGTTTTGTTACTTTATGGCCATCACTTGTCTCCTGTCTGTATTTCTTTTGGGGCAGGGCCTCTGGTTGTGCGGTTGTGTGCGTGGTTGTGGGAAGCACCCAGCACGCCGGTGGACAGGGCCGTCCTTAGCCATAGGCAGAACAGGCAGCCGCCTAGGGCACCACGCTACCTGGGGGCACCACTCTGCCCGGAAGCAGTGGAGCATGTAAGAGCAGGGCTGCTGGGTCCTAGAGAAAGCCGAATGCAGCACAGTCTGAGGGAGGGGATTGGCTGCTGGGGTCTCTGGGAAGGGTATGGGTATCGGTGGGGGAAGGAACTCACCTGTGAGTGTGACTTTCCCCCAGCGTGAGGTGAGGCAGGCTTGGCGGCTCTGGCACCAGTATCCTTTGTTGTCCCCCATAATGTCCATTCTTCTCCCCCCCTCCCCCCAAGGAGCACCCCTCTCTCTCTCTCCCCCTCCCCTCCGGCAGGGCTGGGTTGGGTGAGGTGCTGGGGGACGGGGGGAAGGAATGAAAGTGAAAGTAACTCACCTCCTCAGCAGCCAGCCAGGATTGGAATGGTCACACACGGCTGGGCTGGGGATAGGGTGACCAGATAGCATGTGCGAAAAATCAGGACGGGGGTTGGGGTAGGGTGAGCAGATGTCCCACTTTTATAGGGACAGTCCCAATTTTTGGGTCTTTTTCTTATATAGGCTCCTATTACCCCCTCACCCCCTTGCTGTTTGGTCACCCTAGGTGGAAGTAATTGGTGCCTATATAAGACAAAGCCCCAAATATTGGGACTGGTCCTATAAAATCAGGACATCTGGTCACCCTAGCTGGGGAGCGCGTCTCTCCCCTGGGCTGGCAGCGATCCATCTCATCCGGGGGGAGCTGCACAGGGCAGGATGAGCTGCTGTGGCTCGGTGGGTGCCCCGTCCCTGAGATCAGATGCTGTGCTAACTTCACCATGGTCCGTGGTGCTGGCGGTGGTGCCCATTGGCGTGTGATTGGACCTGAGGGTTTTCTGCTGCTGTTGCTATTATGCACCCCAAGAGGTGGATTTTGGGGTCCTGCAGTTTTCCACCTATCTCCTCCTCTACTGTTGGACCAGCAGGCTGGGGGGTGAGCCAAGCATGAAAGCAGTATTGTGTTGCCATTTAGATTGTCATTTAACAACTTTGTTTGCCAAAAATGCTTGCTAACAATCCTAAATTCAATTTCAATATTTTTTTTAAAAAAATCAATATCTTAGCCAAAAACAGAAAATTAAGTTGTTGACAATTATTTGTGACAAGTTTGGTATGGGGCAGGGAGTGGGCCAGTTTTCATCAGAGAAACAAAAAATGTTGACTGACTTTCCTATAGCCCTGTTACTGCTAAATAGAGCCCTCCAACCACTGTAATATGCTCATCTCCTTACTAGTATATAGAGTAGGGGTCGGCAACCTACGGCATACATGCCAAAGGTGGCATGTGAGCTGATTTTTGATGGCACGCAGCGGCGGGTTGAGTGGCTCAGCCCACCTCTACTCTGGGGTTCCGGCTGCTGCCCCATTGCCAGCCGGGGTCCCAGCTGCCGGCCCCACTCAGCGCCCGCTGCTGGCCTGGGGACCCCCAAGGAACCCCAGGCTGTCAGCGGGCTGAGCAGGCAGCGGCTGAGACCCCGGCTGAGTGAATGGAATCCCAGACCGGCAGTGGGCTGAGCAGGGCCAGCGGCTGGACCCCAGACTGGCAGTGGGCTGAGCGGGGCTGGTGGCTGGAACCCCAAACAAGGATCCCAGGCAAGGATCACACTAAATTGATAAGATCTGCATTTTAATTTTATTTTAAATGAAGCTTCTTAAATATTTTAAAAACCTTATTTACTTTAAATACAACAATAGTTTATTTATATAATATAGACATAGAGAGAGACCTTCTACAAACGTTAAAGTGTATTACTGGCATGGGAAACCTTAAATTACAGTGAACTTGGCACACCACTTCTGAAAGGTTGCCGACCCCTGGTATAGAGTGACCCTATGTTGTACTAAGATTCTCTTGCTTTTTTCCCAGTGAGTCAGTATAGCTTTTGCCAGCCTAGAGGTTGGGCAGCCAATGTCTTGCGTTTTGTCCAACTTTCATAAAGTAAATACATGGTTAATAGGAGTTTAAAAGGCCAGGGACACTTCCTTGTGAAGAATCTGTGCAGCAGATCATGCTAAAGCTGTGAAAATGTCAGTTTCTGATGGAACTTTAGAGGCAGTGATTTATCATGTATTTCTGGCAGTGCCCAAAATGTGCTGCTATTGCTAATGTCTTTCCAAACAAAAATAAGGCACAATAGGACTTCTGTAACATTTCTGTGCTACCTTAATCTAGATGAGATGATTCTGTGCTGACTTAATTTTGGTCACTTTGTGCTTTACCTAGGAGTAAAACTAGGGTTATATTTTCCCACTGCTTGGAAACCCAGCTTATTAAACTTGATAATGCCATTGATCTATTTACAGTATAAGGTTGATATAGAGTTGTAACTAACATTAAGACTGATGCCCACTATACATTTAAAACTAAAAAGTGGCTTTGTAAAAATGACCTGGGTTTCCAACTCTACTGTGTCTCAGTCAGGGCGGAGCGCCTTGTGAGGTGTCTTCACAATAGCTCAAGGTCACAGTGCAAGAACCTAGAGAGCCTCCTGAAGCATGGTGATAGTTTTGAGTTAAATGGACTTGAACTGAACGAAGATTTGAGTGCACTGTCACCAATGTTGCCACATGCAAAATCAGTGATGGACATTGTACGGTTTATTCATACCAGCAAACTTGTTGACATGTATCCTAATGTGTACATTGCCACTCATATTCTACTGACAATTCCTGTAACAGTAGCATCAGGAGAACGGAGTTTCTCAAAACTAAAGCTCATTAAAAACTATCTCCACTCTACAATGAGTCAGGAACGCTTGACTGGTCTTGCTATTCTTGCAATCGAACAAGATATCACTTTGTCTTTGTCATACAATGACATTATTACTGATTTTGCAGGCAAAAAAGCCAGAAAGATTGCTTTTAATTAAAAACAAATCCTTGTTTCAATACCTCTTCATATAAATTTCCAATAAAATATTGACAAATTTAAAAAATTATATTATTTGCATCATTCTGTCAAATCAGAATTTTTTCTATAGCGCTACTTCTTTAGTGCTAGTCCATCAGCATTACAGTGTGCTTAATTAAGTTAAACTGGGTTTAATAACGTGCATGTGGCAAGTTTTCCAATACTGTAAGCTTATGTTTGTGTTGCTAAGAGCAAGTCAGGCATAGGGGCACCAGTTTAATAATCCCGCCTAGGGCACCATAAATCCTAAGGACGGCCCTGCCGGTGGATGCTTGTAGGAGTAACCATTTAGCAGCACCCAGGTACAGGCTGAGAGCCCTCGCCCCGCTTTTCCCATTCCATCCTGCAGCATATGGGCTTCTCCCAGAGTTGCCATGTGCTTTCACTTCTCTTCAAATCAGCTAGTGGCTACTTCACACGCCTTCCCCAAATGGGCTTCTCGGGTTCTCTGCTCTCTCTGGTGCTGGGGCGGGGGCAGTAGAAGTCTATCTCCCACTCCCACAGAAAGCTGCCATTCCCGCCCATCCCCTCAGTGGTGGAAGCAGGGTAGAAGATAGACCTGCTCGGTAAGTTAGCTGACCTGGCGTGCCTCAGTAGCCAGCTCCAGGAGTAGGAAGCCTGGAGCCAAGCTTCAATGCTGACCTTTCTCACCACAATCTGCATCTGCAATTTGCTTTCCCAACAAGAAAATATGATGCTGGCAATTGTTTCTCCTGTAGCCAAAATGAGTCAACTCATGTGGGGTTTCCTTCCCTTGAGGACAAGCTGATCAGATTTGGCTACCGCTGGGCAAATCGCTTGTAATGACCGTCATATTGGTGGTCACTGGGGATTGAGTCTGGGAATCTCCGAGACTAAATCAGGAGCCTCTTGGGTTTGAGCTAAAGATCTGAGTCCCCTAGCGGAGAGCTGCAGTGAGTAGCGTTGGGCAGGAAATGGGTTTCTCATCCTGCCAGAATTGTCACGGTTTTGAAAAATGTTCCTGTCTTGAATCAGGATGGAACATCAATCTTGAATGCTTTTGCAAACTGACAAGCCAAACTTTTTTTTTTTTTTATTCGGGTCAATTAAAAATATCTTGTTCTGATTTTCACCCTTTTTTAATGTAAATTAAGTTAAATTTTGAAAGAAAAAATGGTTTGAAAATGAAAAACCAAAACTTTTCATTTTGTGAATGTCAGATGGGACATGTGATCATTTTTGAAAAAAAAAATCAAAATTTTTTTGAGTTGGGAAATTTGTTGAAACTGACCCATTCCGTGAACAGTTTAGATTTTGACAAATTGGCATTTTTTTACCAAAAAAAAAAAAAGTTTTTAATCCAAAATTTCCAACCAGTTTTAGCAAATGATGTTTACTTGCAGTTACATCACTCAGCCACTAGGTGTCTCTCTATTTCATAGAGTTCCAGCAGGGTGTTGTTCCTGGTAAACAAGCTAGATCAAGCTGGAATGGGAGCTGTGTGGAAGGCTGTTAATTTGTGTCTGTAATGTCTAATTGTTCATTAAATGTCTCCTGTTTAAGAGGGACTGTGATTCCATGAATCAAGACAGGAGTCACCGCTAACATGTATCCTGTGTAGGTCACGTGTAGATGGGAGAGAATCATTGGCTGCATGTTCACAGCCAGCAACGTTGTCATTGAATTTAGCCTGGTTTTTCAGGTCACAATCATCTGCCCCCAGATACTGATATTTTTTTAAAACAAATTTGTTCATTATCCTAACATGAGGCTTGGCGGTGGGTGAAGCAGTCAAATAGTGCACCCAGGCTGGCTGTGTTGGTAAAGAGGAGGAGGGCAATGTGCTAAGAAATGAAGGCAGAGGGATGAGGAGGGGCAGACTAATGAGAAGAAGATGCTTGCACTTGATATGGTGGAGGAGGAGGACCCAGTAGTGAGTCATCAGAGAAATACACTGGGATGGGAGACTGGAGCAGGGAACCATTGATGTGAAGATGGCATTGAACATAAGAACGGCCATACTGGGTCAGACCAGTGGCCCATCTTGCCCAGTATCCTGTCTTCCAACAGTGGCCAATGCCAGGTGCTCCAGAGGGAATGAACAGAACAGGTAATCATCAAGTGATCCATCCCCTATTGCCCATTCCCAGCTTCTGGCAAACAGAGGCTAGGGACACCATCCTGGCTAATAGCCATTGATGAATTTATGTCCTCCATGAATTTATCTAGTTATTTTTTGAACCCTTTTATAGTCTTGGCCTTCACAACATCCTCTGGCAAGGAGTTCCACAGGTTAACTGTGCATTGTGTGAAGAAATACTTCCTTTTGTTTGTTTTAAACCTGCTGCCTATTAATTTCATTGGATGACCCCTAGTTCTTGTGTTATGAGAAGGAGTAAATAACACTTCCTTATTTACTTTCTCCATGATTTTATAGACCTCAATCATATCTCCCCTTAGTTGTCTCTTTTCCAAGCCGAAAAGTCCCAGTCTTATTAATCTCTCCTCAGACGGAAGCCGTTCGATGCCCCTAATAATTTTTGTTGTCCTTTTCTGAACCTTTTCCAATTCCAATCTATCTTTTTTGAGATGGAGCAACCACAACCGCACACAGTATTCAAGATATGGGCGTACTGATTGAACTGATTAGATCACCCAGAGAGAGGGTTTGGAGAGAGAACGGGAAGGTGCCAAGGACAAAAGCCCCGTGGGAAAGTGAGAGAGGGGAGGAGGACCCAGCGAAAGAGATGCTGAAAGCCAGGCTAGAGGCAGGAGGTGAACTAGGAGAGGACCGTGCTGTGAAAGCCAAGGGTGGGCAATATTAGAGAGAATGGGGGAGTTGATGCGGGATGGAACAGAGAAACCAGAGACCATATCAAGAGCAGAGGAGAAGGCAGAAGCTGGAATCTTGAGTCGACCAAGGATGGAGAAACTAAGCCCTGGTCTACACTGGAGGCGGGGGATCGATCTAAGTTACGCAACTTCAGCTACGTGAATAACGTAGCTGAAGTCGACGTACTTAGATCGACTTACCGCTGTGTCTTCACCACGGTGAGTCGACTGCTGCCGCTCCCCCGTCAACTCCGCCTGAGCCTCTCGCGGCGCTGGAGTACGGGAGTCGACAGGAGAGCGCTTGGGGGTCGATTTATCGCGTCTAGACTAGACACGATAAATCGATCCCCGCTGGATCGATTGCTGCCCATCGATCCGGCGGGTAGTGTAGACATACTCTAAGGCTAGGAGACAGTGCATCTGTATGGATGGGAATGGCTTCCACTCGCTGCTGTCCTGTGCCTGATTTGAACCCGCGATTCAGCAGGGCAAGCAACCCAACCATCTTCCTAGCCCCTGGCTTACAGCATCCACCCCCTCTGTCTAGGTATGGAGAGTGTCACTCCTTATACTGTCTTACCCTGGTCTCCAGTATTCCCGCTAGTCCTCTGTCTTCCAGTAATGAACACCTTCAGCATTGCAGAGCCAGCTCGCAGACGGTAGCCCAGCAGAGCGGCGTGCCGTGGTGGGTTTTGTAACTTGGGAGAACAATGTTCTTTCCTGAAGGCTACAGAGGTAGGACACTTTGGTGCCTGCCCACCCCCAGCTCCCACCCCCTTCCCGCCAGGGTAGGAATAAGGTCCTGCGCCTGAGGGCAGGGGCGGTGGAACAATTTGTATAGTTGGGGTGCTGAGAGCCAATGAACCAAGCTGCAAACCCTGGATATAATGGAAACCACTTCAAGCCGGGGGGTGCGGCAGCACCCCCAGTTCCAGCACCTATGCACGAGGGGAAGATGATAGGATTTTCAGTGCTGCTGTTGTTGGGATTATTAATTAGGGGACTTGTCTAGCATGACAGCCTCTGTTTGTCATTATCGGAGGCCATCTCTCGCGCCGGCTGTGTTACAGCGAGGGATACGTGATACTGAAATATTTATGATGGCTCAGACACAGAGAAGGAATGAAGTCACCTGGCGAGGGGAGCGGTAGAGCAGAAAAATCTCCCTGTGACTTCTCAGTCTCAGGCTGCGGGGAGCAAGGGATGGTCCTAGAGGCATGGGGTTTGCACAGCTGTGGGCAACGTCCAGGCATCACCCCTCGCCACTCGTCTCTGTATTTGCGAAACGAAGCACTCAAACTGTCCGGCTTCTGAAACACAGCGACGATGACTTGTTACTCACGGAATGTTACTCCCTTCCACTGTTACTAGAGTATTAGCCAAGTGCGCTGGGATAGGTTGGAGGAGCAAGTGTCTGTCTCGCTTTCCTACCTTTTCCCATCAGCGTTTGTTGGTACGGGTTATTGTGACATCCTAGGAACTTACACTCACGTCTTAGTCAAACTCACAATGAGGGCAAATGTGTAGGCCCAGTTCTCACAAGAGGCCCCCCGTGGGCAAGCCCCCCTCTGCTTCCTGTGCGCACCGGAGTCACTCCCAGTCCTGATCTCCCTTCGCTGGTGATAACGCTACCCAGGTCCTAGAGAGCCTGCAGGCTGGGGATCTCAAAGCGCTGGGCAAACACTAAGGAAGTGAACTTTCAGCAAAGGCTTTTACCCTCGCGAAAAGCGTTACTGCAAACAGGGGCGGCTCTATGTATTTTGCCGCCTCAAGCACGGCAGTCAGGTGGTTTTCGGCGGCGTGCCTGCAGGAGGTCAGCCGGTCCCGTGGCTTCGGTGTACCCACCACCGAATTGCTACCGAAGCCGCGGGACCGGCGGACCTCCCGCCGGAATGCCGCCGAAGGCTCCCTGACTTCTGCCCCCACAGCGACTGGCAGGCCGCCCCCCACGGCTTGCCGCCCCAGGCACGCGCTTGGTGCGCTGGTGCCTGGAGCCGCCCCTGACTGCAAAAGGCCAGGCGCGCCACCGCTCACAACAGCGTCCAGGGTGATGAATCCTGCTAGCGAGCTAAGTATGTAAAGGCCCAATCCAAAGCCCTTTGAAGTGTTTCCTCTGATTTCAATAGGCTTTGGATCAGGCGTCTAAGTACCTAGCCCTCCCTGTAGATTTCCTAGTGTCTGCTGGAGCAGGGGTCTTTTCCTACAGACAAAGGGGTGAGAATAAAGGGCATATGGGAGAGGAAATTGATCCCTTCCCCTGGGGCCTGCAGGAGGGGAGAAGCTCCGCCGGACCTTTAGATTGAGGGGGAGGTTCGTCCCAGTGACAGGCCACCCTATCAGTGAGGTGACTCTCTGAGCAAGGCCAAGAGCGGCTTTCAGTTGACGGTGGGCTCTCCGTGGTTCATTGTTACTGAGAGACTTCAGTGCTCGCATTGGTAACCCAGACACACTGTTCCCAGACCTCATGTCTACCCCTCCTACCATGGGATTCAACCAGAAGGGGCCGACCACACCCTATATTTGGTCTTGGTGTTGGGGGCCTGGGAATCGCGCTCCTCTCTGGTCAAACAACTACCGCCTCGCTGGAGGGAAGATGGCCCCCCCATGCTAGTGGGCCCCCCACGGCTCTCCCTTCTCAGAGAGGGTAGAACCCAGTCAAGGGACCAACCTGCTTATGACTGTGTGGGGCCCTACAGCCGCCTGCAGTCCACGACCACTGACCTACCACCCCCAACATACCCCTTCCCCCCGCCCCGCACCTCTGTAGAGCAGCACAGCTCAGAGAGACCTGGATGAGGAGCATCAAAACCCTAGCCAGACAGAGGAGATGCTGGCAGGAAAGAGAAAACAGTGAATCTAAATTCATCCCATCTCTCTGGACCAAAGGCACCCGCCCCCGATGAGCAAGGCACTTCGCCGTCTCTGGGCCTGCCGGACGCAGCTGATCCACATGGCATCAGTAGTTAGAAATACTGGCCAAGGGTGACGCCCCTTCCTGTTGAATGAAGACCACAGTGCAACATGCGTGTCCCCCCCGCGCTGTGTTCGATTACAGCTGTGGGGAAGCACCGAGTGCCCCCCCGCGCAGAAGCCCCTTTCCCAAGCAACACAGTTCACCAAGCACATCACCCATGTGCTCCAGGGAGCCTAGCCCACAGGCTGCAGCCCGCTGGGATCTGGGTTTTGTTTCCCGTGAAACGAAAAAGGTTTGGGTTCTGTAGAAGACATGGTTCAAAACCCCAACATGTTTTGGTTTGGGGCTGAAACTTTTCCGCTTTTGGTTGCTGAAAACTGGGACGTTTCCCACAGAAATTTCCATTGTGGCAACAACAACAAAAAATCAGCACTCGATAGGAGACTCTCCCCTCTGATTCAATACTGGGCCAGTCCCTCAGTGTGCGCTAGGGGGCGCTGTGCTGCAGGAAGTGCCCTCACTCTGAGACTTCTTAAAGCACTGGTCCAGGCCACCTGTGATCATTAAAGATCCAGTGAGTTGTCTTGCAAGCGTAGGGCAGTTTGCTCTGGTGTCCTGGAAGAATTCCAATCTGAGTGATTTACATTCTGTCTCCCCTAAACCCATCCGGCAGTTCCGATTGGTAGCCATATCCGCTTCCTGTCCTAAATTCATTTATTGAGCCACTCTGTGCCAATAAGCAGCTGCCACGTTGCATGTCGGGGCGGCTACATTCCAGTGACGTGGGAAGTGACCCTCTGGACAGGGTGTAGTTCAG
Source organism: Terrapene triunguis (assembly GCF_002925995.2). Lineage (NCBI taxonomy): Eukaryota > Metazoa > Chordata > Testudines > Emydidae > Terrapene > Terrapene triunguis. The sequence goes on along the minus strand of NW_020664419.1, from coordinate 673,708 downwards.
TTGCTCTCTACTTGTCCTCCATAGAGATCTATCAATCTTCCTATTCCCTGCCCGTGAGTCTCTGCCCATCGCTGTAGGGGCTGAATGCTGCAGCTTTGGGATAACAGAAGCAGCAATAGAAATATCAGATCATCACCCATGTTTCAGTCATTTAAGGGTTACAGGGCTGGTGTTTCACTAAGGGGAGGAGCAAAATATTGGGCTATAGCCACGAAAGCTTATGCTCAAATAAATGTGTTAGTCTCTAAGGTGCCACAAGTACTCCTGTTCTTTTTACTGACACACAAAGAAAATTGCACCCCTGGCTAGAACAGTTTAGGACGGGAAGTGAAGATGAACTGGCTCTGTCTCCCCCACACCCAATCAATCCTCGGGCTGAGTGCTGATTGCACCCAGTTGACCCCTAGCCAGGCTTGTGTAATCCCATCTAATCTGGCAGAAGAAGCAGCTAGTTTCAGAGCCGGGCAGGAAAATCCAAAGGCTAAAAGCCCGGTTACAGAGCATTCGCTGGGGCCCGTCTCTCTGACGCACTGTAAAATGCTTTCCAAGCGCTGTGGCCTTTGGAATCCATGCCCAGCCGTAACAGCAGTGAGCTGCCCACAGCAGGAGCCTGCTAGGCTGTTAGTCTAATGCACAGTCGCCTGGTCTTCTGATGGGAATTCTTAGGTTTCCACTGAGCATCGCCTCACATATGTGCTGATTGTTTTCTCTCTGTTTGGAGCCAGCTGTGTTGTGGAACCGGCTGAACAAACCTCATGGACTTTGGAGGGCTGGCAACCTCTTTCTTCTGGGTGCACAAACCCCCTTTCCTGTAATTTAAACCTGTTTGGGGTCCCCCCCCGCCTCAAAGCTGATTCAGTTTTGCATTCAACCTTCCCTGCGTTGTCTAGCTAAAGGAAGCCTGTGCTGTATGTTATTACAGCTAATAATATTAGCATTAGAAGAACCATTCTTCAGAATCTCAGCAGGTGTAACAACATGCTGGCAAAGTAAGCATCGCGTTCCCCTTGTGCGGCTAGTCTGCTAAAGGATAACAACCTACTACTGCTATCAGTGAACGCAATTACTCCTGTAGCTCAAGTCGTACAGCCCTGCGCAGCGATGCTAAAGTTCAAGATTCAACCTCTGCTCTGGTGCTTCTGGAGTGACCCCCAGTGTAAGTCAAGGGGATCCCCTTTATTCTATTCAGTCTGCAGCTAGTGTTCATTTTGCTGCTGAATTCCTCGCCTACTTTTTAATTCTCTCGGCATTTGATTTTTCGTACCCACTCCCTGCCCCATTTTTCACCTTATATTTTTCAGCTGGATTTTCTCTTCTCTGCTCCTCTCCTGCAGTCTGTTTGTTTTTCACTCTTCTTGTTCCCTTGTGTTTTTCCAACCTATTTTTTTCTGTTTGATTTTTTTTCTCTCTCTCTCCAGCCCACAGCTTCCTTATTTTCTCCCACGCGCTCTCCTAAAACCAACACACTCCCCATTAAAAGTCATAGACTATCAGGGTTGGAAGGGACCTCAGGAGGTCATCTAGTCCAACCCCCTGCTCAAAGCAGGACCAATCCCCAGACAGATTTTTGCCCCAGATCCCTAAATGGCCCCCTCAAGGATTCAACTCACAACCCTGAGTTTAGCAGGCCAATGCTCAAACCACTGAGCTATCCCTCCCCCCGTTAAATTCCACCTGTCAATACAGGACAGGAGAATGGGGTTGAAATCAGCAAACTGGGTTTGTTTGTCGCCTTTAAAAGGGATTGTTGAAAAATCCTGTTCTCTGCTACTGTGTGAGACTCCGGCTGAACCCACACGAGATAGCGGAACAGTCATTGTGCATCTCATCTCAGAGCATTAGCTACAAGCCCTCACTACCAAGGGGCAAAGGAAGGGGGCACAGGTGTGACATCTCTTCTAGGGAGAAGGCCCCACACAGAACCCTCTGCGCCCCATACATTGGGTAGCCACTTCGGCGGCACAAAAAACCAGGACATCCAAACCGTTTCACCCTGGACAGCTACCTCAAAAAAACAGACAATCCTGAGAAACCCTACCCAGGTGGCAACCCCACCCATACGCTCAATCAGTTCAGAGAACCAGGAAGTGAATGTACTGATATGCCATGGAGGTGGGCAAAGAAGCGGCCATTTTGTCCCTGGGCAACCCTGAAAGCGCCATTTTGCCATGCTCCTGCCATGGTGGCACTGGGCAGTGCCCAGTCCTTGGGAAGGGTGGGGGGTGGGATGGTGGGATGAACAGCAGGGTCATGTGTTACATTTCTAGCCCTTGCATGTGGTCTGGATCGCAAATCAGAACCCTAGTGCACCCAGGCCCTATATATATATATATATGTGTGTGTGTGTGTATACACACACATATATATATATATATAGGTGACTTCATATAATCCCTGCTAATGGAAGCTCAGGGTAAAACGGGGGCGGGGCTGGAGAGTTCAGAAATGAAGCCGATCGATAGAGAAGCTACGTGGGTAGGTGAGTCCGGTAACGAGCTGAACAAGGAGCTTTTTCTCAGCGGTGGAGAGGGCAGCTGAGATGAAATGGGCCAGCGCTAGCCTGCGCTCCCTGGCTAATGCAGAGCATCAGCCGAGCTTCCTAAGCCTTTGGCATCAATATTACGTCAGCCCCCTCCTCATCCCATCTGGGCCCAGCACCCAGGCTGGAGCTGCAGCGTAATCCTCTCGCAAAAGGAGACCGGGCCTGGGGTTTTTTTTAACTCATCTTCTCCATAGCAGCATCTGCCGGCTGCTGGGCCCTCGCCGTAGCAAACCTAGTCAGATGGCCACTGCTGCTGCAGTGTGATATTATTGCCCGGCGAAAAGAATCACTGGCAAAAAATGGACAAAATATATTGGAGAAGTCCTGCTTCCTTCCCCGTAATAAAGGGATGTTATTTGAGAGACCCGGCTATTTCCTCCGGTGCTCAGCAGGGCCAGATCCAGATTGCGTTTACACCACTAGTTACTCCAGTGCAGTTACTCTGGATTGCATCTGGCTAAAAGAGATCAGAATCAGGCTCGTAAGGATTAATCTCTGAGCCCTCAAACGCTTGCTCACATGAGTCACTTTATGCATGAGAGACGTTCCATTGAACTCAATGGGAACATGAACGGCCCCGATCCTGCAAACACTTAAGTGTGTGCTTAACTTTAAGCACACAAGGAAGGTACTGGCTGAAAGCTATTCAATCAACTTTACCTGTTCTTCTCATGCAGGGCTTTACCCTGCTCTCTGGGAAGGTAATGGGAGCTTTGCCATCAACTTCAGGCTTGTCTAGGACAAGGTCATTAAGAACATAAGAACGGCCATACTGGGTCAGACCAAAGGTCCACCTAGCCCAGTATCCTGTCTACCGACAGTGGCCAATGCCAGGTGCCCCAGAGGGAATGAACAGAACAGGGAATCATCAAGTGACCCATCCCCTGTCACCCATTCCCAGCTTCTGGGCAACAGAGGCTAGGGACACATTCTTATTATTTGTATTATGGTAAGACCTCATTGTGGTAGGTGCTGTACAAACATATAACAACGAGTCCAGCCGCTGTCCCAAATTGCTTAGGATCCAGTTTATCCCAGGGGCCTTTGATGCTGTGAGGTGTATAACACACCTCATGTCCACACACAGGAAAGCGTGTGCAACGGTGCACAACGGCTGACAGCCCCGTTGCATGCGCGTACCTTTGCTCTGAATAAGGCGAAGCTCTGTGAGTCCGCTGCAGTCATGCTGGCAGAAAGGGCAACGGGGCAACGCTGTAGTGCAGACAGGACCTCAGGTGCAATGCAGGTAAGAACATTTTTTCCTTAAACGACATGATTTTTTTTTTTCTTAACTGGGTTCCCATCTCAACAACCAGTCATGGAGGAAGGACGGTTTTGTGCTAAGAGCCTTGCAGTGGGACTCAGGAGACCTCCCCTCCGCTCCTGGCTCTCCCACACACTTCCTGGGTCACCGGGATGTCTACGTTTGAGCTGGGAGGCGTGTGTGAGTCCTTGCCTGCGTAGCTGCTTCAGCTAGTGCCTTCAAATAGCCGTGGCCGCTCGGGCTAGATGCCCTGAGTACAATCCTGTCTGACCCCGTATTCCGGCAGCGAGGTTGGCCCTTGGCTGGAGTCTTGAAAAGTGCCATGGTAATACACACAATCATTTTCTACTGCTCGCTGCACAGGGCCGGTGCTACCATTTAGGCAAACTAGGCGGTTGCCTAGGGTGCCAAGATTTGGGGGTGCCAAAAAGCGGTGCCCCCAATTTTTTTTTTACATCATTCCTACGCCCCCTCCCCAAGTGTGCGGGCGCCGCTCCACTTTTCCCGCCTCCCAGGCTTGCAGCGCCAATCAGCTGTTTGGCGCCGCAAGCCTGGGAGGGGAGGAGAATTAGAGCGGGGGCGGCGTGCTCGGGGAGGAGGCGGAGCAGAGGTGAGCTGGGGTGGGGAGCTGCCACAAGGCTCCAGTGGGGGGAGCTGCCGCGGGGGGGCCGCCTCAGGGCAGGGGAGGGCGGGGAGCTGCCGGAGGGCAGGGGGTGGGGCTGCGCAAGGTGGAAGTTTCGCGTAGGGCGCAAAACTTCCTTGCACCAGCCCTGTCGCTGCATAGTTCTGGGCCCGATTCTGTGTGAGAAAGAGGGGGCGGGTTTGGAGTTTTTAATTTGGCACTCTCAGCTAGGGTGACCAGACAGCAAGTGTGAAAAATTGGGACGGGGGTGGGGGGTAATAGGAGCCTATATAAGAAAAAGACCCAAAAATCGGGACTGTCCCTATAAAATCGGGACATCTGGTCACCCTACAAGTCTCAGCTCTGTGCTTTGAGTCAGGTGCAGTCACAGTTAGCGACATGGAGAGCTGTAAATGCTTCTTTGCTCGCACAAATCAGACCGTTCGACGTTTATAGACTAGAGCCCTTGTATTTGCAGTTAATTGTGCAAACCAAGATGCCCAGGTCAGGGTGAGGCCCCTTTAAAAATGTTGCCCTGATTCTCTAGAGATTAGCCCCCTGCTGACAAGCCTGTTTGCAGCCCTATAAATAGCTCTCCTGAAACTCTCCCATGCAGGCTGCAAACAGTACAAGTCGCCTATACAGCTTGCTTGCAATGAATGTGGAAAGGGACTCTCATCCCTGGACTTGGCAGCATGTGGCTGCATTGCTGTTTGCTGAATTAAATAGATCTTAAAGTTGTGGGTGTTGATTTTGGATCCTCGGGGTTTGGGGGGCTTTATCAGCCTGTTAGGTTCTGCGTAGTTAGGGCTTGAGGAGGGGTTCTATTAAAAGACTCTCCAAAATCCTGCTATACCAAGGGTTCTGAAACTGATCCCCAATTCCCTTCCAGCTGCATGATTGCAGTTCATGCCAGGCCTCTGTTAGGCCTGGTCTACACTACCCCCCCACTTCGGACTAAGGTACGCAAATTCAGCTACGTTAATAACGTAGCTGAATTCGAAGTACCTTAGTCCGAACTTACCGCGGGTCCAGACGCGGCAGGAAGGCTCCCCCGTCGATGCCGCGTACTCCTCTCGCCGAGCTGGAGTACCGGCGTCAACGGCGAGCACTTCCGGGATCGATCCGGGATCGATTTATCGTGTCTAAACCAGACGCGATAAATCAATCCCAGAACATCGATTGCCTGCCGCCGGACCCTCCGGTAAGTGTAGACGTACCCTTAGAGGTGAACTGCAAAGCGAAAGAGAAAATGGAGAACTCCCGGCCCCCACCTGTATCCAGCCATTTCCTCAGCATAATGAATCACTTGAAATTAATTACTTGAAATTATTCAATTATTATTCAAATATGTTTGGCGCCGGGCCCACAAAAGGTTAATCCGGCCCTGCAGTGCTATCAACATATTCAGAAATCATCTGGAAAAAGGGGTAAACCGGGAGGTGGCAAAGTTTGCAGACTTGCAAAATTACTCAAGATAGTAAAGTCCAAAGCTGGTCACAAAAAGTTACAGAGGGATCTCACTAAACTGAGTGACTGGGCAACAAAATGGCACATGAAATTCAATGCTGGTAAGTGCAAAGTACTGCACATTAGAAAACATAAGCCCAACTATAAATACAAGATGATGGGGTCTAAATTAGCCCACACCTTGAATACTGCATGTAATTCTGGTCACCCCATCTCAAAAAAGATATATTAGAATTGGAAAAAGTACAGAGAAGGGCAACAAAAATGATTAGGGATCTGGAACAGCTTCCCTATGCGGAGAGTTTAGAAAGACTGGATCTGTTCAGTTTAGAAGAGACGACTGAGAGGGGATATGATAGAGGTCTATAAAATCATGACAGGTTGAATAGGGAAGTGTTATTCACCCCTTCACATAACACAGGGACCAGGCATCACCCAATGAAATGAATAGGCAGCAGGTTTAAAACAAACAACAGGAAATACATCTTCATACAACACACAGGAAATGCAGCCGCAGAGGCCCAGATCCACAAAGTTTCCATTGAGATCAGTTGAATTTAGGAGCCTAAATACCCTTGTGGATCTGAGCCAGGGAGGGTAAGTGATTTGCCCCAGGCAAGAAGAAGACTTGAATCCAGCTCTCTTCTGTCCCAGGCCAAACTTTAAAACAGCACCTAAGCACGTGCTTCAGTCCCATTGACATCAATGCTTATTGCGTAAGTGTTGTCCTGAACTGGGGTCTTTTGAAAACTAAATCAATAGCTTGCAGTATTCCCCTAGCGACACGTCTAGCATCTGGAATGTCACATCTGGGGACCTCTTTCAGTGAAGCAGGAATTGGTAAGAGGATTCCACGGAGACCCAAAAGACGTGTAAAAAGGTTGGCTTGTTGCAAAGGATTTTCGTGCTGCATTTTCTCCACGTAGCTGGGCATTCGGCACAGCAATCTGTGGGTGGGACCGTTTTCCCTTTTGCCTTTTCATAGATTAATAGATTCCAAGGCCAGATGGGATCTTTGTGATCTTCTAGTCTGACCCCCTGTATAACACAGGCCGGATCACTGCCCCACAATAATCCCTAGAGCAGAGCTTTTAGAAAAATATCCCGTCTTGATTTAAAAATGGTCAGTGATGGAGACTCCACCAAAATCCTGGTAAATTTTTCCCAATGGTTAATTACTCAGGGCTTGTCAATATTACCTGCTGGATCGACTGGCAGTGATCGATCCAGCGGGGGTTGATTTATTGCGTCTAGTCTAGACGTGATAAATCGACCACCGAGCGCTCTCCCGTCAACTCCGGTACTCCACCAGGGCGAGAGGCTTAGGCGCAGTTGACAGGAGAGCGTCAGCCGTCGACACACCGCAGTGAAGACACTGCGGTAAGTAGATCTAAGTATGTCGACTTCAACTACGTTATTCACGTAGCTTAATTTAAATCGATCCCCCCCGCCAGTGTAGACCAGGCCTCACAGTTAAAAATTTACATCTTATTTCTAGTCTGAATTTGTCTAGCTTCAACTTCCAGCCATTGGATTGTGTTAGACTTTTCTCTGCTAGACAGAAGAGCCCATTATTCAATATTTCTTCCCCATGTAGATACTTATAGACTGTGATCAAGTCACCCCTTTATCTTCTTTTTGTTAAACAGATTGAGCTCCTTGGGTCTATTGCTATAAGGCATGTTCTCTAATCAGTTAGTCATTCTCCTGGTTCTTCTCTGAACCCTCTCCAATTTATCAACAGCCTTCTTGAATTGCGGGCACCAGAACTGGGCGCTGTATTTCAGCAGCAGTCGCACCAGTGCCCAATTTTTGAAACCAAACCAAACCATGTGAATATTTCAATACCACTTGGCCACTTGCTCTGCTTTATCCATGCATGTTGGGGTTTTTACAAACTGTAGTGAACCATTCTCCTCTGTCTTAACCTCCTCCTTCCAAAATATCAGTGCCACCCTTGCATGATGTATACATGCTAAGAGAGGTGCACTTTCTAATGACAGGTTTCGGAGTAGCAGCCGTGTTAGTCTGTATCCGCAAAAAGAACAGGAGTACTTGTGGCACCTTAGAGACTCACACATTTATTTGAGCATAAGCTGAGCCATTACACACATTGAATCTATTTCCCCATGTTAAGTATCCTCACAGCTTCTTGTCAAACTGTCTTAAATGGGCCATCTTGATTATCACTACAAAAGTTTTTTTTCTCCTGCTGACAACAGTTCATCTTAATTTATTAGCCTCTTAGCGTTGGTTGGGCAACTCCCACCTTTTCATGTTCTCTGTATGTATATATATCTTCTTACTATATATTCCATTCTATGCATCCGAAGAAGTGGGCTGTAGCCCACGAAAGCTTATGCTCAAATACATTTGTTAGTCTCTAAGGTGCCACAAGTACTCCTGTTCTTTTTGCACTTTCTAATGTTATGGAAATATTGTCTCCCAGTTACTCAGGCAAAACTCAGCGGGAGTCAACGGGGATTTTGCCTGAAAAAGGTGGGCAGCATCTGACTCTCAGTTTTCCCTTGTGAAATGGGTGCAATAGCACTGCCCTTCCTAATGGGGGCAGTGAGGGTTATAAAAAGCTTTGCAAGGCCCAGTGAGAGCCTCAGAGAAGTTGCTCCATCCAGTCCAGCCTCGTGTCTACAACGGCGTTACCAGATACTTTAGCGGACGGTACAAGAAATCCTGCAATAGGCAGTTATGCAGTAACCTGCTGCAGGGTAAATGCTTCCTAATCACTAGAGGTTGATTTAAACCTGAAATAGGAGGGTTTATAACCCTTCCAAAACTCCTGGTTTTTTTAATATTTACCGTTATACATCTGGATATTCTTGTCATTCATATAAATGCCCAATCCATTTTTTTCAATCCTGCTGAGCTCTTGGCCTCCACGACATCTTGTGGTGGTGAGTTCCACCGGCTAACCAGGCATTGTGTGAAAAGCTATTTCTGCTTTATCTGTGCTGAGTTGGTCACTCTTCAGTTCCGTCCCCTGGTGAAAGAAGTGCAAAGCGAAACAGCAATGTCGGTGCCAGTGCTTCAAGTGTGTTCAGCCAGAAGGAGCATTTTTTCATTCGGGAGTAGGTGACAATTTACACTGTAACGGTACATACAATTTATAGGCTCAGCTCTGCAGGCACTGCTGACCTGAGTAAGGGCTGCAGGATCGGGCCCTCTGTTTGATCCTTAGCAGACTGATAAACCATGTCTGATACATATAGCAGGACTGATGAGTGCAGTGTAACGAGTAGAAACACTGAAGGTGTGCATGAATTTCGTAGGGGCACTGACAAGTAGGCTTTAGTCCAAGATGTAGCTAGATTTTTTTGTCTAAAAAAGTGCGGGGGGGGGGAGAAAGAGGAGATTCTAAATCACACTGGCTTGTAAGCATATCAGAGACTGCCTTTTTGCTCTGTGTTTGTACAGCGCCTTGCACAACAGGGCCCTGATCCCTGATTGGGGCCTGTACATGCTATGGCAATACCAACAATGCAATTAATTATGAACAGACATGATTTCAGACACTGATTTTTACTCACTGAAAAACAAAGGTGTTTTTTTTTAAATAAATTGAAACTTTCTTTTACTCTATATTTGTACAAAGCACAATGCAGGGCTAGTCCTAACTGGGGCCCTTGGGTGCTGTTAAAATAAAGAACAATACAGCAAGTGCAACTGACCAGTCTGTTTTCATTGTCCAAGCAGAGTGCAGTTGAGAAGTCAACAAACAGCGTCAGTGATGAAAAGTAAATTGCATGTTACTATAGGGTAAAGGGTTGTTACTCTGAGAGGCTGACAATGACCTAGCTAAAGAAGCATGTCTCAAAAATATTGTCCTATGTTCCTTTTAAGGGAGTGGTGATTTGGATGCCTTGATTTGGGAGTGAGCTTGAGATGCTTTAAAGGGGCCTGATTTTTTAGAGGGGGGTGCTCAGCACTTTCTGAAATTCGGGCCCTTGAACACATCTTGGGTGGGCACCCAAAAACGGCTGCCTCTCAGATCGCTAGTCACTTCCGAAAAACAGCCCCGTGTTCCATTAACCTTGACGGTGCCCTTTTAGCTGTCTCCCTACCCAGCTCTCCGTGTACAGGGTCAGCTCTAGTTCTGTGGCTCTCCTCTGGCTGCCTGGCCATCAGCTGCACCCTCAAGCGTGCAACAAAATCACAAGTCCAAAAATTCTTCAGCCGGGTGCTAACGGAGACAGACCTCAGCGGAAGAGACGCCCCCAAAGGCGCAGTGGAGACGAGAATCATTTTCTCATCCTGACTATTAGCTCTTAAGGGAATTGGTTTTACTCTCCTGAGTTACATAGTTCCACTCTCATTCATCCAGGGTGTGATCCAAAGCCCAATGAACAGGGGGCTTTCTAGTAACCATCATGGGCTTTGCCTCCGGCCCTGTCTATGAAGATACAGGATCCAATTCTGCCACCTTTAATCAAATGAGTATGGGACTGTAAGAATTGCAAGATATAGCCTCTTACTCCCACCAGGGTGCCTAGCGTAGGTGTGTGTATGAATTAAATCATGGGTTCTCCTCAACCTGGCAGTTCCACCCACCCTACCCGTGGTACTAAATGAAATGAAGATGCTGCTAGATGGGAGGCAGGTGCTGGTGCGGAAAAGGATGAGAACCACTGAATTAGCCGGTAAGCTAATCAGGGCCTAGTCCGTGTCTTCTCTATGTTCTCTAAAGCCCTGTATAAATGCCAGATAACAAAGTTGGGAAACAGCTACTAAGAAAACAACAAGGAGTCTGGTGGCACCTTAAAGACTAACAGATTTATTTGGGCGCCACGTAAGCTTTCGTGGGTAAAAAACCCACTTCTTCAGATGCAATGTCGAGATAGTCTTACTATGCTCCGGGCAGAAGAGAGCATCTCTCGAGGGGCTATGGGAAGGATTTATTTATTCACAGTAATGGCAAAGATCTATTTTTATTCTAGGCAGAGCTGATAGCAATGTCTGTCGTGAAGGGGCGAACACTATTCAAACCAAAAATAAAATATTTGTTTTAAAACCCCTCCTTTTCTCTCTGTTCTGTGCTGGCAGAGAATCCATGCGGGCCTTCCCAATTTCCAGCTAGTCCTTCTACCGCAGAGAGAAGCAAATACACATACTCATCTCCCTTTAGCACCTTCTGCCATAAAGACACCACATCCCCAAACTCAGAGCTGGAGTAAGCTGAAATAGTGATGCTGAAGGCACTCTTTAATAGCCACACTAATAGTCCAGCCAAATACAGAATGAGTCATTTAGGCAATTCTGTACACACGCACATAGCTAATCTACTCTAGCTAAGTAAATATAGACACCACTTTTAGACCTCCCGCCATTCATTTAATCCTGCTTCACCTCTGCCTCTTATCTTTAAGGGTTAACACCTCCCCTCCCTCTTCTACTGCGTGGAGGAGTCACACCGCTTTATTTTTCATTCCAACCTCAGATATTCTTCTTGAAGTGAATTAACATGAACACCTCCCCCTCTCGGGTCACTGCCTGTGTTTGGGTCCTTTCCCCACTTTTTCTTTCTTTCTTTTAATCGCCTTCTACCTCTCTGTCTCTCTCTCCTCGAGGACCTGATTCAAAGCCCAGGGAAATCAATGGGGGGGTTTCCATTGGCCGCAGTAGGTTTAGGATCAGGCCCTGAGTCTGTCTGGTTCTTTCCCTCGCTTTCCATATCAATGCCAACAAAAGTAAACGCAGGACTTCAGCGCCCCTTCTGTAGGCAAAGCACCTGCCATTCAATGCTTCTTCCAAGCCGCTTGCTCGGAGCAGCATCAGTGATGCCATGAGATCACTTCTCCGCAGAGCTCGCTGGCCGCTGTAGGGATGGTCCCGTGTGTTTGTGTCTGGGAGAATCCCCCCCTAGCCTTGCCTTGCCCTTCGGTGGCTGAAGTCACCAGGACAGAGCTAAGGGGCAACCCCGGAAGGACTGCAAGGAACCTGCCTAGGGAACAACTACGAACCATTCCCTCCTCCTCCTCACATCATTTCTGCTTCGTCCCCAAAGCGGTAAAACCCTGGACTCCGACCCCCAGCCCCCCGCTCGCTGTCCTTTCTGATCTGTGCTTTTCCACTGTCAAATGAAATAGACCTTGGGCGTGATGGGGAAAAAAACCCCGAGTATCGCTTCACAATTAATCCAGGGGAAAGAATAAGAGGACGTGCTGGCACCAGACTAGATTTAGCTTTTAAAAATCCTTAAATCGTCAGCCTAGATCCAGGCTGGGGGGGGGGGATATTTTCCTGACAGGGTGGTTATTACTTTATGTGTTGTGTTTCATGAATGAGCGGGTGGTCAGCAGAAAATCTGGCCGTGGGAAAGGAGAGATGCGTTGTTGCTCCGCAGAGTGCGGACTCCGTTCACACGGCCAGCGTCGGGACA
>NW_020664419.1:659172-661406 GCF_002925995.2 Terrapene triunguis | reverse complement strand
GCATCAGCTAAAAAAATAAACACAGAAGCAAAGGTAACGTGGAGGAGGTTTCCCACGTGTGTTTTTAGACGCTTCACGTATTGATCCCAAGGTAAAAACGGGTTCTTTTGAAGGCGATCTCTGGTCAATTTCAACCGAAGACAAAACAAAGGGATTGAATAAACAAATGTGTATGTATATATTTACATATCGACAAACAATAGCATATAAATAGCATATGCAGACATATTAGATGTAGATATATAATGTGTATGTATATATCTGCCACATATACTATAAAATATGTATGTAGTGCTATATATAGTACACATTTGATTTATATAAATACATATATGCACATAGACATTTGTATGCGTATAACATATGTGTGTGTTTATATATTGCATACACACAATATCTATCTATATGTAGATAGATAATAATGTGTGTGCTATATGTAATATGTATATATGTAATATGTATATATGTGTGTGTGTAATCTGTATCTATGTATGGCATGTATCACTAGGTTATTGGTCTCTTTAAATCGTTTGGATGTAGAATGTTACTGGTAAATCTGCTGCAAATGAATACAAGTCCTATGGAGAAATCTATTTACACTTTTTCCCCTTCACAAATCTCACTCGCATTTAAAGGCGCTACCGCCTACAATCCACCAAGGAAAGCCAAAGAGGATTTGTACATTTCCTCGTAGTTTCAGCTTCTGGGAGCCCCTGACCTGTCAAACAGCTGCAGCTGAATGGGGAAAAGGTGTGTGGCTGAAATCGAGAAATAGATTCTCCTCTGTGTTGAGACAGGACAAATAACCCTTGTCTGGTGTCTCTTTTTGCTTTCTCTGCCCGCAGTGACTTTCCAGGAATGTAAGCTCTATATTTCGACATTTCTTTAAATCGCCTGTAGCTGTGACCTCTCGCCACTCGGAAGGGTTTTCTGTCTGTGCTGCTTTCCAATATCATCGCATTCCTGTTTTCTCTGCTGCCGGGCTCAAAATGCAGGGCGCCCTTCTCTGAGCTCAGCTGGGCGGCCTCATTTTGGGGACCGTGGGACCGATGCGATGCTGGAGTGTTTCACTTTAGTGCATTCACATCCCGCTGAGTGTGGCAGGGATTGCCGGGTTACATGATATTTTAAGGGAGAAACATGTACGGTAGCCAGCAATAAATGGCCTGTGTTTAGTGCCCCGGTCTCTTACTTTTGGGGGACTCGGGAGAGTGCAGAGTGGTTACTGATTAAAGAACAATGCCTGTCCTCAATGATTGTATTGTGATGTTGAGCCCAAAATGCACATGGGGCTTGATTGAGAAATAAACCGAGGTCCTTGCCCGAGTGAATTTACAATCTCAGATTAGCCTGGAAACAGCAGTGATGTCTTTGGGAATGTGGTGGGGGCCAGTCCATGTTGAAATGGAATTTTTCGCTGATCTATAGTCTAATTGTTTTTTTGCTTTTATCTTTTGCGATCCATCAGTTCAAGTAGACAATCCGGAGAGAAGAGCAGACATATTTACATTGTGTGTGTCTATACTAGCTTTGTGTTACTTTTGTGCTAGGAAATGTATAGATACAATATTTGTCTACACAAATATACTTGTCTATACCTGATAAGTGTAATCGTCTAAAAACCTGACATTTATAATACATGCATCTAATTAGTGTACATCTCAATTAAATGTATTGCATGTGTATATAGATACCCAGATATATTATTCTATATAGCCATCTATAGATAGTTATATAAATATATAATTATGTCTAGATATGTATATGTAATTATATGCGTTATATAATTTTTCTTTTTTATGTTTAAATGTGGATATACAAATACCTAGTAAATTATAATATAGATATAGATGATCGCTATATAAATTATAGATCGATAGATGGATGGTATATCACCTAATCTATCTGTCGACCGATCTATAATTTATATAGAGATCGTGTATTTCTATATTATAATCAGGATAGATAGATGGATGGTATAGCATCTAATCTATCTATCTATCGACTTATAATTTATAGAGATCATTTATGTCTATATTATAATCAAGATGGATGGTAAATCATCTAATCTATCTATTTATCTATCTTTATTATAATATGGATATACATGATCTCTATATAAATTATGTAAGGATAGCTAGATCTATCTATCTAGATTATAATATAGATATAAATGATCTATCTATTTAAATTATAGATATACTATTATAGATAGATATACTATCTATCTAGAT
>NW_020664419.1:616122-659162 GCF_002925995.2 Terrapene triunguis | reverse complement strand
GATCTATCAACATAGATTATAATTTCGATATAAATAACCTCTCTATACCATTATAGATAGATCTACTATTATAGATAGATTACAATATAGATACAAATGATCTCTCTCTACGAATTATGGCTAGCTAGATCTCTCTCTCCGCAGAGAATTATGTGGGTTCACACACAGAGAACTAGATCCATATCATTCGATGGGGTTAGATCCTGCTAGTCCCCATTCTCGGGGCTGTAGATAGAAATGTTCTCTCTCGGCTCTGACCTAGGGCGTGTCTGGGTGGCTACAGCCCCGCTGTGGGGCCCTGCGGTGCCTGGTCAGTGGGTCTCCAGCGGCCCCCCCGGCCGGCCCCCCCGCCCTGGAGCCGGTTCCGTCCCATCCCCGCGGGCGCGCCGGTAGCGGAGCCCAGCCCCACAAAGGGGAGCCGGCGAGGCAGGTGGAGGCTCCGGTTTCCGCAGCTCCCCTCCTGCCAGACAACACGCCCGTCAGCTGCACCCGGGCGGGCGGCGCTGGGCCCCGCTGAAATATTCATGCGGCGCTTTGCTCCGCTTCTGTCGCCCGCCTCCTTTCCCAGCCCGGCTAAGGTTTCAGCGCCGGCCCCGAGCCCATCAGCCGGCAGCGGGAGAGCCAGGGGGCAGAGGCGGGGGTGGGTGGGTGGGAGGCGCCCCCGTCCCTGACCGCCCCCCTCCCCCCACTTTAAATTTTTAAACGACCCCCGAGGAACAAAGGGGGCGCGGGCAGATCTCCTTTCCACCCCTGCTTTTAAAACGTGGAAACTGGATCCCTCCTCGCCCAGCCCAGCCCCGGGATCAGATGTGACAAGCCGGGCTCTTTTTTCCTCCAAAGGTGTCTAATTATCGACAGCAGGTAAATAGACGGAAAGGAGAGCGGGGGGGAGGGGAGTCGGGTACCTGTATAAATTACCTCTGGAAGGACCCTAAGGGATCAGACCCAGGTAACCTTCCTCTGGGTGCTGGGTAGGACACACGCCTCCTCCCTCCTCCTCCTCTCTCTCCCTGTCTCCTCCTGTCTCTGGGAGCTGGCGGTGCATTTCGCTCCGAGAGGTTGGCACCTGCAGTGACAGACCCGGCTCGTCTGCCAGGTAGAGTATATGGCGCTTTGTTTTCTGCTGGGGGACAGTCACCGGGTTTGGGGGTACAGCGAGGGGACACGTCTGTGTGCATCCTCCAGACCTGCCAGGTAATATACCCCCCCCCATCCTCCTCCTTCCCCAAACCCCCGCCGCTCCAGCTAAACCTCTGCTCCGATTTCATCCGAAATCCGGATCCCGACTGTCAATTCACCGGCGACATGCCCCGGGAAGCTAAAGGCCCGAGGAAAGAGTGCAGAATCAGGCTCCGGGGGGCGGGGCGAGCTCTGGTCCAAAGCGTTACCCCGGTTCCTCCCACCGCACAAAGGCGAGAGTGGGGGGCTGGGGAGAGATTAGGGGTGTCCGTGCGTATGATTGGTAGGGAGATAATCAGAGACGGGATTCTTATGTTTAGTATTTGAGTCATTGATTTCCCAAAGAAGGGGTTAGGGGAGCTGGATTTTCTCTGTCTTGATCGCACGTGGGGTGTCTCTTTTCATTTCACTTCAAAGCGGGGAGGTACAAAGCGGGGAGAGGGGATTTTTTTACCCCTTCAGTGGACGAATACAAAAAGTTTGAGGGGGGGTTGTTGTTGTTTTTCCGGCCCCCTCCCCTGCCCTGTCTTGATGGGGGGGGGAATCCAAATTTCTTTAAAAATGAACCAGTGAACAACATTTGTAACCATAACAATGGTGTGTCCCCCCCCCGATTCGTGTCTCCCCCGTCACCGGAAAAGAACAAAGCGCCTTAAGCAGCCGTGTTGTGACTTGTGGTTGTTGCTATTCGCTGTGTTGTGTATCGAAGAAGGGCCGTTCCGAGGTCCGGGATCCTTCCCCTTTCTCAGAGTCTGGGCCCGTCTCGGGACGCCGCTTTGAACCGGGGGGTGTCCAGGGGAGCGGGGTTTTGAATGATCGTGACAAACACCCGGTTGAAGTGGGATCCGCGGGCTCCTTGGAAGGCAAGTTGAGCCAGGCTAAGGGGCGGAGAGCTCTACCCACCAGCTCCTACACACCATCTGGATGGACAGTCATCTGATCCCCCTACCTTGGGGAGGCGAGGACGTGTCTCTTAAAGAGACAGTTGCCTTTGAGACAACCCCCCCCCCGCCACCCCACGAATAATAAAAGTAATAATTCATACATAAAAGCAGACACGCCTTATTCCTGCCTGGGTAACAGCTGGTATTAGACTCCCAGCGCCACACCTTGGCCGGCTATTAGCAGTATTGTACGTGTTTTCAGCAAAGGGAGGGGTGTGCTTTATCAAACGATTTCCCACCGCTTTTTCCTCTTCCCCCCTCCCAGGAAAATCTGCCAATACGAAATCTAGCGCCCCGGAAATAGACGCGCTTTGGTTCACCTCTGGATATGGGGAGGAAAGGCGATTCGATGGTCAGTTGCCAATGTCTGTCTGTCTGATTGTTTCCTTGGCTTGGGACTGCAGAGGGAGGAGGTTTCTTTAAGGGCTGGGTGTGGAGGCATTTCCAGGCAAAGAGAGAGAGGAAAACACGCCACGTGCTTTGCAGAAGTAGATTGAGCAGAATTGAACCAGCTGCTGGAAGGGGCCAGGGTCGGTGGGACGCCCTAAAAAGGATGATGGGATGGGGGGAGACATCAAAAAAGATGAGCGATTTAAAAAGAAAAGTGCTGGTGGGAGAAATGCTGGAAGGATTCGTTAGGTTGGGGAGGGGGGGAGAGAAAACCCACCCTCTTTCCACCTCACAAGGGAGAGAGGTGAGGTTAGATAGACCCTGGTTCTGCCAAGGTGAGAAGGGTTTCGGCCAGTTCAAGCCAGTGGGTTTATGGCTCTTGGATTTTTGTGACAAGGCTTCTCAAACCCTGCTGATCCTGGGGGTTGTTGATAATCCCCCCCCCCCTTGGCCCCCAAAGTAAATCGTGTCTCCTGGGTAAGGCACTAGACGCAGAGAGAGCGCTGCTGTTCGGGTTTAGATCCGAAATTCTCCTTCTTCTTCTGGATCGCCGTTGTCCCTCACCAAAGGAAAACAGCTGGGCTGTGCGGGGCAGGCTGCCAAAGACACTTTCACCATGAGAGATCTCCCAGTAAGCACAACACAAAAGACACAACGGTGGCGGGGTGTGTGCCCGGTTTACAATCGGAGGTGGGTCCCAGTTACTAAGGTTACAGCATAGGGGAGGGCTGGGAGTGGGGGGGACACGTGCTGGTGCCTCTGGCTGGAGTGAAAGTTGGCTATGTGTGTGTGGGCGCGCAGGGTTGGGGATCTGGAGGGAGAGCAGCCGGGTGTAGACAAGCTGCCTTTTGTTCGCAGCGGCGGAACACCTGTAGGAGCCTGTTTCTCGAGCCGGGCTCTGACCCCATGCGGAGGGACCTCTCTTTGGGGGGAATTCGAGTCGCCTTCGCTGCTTCCAAGTGTGACTGACTCCGCTTCGAGTCTGAACCGAGCGATCGGGGCGGGGGAGGGGGGAGTGTCAATTTCATCAGGGCCCAGAGCAAACCGAGGGCTGCTTGTGTGTTTCCTAGATTCGAATTGCAAACAATGAAACACGGTTGCAACTGTGTGTGTGTGTGTTGTGGGGTTTTCCTGCAGCCTTTGTGTCGGATTTGATCCGGAGCTGATCCGTGGCAAGGGGGTGGTGCTCTGCAGAGGTGTTTAAAAACGTATCTGCCTTTTCTCTGCCCCTGGCTGGGGGAATGGACGCGGAGAGGGATAAGCAACGCGAGAGGCTGGACCGAAATACTCGGTGGGTCAGAGGGGAGGGGACGCCACAAATACCCAGCGCAAACAGACAACAGGGGCTCCTCAAAGCCGCTTTGGGAATTAGATCAGACGAGAAGGGCTGGGCTAAAGGTACTTGGCTTAGCATGAGTCCCCTCCCCAGATCTGCGGGGGGCAGGACCCCTCGCCTGCAGCCAGTGCTCTCAAGGTGAGCCTGCTGCTTCCTCCGCCCCCCCCTCTTCCTCCCCCCCCCCCCCCAGGCGGCTCCACCTTAAAAGGCACCTGAGCCAATTGCAAACCGCGAGCCAGAGGGAGCCCGGCGATTGGAGTCTTTGCTCGCTGGCGGAGGTAAGATGATTACAAACTAATTATCTTCCCATTTGGCGACATCCACCGCTCCGCAGCAGAGCCGCTTGGGGCCGGGGAGAAGGACCCAGGCGGAGGCTACGTTGCTCCCCATCGTTGCGGGGAAGAAGCGGCTAGACACAGAAGCGGCCCGCTAGCAAAGTCCCCCCCCCCTCCTCCCTCTGTCTGGCTTCCCCCCGCGCCCGGCAGCAGGTACCGACGGGAAGCGCAGCCCCGGGCCAACCCTGTCATCCGATCCCCAGGAAGTTCCTTTCACCGGGGTGGCTTTTCTCCCTCCCCCCGCCCCCATGTCTTTGTTCCCCTCTCCCCTGTCTGCCTCGGAGCGGCTCCGTGGGGCCAGACGCTCTGGGTGGGGAGGGGGAAGAGGACGAGGCGATTTGGGTGGGTGTGGGGTGGACGGGCTCGGAAATCCGTCTTGTCTCCGGTGTCGGTGTGACTGGCCTCTCCCTCCAGCTGGCCAAAGCACGAGCTCTGGGGTGTGCGCAGGGAAGGCAGATTTCTCCTGATCCGTCCCCCCCTTCCCCCAGGTCCACCTCCCTTTTATGTGGGTCAGGGCTAAGGACTTCAGGGCGTTGCGTTTTTAGAAGCATCTTGCTAAATAGCCTCTTCCCCTTTGATTTGAAACAAACAGATTTTTTTAAAGGGGGGTGAGGATTTCCTTCTCCGCCACACACACACACAGCTGTGATCAAAGGTAAGTCGGTTGCAGTTAAAAAGTGCACACCTGGGGCTGTTTGTGTGTGTTGGGGGAGGGGGAGTTGTAAAAATGCTGCTAAAATCCCATCTATGTCAGTCCTCATCGGTGCAAGAACCGGCGTCATCGTTAAAGGGCGAGGGCGAAATCAACCCCATTTTGATATCAAGGGCAGCGTAGCCTGGAAAAATCTGGGGTTGGAAGGGGGTTGGCTTAATAAACTCCCCCACCAATTTCCTGTATTGGGGCGCAACAGGATTGAGGTAGATGGTAGTGCCGGAAAAGAGGAGGAGAACCCGGCGATCATGAGACCGGGATGTGACTGACCAGTGAAAGCAGCCAGGTTGGAGTTTGGTTTGCCGTAGGGTTGCGGGATGTGTTTCTGTTTGTTGTTGTTGTTTTGCGGGGTGTTGTTGGTTGTTTTTCGTCGATCTTGCGCGCCGCCAATATTTCAGACGCGTTAGACCAGGAAAAGGAGGTGAAACCAACACCGCCTTGCGTGCTTTCGGATTGTTTTAAACAGGAGCGTGAGTCAGAGAGAGCGATTTTTTAAAAAATAAACCGGTTCAGGAACCAGATTGGGCGGATACATCAAATATTCGTTCATTCCGGGGTCAGGCTTCTTTCGGAGCCCGGCTTCCTCAGGCAACCGGCTGGGGGAGGGAGGTGCTGTATTAAAAATAATGAATGATGCGGATGAGTTCTGCCTGCCCTTCCTCCGGTGAAATTCTTTTCACCATCACCTTGATCTTTTGATGGCATCTTGAATTTGCTCCAAGAAACCTTTAGAAAGGGGTTGGGTCCCCGTCCCCCCCCTCAGACTCCTCTGAATGCCTGGATTGTGTTGCCAGCGCTAACAAAATCAAATCGGAGAGCAAATATTTCCTTGTCTAAAATTCGGATTGCTATGGGGGCAGGGGGCTGTTTCCTTCGGTGGGTCCGGTGTATATCGGGACCCTCCAGTCCAGGCCTTTGAACTTGCAAAGTCACCGCGAAGGATTGGCGAGATCCATAGTCTTTGATGGTTTATTAAGTGGGGGGCACTCGGAGATCGGTTAGACACTTTCATGCTGCTCACAGAAGCTTGACAATTGTGGATCCTTTCCCCACTCTGGAGGGTGGGTTTCCATGGGGGCTCACGCTACCCCCAGAACTAATTCCGTTACAACCCCTCCCCTCCCCGGGTTTTGGGGTTTGCTTCTGAAGACAGAGCGGAAATAAACGGCATTTTCCGAGGCGGACATCGGCTAACTCTGCAGTCTGGCCAGGCATGGGGCAGCCTGTCGAGTCTCCTGCACCACTCAGGTGCCTCGGGAAAGACTATTCCCTCCGGCTGGCCTGGATCTTCTTTGCCGAGGTGGCCAGGGGAACTCCCCCCCACTAGACCTGGCCAGAGTTAGTTTGGGGTTTCCCAGAGGCTGGCTGTGAGCTCCCACTGCAAAGGCAGGTCACTTTCTCCTCCCCCTCCCCCCGAATCCAATCAAGTCCGGACCCTGCATTCCCTGGGCCTGAGCCCCACTCGCTCAGGGGCGCAGGATCCGGCCCGTCAGGCCGGGCAAGTGCTCTGGGAAGTGTCGCTGGCTCGATCCCCGTTGGCGGAAGATGCTGCTGCCTCTCTCGAGGGGGAGGGCTGGTTCCTCCTCTCGGGGGAGGGCAGTGGGAGCCTGTAGCGACCTTTGC
Source organism: Terrapene triunguis (assembly GCF_002925995.2). NCBI lineage: Eukaryota > Metazoa > Chordata > Testudines > Emydidae > Terrapene > Terrapene triunguis. The sequence goes on along the minus strand of NW_020664419.1, from coordinate 652,643 downwards.
TGTCACTCCAGCCGGGCTGGGCTTGGTTTTTTCCTTTGCCCATATCTCCCTCGAAATCCCCCCCTCCCCCGCCCTTTTCTGGCCGGCCTGGGGAAGGGGGGGCGGTGCTGTAAGCACCGCTCCCCGCCGGTAAGTGCCTCTGTCCCTGAGCGCACGGACAGGTGAGCAGGGGTTAACCCTTTGCGTGCCAGGCAAAGCATTCTCTGGAGGGCTTGTATTTTGGGCGGGGAGGGGGGGTTGTTTGTGTGTCACGATCCAGCTGCCTTGTACATTTCAACGGTGCAGCCCCTGAATGGGACGCAGCAAGAATTCTACATTTGTTCAAAGCAAATGTCTTGTTGGCTGGAAGCGTCTTGCGTTGCTTTGTTTTGTTTTGTTTTTACCATCTCCCATCGTTGAGGTTAAACTGGCTTTTTTTTTTCTAACTCCGGTGTGTGAAACGAATTAAAAAATAATCATCTCCCCCGTTCTGGCTTCTGAGCAGGGGTGTTGCAAATGCCGGGGTCGCTCTGGCCACATTTCACTGCATGCGGCAGGAGAACAGGTTAGTTTCCGGGCCATTCCTGCCAAATGAGTAATGACAAAAATGAAGATTTCCCCCCTCCATTTAAATACTGGCCTCCCCCCCACACAAATTAACGGAGTCTCTTTTTCAAGACAATGCTGCGATGTACAATCGATTCCCCGATACTCCGGGTAACTTGGATAGACTCAGCGAGCAAACCCAAAATATCCCAAATATCCCTCTCTGTCTATCGCGTGCCCTGTGTATTTAATTCTTAGTTAGGTGCTTTAATAACTTGTTTATTATTGGACCATGTCCTGCCCTCACTTTTCAAGTAGACATTCCCACGGATCTCAGTGGGGATTGCTGGGGGGGGGGGGGGAATATGACAGATCCGACCCATTCTCCTTTTTCTTCTCCTTGTTTTATTCTATATTAATTAAATAGGGGGAGTTGATCTGTGATCTGAGCCCAGAATCTTGCTAGTTGTCCAGTATCATTTCTATAGGTACAAACTCCAAGTCTTACTCCTCGATTCTTCCTTTGTACCTTAAGAGCATTAACTGTACATCAGAAAAGAAACAAATCTGTGTAGACATATAGGAAATCTGTACATAAGCTACAATAGAAATAGCAAACTGGCAGGTCAAAATATTTCTTTAGAGAGCGGGTCCTCATCGGCATCTTAAATAGGTGTGAAGTCAACGAAATCGAAATCAAATATATCTGGTTTCCCACCAGTTTATTCGGATGAATTCTCGATCACTATTCATGTTCAAGCAGGTTGAATCGACCCCTGCAGTGAAACGCCTAGGCAGACAAACTGTTAATGCTCATGCGGTATATTTAGTAGAGGATGGTGTAATTAGACATATAAACAGCGCTATATTGTAACATTTGGATCCTATTTCAACAAGTCTTGTATCATTTTACCCTTGAAGGGGTTTGTAAACGCACTTGGAGTATGGAAACCTTTCTAAAAACCGAAGTTGCTCATTATTCAGTCTGCTGTCTGTGTTTGAAATCCGGTCCCGCTGAAACAGCCGGAGAGGAGGGCAAAACTAGTCTGAACAGAATTTCACACACGATTTGAATGTAATGCAATGTTTCAATGTCTTATGGCAGCTTTAACAACCGTAAACGCCCGTGCCCTTCTCTGAGAAACCGATCGGACCTTGGGTCTGATTTTGTTTTTAATCGTAATTCATGATCTCAAAAGAGCCCACGACAAAGGATGACGCTAAACGAACGAATTCTAAATTTCCCAGTGATTATTATTTTTTTAAATCTCGTTTCCCCTCAGATCATCAAGGAATAGACTAATCCACAAACAAACGGAGCTCGTTCATTGCACGAATGATGTTCGCTCCGGAGTCACCTGCTATTTCTGCGTAGTGGATTTTGGCCCCACTTCCCATTGAATCCGATTTGGGTTCAATTTAAAACATAGTAAATAAAATACAAAGTCAGGGGGGGGACTGGAAAATGGTGGGGAATGGGATATTTTAAATGTGGGATAATCAGGAGATTAGATACAAGGCAGGTGGAGGGGGTGGGTGTGGTCAGCCCCCAAGCAGGATATTGACACGCCAGCAGGGACAGACAAGCTGGCATTTGTCTCGCTATAGGAAGCACATTAGCTCTCTTCTTATGAATCAATGTAAGTGCTTTGAAATCGCTAGTCCCAGCCGGGGAGCTAACCAGCTCAGACTGCTTAGAGATGATTAATATTTTACTATCTTATTAATTGATCCCCTTCATGCCCTGAGGACAGCCATATAAGAAAAGAGAGAGGGTAGGGTGAGGGGGAAAGGGCTACAGCTTGGTGGAGAGGTTTTCTTCCCTCATCCTTTTGACCCTGGCTACATTTTTTGTTTTTAAAAGAGAGATTGATTTCCCTAAGAGAGGGGTGCCCTGTGTGGGGCATGTAAGATCCGTCTGAGGATCAGTTCATGGGCTTTAAATCAACCCTGCGCCCGCTGAGCGTGAGAGGCAAAGGAACATGTCCTAGGGGCAGAGACAGTTACATCGCTCACAATATGGTAGGATTTCTGTAGATGCCCATATGGTCCCAGCTGGTGGGTGAGTGACCCACTCAGGGACGGGATGGGAGGGACTCTCTCTTCTCTTTCTCTGGATTTCTAGGTGAGTTCTCGGCGCCTGTAGCATTCATGAGATTTTTACAAGTGGGTTTGTTTGCACGTCAAGATGCCACCAAAAGGCAAATGAATGTGACGGTGCTGGGAGCAGAAGGGACAGATGGTGCCACACCCCGGACCCCTAACATGGGAAATATTTTCTGATGGGGAGCAAATCCTGTCACCCTGCAGGGTAGAGAAAAATCTCTGCCTTCCCCGTTTTCTTAATTCAGAGGTTTTAAGGCCAGATGGGACCCCGTCATCCATCCTGCATGGCATAGGCCAGAGACCCTCACCCCGTGATTGCCGCATCGAGTACATTCACTTGTGGCTGAGCTAACCCATATCTGTTAGTCTTCTTTGAAAGACTTCCAGCGATGGACAGTCGCCCACACTGGTCAGCCGTGGTGATGGGCACAATAGCCAGAGAGACTTGTCCAAAATCCCATTTCATTTTCTTCCATGGTACAAATTCTGGGTTTATATTAGACGGGTCTTTACAAGCGTGTGGAGCTTGTGCTGGGAATGACCTCATTCCTAGAACTTGGCCTGACGTCTCCGGGGCTTTCGGGGAGTGCTGGTGCATTGAGAGACGAGAGGGAGGGTGAATTCAATCGCTGTGTCCATCCCCCTTCCTCCTCTTGGGAAGGGGCAGGCATGCCAGCAGCCTGCATCACTGAGGCAATGCTGCTTTCCAGGCTGGCTTAGGGGCCCTCAGTAGGGAGCCTTTCTGGAATCTTAAAACCTGGGTCTGAGATGCTGAATGGAGAGCAGAGAGACGTCTGTGGGAGTCCTGGGTGCACCAGGAGCACAAGTGTTTATAAATCAGCTGCAGCTCTGACCCTTTTCCCCCCCATGCAGCCCCTCTATCACCCCCGTGTTGGGTCTCTGCAGAGCCTGGGCAGGAGACAACCTTTGTCTCGGGTATTCTAGGCACCTGGGTATTGCATTTAGCATCGATTTCGGAGCCGAAATCTCATTTTCAAAAGGGGTTTAGGCACTCAGGAGTCACAACATCAATGAGATGTAGGCACCTAAATCAGTCAGGCATTGCAGTGCTACATACCTTTAAAAATGTGGGCCAGAGGCTCTCCCGGCTCCGTCTTCCTAAGGAAGAGAGGAGAGGGCCTCCCTTATTGTTCTCATGATCAAGCAGAGAGCCTGCAAGCCGGGACTCCTGGGTTCCATCCGCTCCCGTGACCACAGCCCCTGCTGCGCCTCCACTTATTGGTCCTTAAAATGGCGCCGATCACGCTCCATGGTGGAGGAGGCGGGTGGGAGACACTTGTGGGGCTCCGTCAGTCACTGGTTGTGCGGGGCCGTGTGATCCGTGGAGGACGGATGAAGGGCAGCGGTGTTCCTACAGGAGGGTGCTGCTGGAGGGCAACCTTACCCTTCTTTTAGCCTGACAGCCAAGCCCCGGTCCCTGAGCACAGCAGCCCTTGTCCAAAGCTCCCGGCAGTCAGGGGGAAGCGCGCTGTTGCCTGCAGCGGCTCAGAGCATGGGAATGGGCTGTGCACAGAGGAGCTAAGAGGGTGGGAACCCTCCATGCCGACATCCAGAGAGCGGCTGTGGATTGCTGGGAGTGAGGTCTGGCCAGTAGGTCTGCAGAATCACAGGCCCGTCCAGGGCAGAAGCCACCAGGGAGCCACAAGCACTCTGTCTGTGGCCTCTCTCCACCCGGATCCTTCTGATCTGGAGAACTTGCCCCTGTAGTGAGGGTGAGCCGCCGGCCTCCCGACCCAGGGGCTGTCCGCACGGCCCAACAGGACCGCGGCAGAGCTGGAGGGGGAAGGCGGCTCTGGGCTTCACGGCCGGCAGGGAAAAAGACCCCTGGCAGCTGGGGCCACAAACTCCTCCCGTTTCGAGGAGCCTTCACCCGCGATCCTGCAGCACCACCAAGCAGCTCCCCAGCCCCGCAGCGTCATGCTGGAGCCAGTGCTCCAGGGTGCTCTGCTGCAGGGGTGGGGCCGGATGCTGCTCTGGGCAGTCAATTGGGCGGCTCCGGCTTTACGCCAGGTGCCAGGGAGAGGAGACCTGGTGCCCTGGCCTGCTCGCTCCATTGCCCCCAAGATCTGCAAGTCGTCGTCTCTGAGGCTCTCTCCCCAAATATTCCTCTACTGAGGCCGGAGCCAGAGTGCGGAGGGGAGAACTTGGCAGCCAGCCCCACTGGCGCCGCTGCCCTCTAAACTACCCGGGTAAACGCGGGGATTAATCAGAAGCCGCCACTTCCAAAGGCAGGTCAAGGATTTCACTCACCCCAGACCTGCTGAATTGGCCGCTTCTCCAGGCAGGCTCCTGCCACTGCCTCGCTCTGCTGGAGAAACTCCACCAGTGGGCTTAGCACCGAGGCCAGGAGATTTAAGAAATGGGCCTCTCACTAGGGTCTGGCTATGGTGTTTTCCTGCTCCCCTAACACAGCTGCTCCTAATCCCCACCCAACCCCCAGGCTCTCACGAGAGGCGATTCCAAGCAGATGTTCGGCTTGGTTCTAGTGACCGTGTTCCTGGGGCCATGTCTGGGCCGGGTGGCCGGGGGGGCTGCCCCAATGGGTCAAAGCAGGGTGAGTTCCACCATTGCACGTCTCACCAGTCTCCAGCACATCTGCACTAGGGCTTCTGAAGCTTAACCCCCCCCCCCAAAGTCCTCAGGGTCTCAGCTGTCCCATGTCAGGGGTGACATTTATGATGGGAACATCTCAGGGGTTGCCGTGGAATGGCTTGTGAAAGGGGGTGGGGGGGGAGGTCAGAGCCTGAGCTTTTCCACAGACTGCAGTGGGAGGGAAAGGGAATTTTAGACATAAAAAATATTCCCATTTTTTTTCCCTCTCTCTCTCTAGATTATTCGAGTCTTTCTAGTAGCCAAGCACAAGCTGTCGTTACCAGATGTCCCATCTGTTCAGGCTCTTACAGGGCGCCCATGAGCAGGGTATCTAATGCCACCAGGGCCGTAACAGATCTGGGTTAATTTCTGATCATTTGAGGGTGAGTTAGGTGATGATTCAATTAGGGGGCATGGGACTGGGCACTCATTCCCGAGCCGTGGTCTCCAAACAGCAGCCTTCTCCCCAGACAACAGGCCGTTGGAAATATGGCTTGGACACTGAATATACTGCACGTTGTGCACTGGAGATGAAGGGATAGCTCAGGGGTTTGAGCACTGGCTTGCTAAACCCAGGTTATGAGTTCAATCCTTGAGGGGGCCATTTAGGGAACTGGGGTTTAAAAAAAACAACAACCAACTGTCTGGGGATTGGTCCTGCTTTGCGCAGAGGGTGGGACTAGATGACCTCCTGAGGTCTCTTCCCACCCTGATATTCTATGATGTAAGGGGAGCAGCCTGGCCCAGTGGAATTGGGTCAGAAGCCCTGGGTTCTATTCCTGTCTCTTCCCTTGACTTTCTGCGTGACCCTGGACAAGTCCTGTCCCTGTTCTGTAGTTCAGTTTGCCCATCTGCAGAAGGGGGATGACGGCACGGAGCTTCCTTTGTTTGAGGGCTTTGAGATCCATTGATGAAATCTGCGCTGTCGGAGCAGGCTGGTGCTGTGATCTCTGTATTATGCTCTAGCTCTAACACTGGGGAAGCATGTACTTCTGCCTGGCGCATGCACAGTTCTGCAAATGCCCCCTTGTGTCAGAGGGTGTCAGCCGGGGGTGCAGTTCAGGCTGCAGCGTGAATAGGAACGTTAAGGGTACTGGATTGTGGGTGGGAAGGCACCAAACGCTCACACTCAGTGATTAACTTTGATGGGCGTATACAAGTGCAGTGACCACGGCTGCACAGAGCAGACAACCAGGCAGAGAATGAAGGGGAAAATGTCCCAGTGTGTTTGCAGTGGTGGTGAAAGGAGCGAGGCTGCCAGCCCTGGAGACCAAAATCCTCCATCCAGAAACCAAGCAAAGCCCAGGTTGTGGCCCCCACCGCAACATGCTTCAGTACTGACCGCCAGGCCTTGCCACCTCCAGGGATGAGAGCGCCCATTCAGACCATCCATGGCTTCTCCGTCAAGTGGTGGCTTTTTTTAATTAATATATGGAAATATACCTATCTCATAGAGTTGGAAGGGACCCTGAAAGGTCATTGAGTCCAGCCCCCTGCCTTCACTAGCAGGACCAAGCAGGGCCGTAGCAACAAAGAACGTGGTCCCCTCCGAACATATGTCCGGGCGGGGCCCCTTACAATGCAGAAACTGGAATGCAGTATTTATTTTGCCACTTTTAGAGCCCCCCTTCCTTGCAGGGCCCCCTCCGGTCAGAGGGTACAGAGAGCACTTGCTACACACCTCTGGGACCAAGTACTGATTTTGCCCCAGATCCCTAAGTGGCCCTCTTAAGAATTGAACTCACAACCCTAGGTTTAGCAGGCCAATGCTCAAACCACTGAGCTATCCCTCCCCCGTGACAGCCCACTGGATGACAAGGCCGGCAGCTCATTTCACGCAGGCCACGGACTGGCTAGGAGAGGGTAACAAAGTGCTTGTGTGATTACTATGGGGTTGAGCGGGATTGGAACTGAAGGCGAAAGGCTCCATCTCTCGTTAGGAGCTGCCTATTGCCCTTCCCTGTTTTCCTGTTTCCCGTGCTGGGTATTCCGGTGTTCCCTGGCCATAAGCAGCAGCTGCTGAGTGAGGCTATTGACTAGCAGTGGGTGAAACCTAACTAGATTTGGTTCTGCAAAGTATCCAAAACTCCTGTGCTCTCTCAAGCCTTTTGAACTGGCCAAACCTGGGCTGGAAATCTCAGGAGAGCCGGGTCCTGCAAAGAAAACAGGTGCAAGGGGAACCAGGTGTCAATGCCCGAGTCTCCTAGGAAGGATGGGGTTGGTGTTAAAGCACAAGGGTGGGAGCGGAGACTCCCGACTCCCAGCTCCACCCTAGATGGCTTGTGGTTCCTGGAGCGAGCAAACAGGCTCAGAGTTTCAAACGTGCTCACTGGCTTTTGGGTACAGCAGGGCTTGAGACACCGCTGGTTTGCCTTTCTTTTCCTCATGGAAGTGCAGGTGCCCAGCACAAGGGGGATCGTTGAATCCGTGGCCACTTTGGAAAATATTGGCCTGAACCTCCCTGCCTCGGTTTCCCCATCTATTGTTGTTCCCATTGGACAATACCTAAATCACCGGGGCGGTGGGAGGCTACGCTCATTATTCTCTGCAAAGTGTGTTGAGGTCCTCAGATGGAAAGGGCTGTAGAAAGGGGAATTGGGAGGTTCAGTTCTGAGAGTGAGCGAAGGTTTGGGGGTAGATCGTGTGTGTGTGATTTGCCTGTATCGAATACCTGTTGTAACTGCGTTTTGTAGGATGCGTAGGGTAAACAGGAATGCTAGAAAAAGGCCATCTCTTGAGTCGAAATCCAGCTCCAAATGTGGAAAGGTGATCAAGCAAACACCCTGTTCAACTTGATGCCAATTAATGAGGAGGAATCTGGCTCAGCTCTGGTTTGGGAGCAACCGCTGATTTGTGTCATGTCAAGAACAACTGACTGGGACTCTAACTAAATATCAAACGCTGCATAGGCCTCTCTATGTCTCTGATCATTCCTGGAACTGCCATTAACTTAGTAATGTAATCTTTGCCTTCGACGCTGTGTTGAGTTCTGGCCACCCCATCTCGGGGAGAACATAGCACAGGCAGAAGAGTGGCACAACTATTAGCCATGAAGGAGCTGAGGGTTATTTGGTTTAGCAAATAGAGGAATGAGGAGGGAGGTGTATAAAATAAGAGAGGAGATCCGCCAGGAACTCCTCTCCTGGATGGAAATGGAGACAACCAGTTAGTTTAAAAGTCAAGACATTTACAACTGATAGAAGGAAATAGTCACATAAAGCATAATTGGCCTGTGGAACTCACTGCCACAAGAAATTACAGATGCCAAGAGGTGAACAGGCTTTACCATTTCTGTGAATAACAAGAACATTGTAAGTGAGGCCTAATTACTGGGTCAGAGAGGGAGAGAAACCAATTCTCTTTAGTATAACAGAACATTAGAATTTGACGCATGGGGGGGGGGGTAATTGGGACAACTAAAAATGCAGATAGGTGCCCAGTGGGACTGGGAATTCGATGCCTTTAAGAATCAGGGCCTTAGGACCAGATTTAACAAGGCTTTAAACTTGTGCCCTGATTAAACATGTGCCTCAATTGAAGTTAATGAGCCTGCTAGCAGGCTATAAGTATGCTGCTGAAATGGCCTCTCAGATGCTCTGCTGATGAGCGCAGTGTGGTTACGTAGGCCGATTTGCACCAGCAGTAGCTGGAATACAATCTCTAAAGCGCTCTACTCTCGTGTGTGTCAGGACATGTGCTGACGCAGTGCCGGGGGTTAGGTAGAAACTTCTCTTGTGGGCAGGTTATTGCATTGCATGCGGCCGCCTGCCCTAAATCCAGCCCTCGGTCTTATGGGCCGTCAGGATCAGGGCTGCAGGGCTGGGAGGGATTCAGGATGCGTGGAAGGGGAGGATCCCCCCGTGTCTGTATCGCTAGCCGTTTAGCCCGGAGTCTCCAGAGGGGTTCTGGGGATTGAGGTCCAGTTGTCGCTCTAGTAGATGACCACGTTCTCCAGACGCATCCCCACGTCTCTATGGAGGGGTAGGGAGTGGGGTGATGCCCGCTCTCCTGGGCTGCAGAGTTAGGTAGGTGTGGGTGGGTGACAGAAGAGTGGCCCGAAACAGGCTGCCCGAGGCACTTTGGCAGGGTTACTGGAAGCCACTGGCTTTTGATTTTTGCATCTGAAGATGTAGCGCGCACCCCAGTTTGTAGCTCTTCTCAAAATTCCACCGAGACCAAGCCCGGGAGCCCATTGTCTTTAATGGGATACCATGTGCTTTTTGGCATGTTTGCTGTCCCTTGGGGAAGGAATTTAAAAGCAGTGGATTTCTATGAGCTAATCAAACCCACTTTCATTTCCCCAGGCCATTTAAATAGACTTTAAAAACCCCAGTCTGACACTGTCATTTATATAAGGCTGGCAAATAAAAATATAATTGGAATCAAACTCTATTATTAATTATTCTTATTAGAGAGGAGGGTTAGTCTAATGGCTAAGGGGATCAGGACTCCTGGGTTCTATTCCTGGCTCTATCCCAGACTTACTGAGCAAGCCATGTACCAGTCATGTAACCTTCTCGTGCCTCAAGTTTTCCCCAGCTGTAAAATGGGTACAATAATTCACCTCTGAAGTAGAGTATGTTTGAGATTCTCAGATGGGAGATGTTCTAGATACGTGAAGTGCGAACTGAGAGTGGGTCTCCTAGCCAAAGCTAAATCCAGTAGCTTTCTCTGACAGGTGCTGAGAACTACCTGAGTTGGGGTGAAAGTTTTATTCCACCACCCATCCTCTCCAGAAATGTTTTTATTTTCAACCCTTCTGAGCCAGAAGCACCAAAGAGAATACGTGTGGGGAAGGTGTGGACAAGGGGTTAGCGCACACCGCTGGGAATCAGGAGACTAGGACGCCAGGCCTGACTGCGCCACTAATTTGCTGTGTGATGTGGTCGGGCCCCTTCACTGCCTCAGTTTACCGATCTGTAAGTTGGAGATCAGACTTAGCTATCTTCTCAAAGTGCCCTTGTAAGCGCAGGGCAGTGTCTATTAATACCAGGAGACAAGCTAATCCTGTTCCGTTCCCACCCCCCGTCGATAGGAGCAAGCAGCAGAAATCTCCATACGTCTAGGTGCTTATAAACTAATCTTGAATGAGACCCTCTCCTTCATTTAAAAAGCCGTGCTTATTAGGTTAAAGTGGAGGGGGTCTTCCACTGTACGTGCCTTTCTGGCGACTGTTTCAGTGGCCTCTTTCTGGCATCCTAGCCAATTTCTTGGAGGAATCAGATCTCGCCGTCTCCTCCAGTTCAATCTTCCCCTTTCTGGTCTTGCTTTGCTAACAGCAGAGGGAGCCGTGTGCAACAGTTAGATCAGTAGAAATGGAAATTTGGTTCTCAGGGCTATTACCAACTCTGGCACCTATGCTCTGTGTGACCTTGGTCAAGTCATTTCCCCCATGTGTGACGTGGGTTAATATTTCCCGGCCTCGCCATTAATTTCTGTCAGAAAGGTGCTTTGAAATCTTTGCTTTGCTCCTGTTCTATTTCTTGACTCATCAGAAGCTAATGGTCAGTTTCACACCCACCCTTCCTTTGCTTGCCTTCATTTGCTGGTCTGTGCCCTTCGTTTGACATCTCTTCTGATTTTGAGTTTTGCAAATGTCTCTGCTCCAACCAGCCCATCCCTTTGCTCTCCAGACTTGCCGGTGTCTCAGCCTTCTCCAAACACAATGGAGACTTTGTGAGGAGGGGAAAGGTGTGTGCAAAGCCCTGGACTTTAATGTCTGCTTGGCACGGGTTTTGTGTGTCAAAATGCCAGTCTGGCAGGAGCGGCTGGCCCCATGTTGTCTAGCACTGAGATACAATTGGATTTACTCGAGGAGCTGCTAGACTAGAGGAGGCTATTATTCCATCTAATCAGGCATTTTGCTAGTAGCACTGGGCCAGTCTAGCAGAAAGCTGCTTATGCGCCCCCAAAATTCAGCTATCTGATGAAAAGTGGAGAATTCCTTCCTGACCCTTATGTGATCACTACCTCAGACCCTGAAGCATGAGATCTGATTTGTCGAAACTTTGTAAAAGGATCAGATATTCTGGATGGAAAATGGCAACAACGATGCTTTCAAACTTCTAGTAATCAGCTGTTCAATGCAGTGTTGAACTGACCTGCCTATTATCTGGCTGTGTTGGTGTCTAGGTTTAGCTGCATTGCACGTGTTTGCCTGACATCCCTCACAATCTACGCAATTCCTTTTTTTCTTTTTCAATTCATTCTTAGAGCTGTTTTTTATATCGTCCAATATTCGTTCGTTGCTCAATGTGAGATTAAGGTCATGCAATTTCTCGATCTCAGTTGATGGCATTTTAGGGCAAATTCTGTTCTCGGTTATATAGGTATAAATCTGCAGTGGAGTGACTCTGGATTTATACCAGTGTAACTGTCAGCAGAATTTGACCTTTCAAGACTGTCATTTAAGTGGGCTTGGGAGAACTAAATTTCATTATTTTTTAAAGTCGTGTTTCTCAGTGATGCATCCTGAACCTCAGATTTTGGATCCAGATCAGAATGTTTCCATGCGTCATGGTTTAGTTTTTGCAGTGTTTTTTGGGGAGACTTTAAAATAATTTTGATGGATAGTATTTGTTTCCTCCACTCTTGTTAATTTAAGCTTTGATGCTAGCAGGAAATAAACTCAGATGCTCGTTATTTAGTCAAAATGTAATGACTGTAGAAGACTAGGTGACTCAAGAGAATCTTAATACTTGATTAAAATCCTTAATATTTCATTTTTAAGCCTTCTGGAACAGTAAAGTGTTGGCCGGAACCTACCCCCCTTCCCATTAACCTTCAAGTGATAATTTGAAAAAAATGTAGTGGCTTTCTTGTACATTTCAATTAATGATCCATTTCCATCCCCTCCCCCCATCTGTGTTTGGGTGGGGGGGGAAGAAACTGACAAGTGCCGCCACTTACTAATTAAAATCTAATCCTTCCAAGCCTACTTTTAAGTTTTCATCAGGCAAAAAGCCTGCAGGCCAGTGGAAAATGGGGGTGGGAGGTGTGGGGAGTTGCTATAATGGATACTTGCCTTCTGGGAATGAGACATATGGTGAGGTCAAGGCATGCTAAGTGGTGTGTGTGCTGGTTGGCTCGTGTTCTCATTGTGATTTCTTATGACCGCAGTGCAGTCAGCGTCTAGAGTGCTGCACGGGAGGTGAACTGGGCTTGAACCAACAACCGGTCTCTGCCCCATAGGGGATGCAGTGGGGTAAATAAGATCTGGCTGGTGGACACGAAAGCAGACAAGGTTGCAATACTGACGTGTCTGTAAACATAGGTCCTAGTAAAGTCCAAGGGGGAACCCTGCCACCCACTTCAGTGGGCCCAGAGAGGACTTGGGCTGTGTGTCCACAGACGCTTCTGTCTTGTGCTATTGGATCACTGGTTTAATAAGGAAAAATAGGCTGATTGAAGCCCTCTTTCTCTCTCTCTTTCTTTCCCTCCCCCTTTTTTTCCATTGGCAGATTTGGCTGGGGCGAGCGTTACTCCTGTTCTGTGTATGGCACTGGTAGAATTCACTGTGAAAACACACTATCAGTGAATTACCATAGGGCCATAAACAGAGCAGAGAAAGAACCACAAGACCCACTACCCTCCGTGTGTGTGTGTGTGTGTGTGTGTGTGTCCTCCAGCCCAAACACCTCCAATCCCAGCCCCTGCTACCAAGGGGGCTTCCAGGAAAAACCACCAGAGCATGGAAGGTCTGGCTTATGGGGTGGAAAGTCCACGTGCAATACCCTAGTCATCAGTTTGGCCTAAGATTTCTCCTCTTGGCGGTTTCCAGGAAATGATCTGCTCAGGCTGGCGGGTGCCTGCATGTTGGGGTCAGATTCCAGAGAGGAATGGGAAGGGATCACGTGACCGCCTCACTTGGGATCAGTATCTCTGCTTCGCCCGGTTTGGCACTAGCACATTTTTGCTTTTGTATAACTACTTTGAGCAATTATGTGTAGTGCCAATATGGGAGAAGACGGAAGTAGCAGCGCTCTGTGAGGATGGACGTGGTCAGGCTTAAAAACAAGGCAGGCGCCTGCGGGCAAGTCATTTGAAGAATTAGGACTGCGTCCTCTAAACCCCACCCCACAAAATCAGCCATGAAATTGATGGATTATACCCTGCAAAGGGATCTCTGTCCTTGGGGAAATGCTCCAACATTCTTTGCCTCTTTTAATTTCTCTGCAGTACGTAGTTCTACCGACTACAACAGCAGCTCCCATGCTATGGGCTGTGGTCCAGAGTAGTGCCTGTTTTGGGAACCAAGCTGAAATGGGTTGATGTCTTTTGCAAAATGCAAGCAGCAGTACCGGCTAGAGTATGTGTACTACTGCCCTCTACTGGCTAGAACTGTTCAACCATGTGTGTGTGTCATAGGCCTACACTGCTAAGAACTACATGAGAGAAAGGCTTTCGCCTTTCTCAGGAAGATCTGAGCTCTTGCTGTGGATTTCTAAGCACTCACGTTGTCCAGCACAGGGACCACTGAAGTCCTAGGTAGGTATGGATTTGTCAAAATGCAGCATTCTGTAGTGAGGCCGCTGGTTCACACTTTCCTATCTGTGAATGAGAAGAGGTCTCTCAAAGGGATAGACCCAAAACAAGAGTCCTCGGGCGTATCACATGACAGCCATCTAAGTATTCAATTTATGGGCCTGCAAAGGCAAAGAGTAAGAAGATAATAAGAATGAACCAAAGTAGAGCAAGTTGTGTCTAGCACAAAGACTTTGCCTTAGGACTTGCTGCTAACAATAGGTTGGGTAGTTGGCTTGCTTGCCAGCTCTGCTGTCTATACAATTATGGGCTAAACTGGCCACAGTCCAGTGGTTTTTGATATGTGCAAATGGCTCCCACTAACTTCTGGGCAATGGGTGCAGAAGAGAGAATTGGCCTGAAGGCTCTTCTCTCTCTCATGAGGGCAGCGCTCTGCCAAAGGCTCCTCTCTGTCCCAAGGCAGCAATGAACTCCTTGGTTGGGCAATTAACCCAAATAGCCGACAGGATAAGGTGATGGAGGGGTGGTGGAATCTCATCGCTGAAGACTCCTGCTCCATGCTTCAGGGCTTATGCCAACCCTGGACTATTGAGGGTTAAGAAGGAACCTTCCTCTGGGAGGGTTATCTCATAACTGCCTAGTGCAGGGTTCCTGGCACCTTCCTCTGAAGCAGCAGGTACCAGCCATGGCTGGAGGCAGGATACTGGGCGAGATGGACCACTGGTCTGGCCCAGTATGGTAATTCCTATGTTCCTAAGGCACTCAGGGTTACCAGTGGATAGGGGTGGCTTAAGGATAATAGGACAGCAGGATAGCCAATGATTTCATGCACAGCGTACTCCTGCCAGGGCACAAGGCAGTTGACTAGAGGTCGTTTCCTTCCAGCCTAAATAATTCATGACCAGGTGCAAGTTGGCAGACGTCCCTCCGACAGACTGGTGCCGCTCGCTCTGTCACCTCTCTGGTTCGAGGTGCCTGGAGATGCCACAGGAGGAGAGAGGAGGTGGTCCAGGCTGCAGCGCCGTCTGCAAGCTGGCAATCCTCTCCACCAGCCAGCTCCAAGGGAAAACGGCATCGAGTTGTGTCTCTTCTCTCTCGGTGCTCGGCCGAGGGAAGGTCTCGGAGCTGAGCGAGTGGGCGAAGCTCCGGCCAGACGAGTCAGCAGAGATGCTGGTGGGTTGAGAGGAGATCTCTAGGAGATGGGGCAGGGGATTGTTGGGCTCCGCTAGTGTGGGAGCGTGCCGATTTGTCAATGTTTCACAGTCCAGGCTAGCTCCTGGATTTTTGAAGTGCTGGCACTGCTAGAAGCAGGTTTCTGCATCTGCATACGGCCAGGAGGCTGCAGCCTCTTCTTTCCAGTACCACAGTCTCTATTGCCTCCAGACTGGGCCACTGCACTGCTGGTGGCCAGTCAGAAACGCCGGCTAGAGCAAAATGTGCATGTCCCCTGCCTTACTAGCGCTAGCATGGAGAGCCCATGACATCCCTTCTCCAAAGTCTGCACGGCTCCCAGACCCCTTGCGGGTGCAATCTGAGGTGCTGCTATGCAGCCCTAGAGCCCTGCCTGCCTCTCTCCCTATGGAGTAACGCAGCAGGTGAGATCAGCTGGGGCAGCCCGTAGCTCTTAGAGGACTGGGGCCGGGTGTTCTTGGGGGAGGGTGCTCAGCTCTGGAAGTTCTCCCTCCATGCAGGTCCGGCAGCGTTCATTCCTGATGGCTCTAGCTGATGTCAGTAGGATGGGTCTTGTTGCCTATGTGCCCAGAGATGCAGTGACGGGAGCACTTGTGTATGCCCTAAACCAAAGGGCCCTGGTCTAAACATCAGCCCGCCCCCACCATCCACTGACTGTGCGGAGTCAGAAAGGGGGGCGAGGAATGAGACGGGTGATACCACAGGGGCTCCTGTTCCATGGATCAGACGCGTTCCAGATAAAGGTTAAGGGCCTGACCTGCTGCCCCATTACGCCAGTTTTGGGCCAGGGTAACTCTTGATTTTGGTGTAGAAGTGGGGTAACGAAGTAGCCAATCAGGCCCTAAGATTTATAAATGATCCTTCCACTAACGGAGTTTATCCTGCAAATGCCTAGTAAATCTATCACCCCCCAGAAAACCTGTACCAAACAAATGCGCATGTATATTTCCCAGTACAGCGCCTCAGTGCCATGTGACTTGGGGCGCACACGTCAAATCCGAGACCTTGTTGCCAATCTGAGGGGAATCCCCTCCCTAATCACAAAGGGCCCAACCTTCTGCTCTGTGTTGTCCAGGAGTTAAGTCTCAACTGCTAAGGCAATAACGGACCCTATATTCGCTAGCTGATTATTAACCTTGCACAGGGCTTAGTGTATTTCTTTATTGTCTTATCCTGTCAACATGCGGTTCAGGGATGGGGCTGAGTGTTGGGAGATCAGGGTCTATTCCTGGCTCTGACACAGATTCCCTGTGTGACCTTGGGCCAGTCACTTAATCTACCCATGCCTCGGTTTCCTCCTCCGTCATAAAGAGGGCATAATACTGACCCAGCTCACAGAGGTGTTGCAAAGGGGGAAAGACACCAGACCATTTTCATTTTCTTCTTGTGCTCTGGAAACGAAATCCCTGTGTTATAATGTGGGTTTCCAAGGAGAAGGTGGAATTCTTATTACCTAGCGCCTGATCTTCTCCATTGCCTATGGTAGCATTTTACTCCGACCTTGCACTGGTATGTGACGTGTCTGCAAACGGTGCTGGGCAGTGGAGAATAAGACTTCTAGATTTCCACGGTTAGCAAAAATGTGGCTCCACTCCAAACCGTAGGAGGGCAACATGAAATTTTTCACAAGGAAATTGCCCTTTTCAGTTTGTCATCCTTCTCTCACCCCCCCCCCCCCCCCGGGGCATTTTTTTTCTCCATTTTTGACAACCAACGAAAATTGCAGGCTTTGATTAAAAAAAAACCTGAAAAATTTTGTTTGACAAAAATAATTAAAAAAATAAAAGCACAGTTGTCCGAATTATCCCTGGGAAGTGTAACAGATTCTCAATGTGGGAGGCTATTGAAATTTCAAGGATAGCTGCCAATTTGCCCAGCACTAAACCAAAGTCACTTTGGGCTTAGCCACAAGGAGAAATTTTATCTGTATCCGGTAGGAAGTGAACTGAAACACAGCTTCCCATGTGGACACTCTTATTCCAGTATAATAAGCATCCCTGTGTCCAGATGAGTTTATGCCGCTTTGGAAGTGGTTTAAGCTAAGCCCCCGAAAAGCTACTCTTATATCGGAATAAGTGTCCACACGGGGCGTTATGATAGTTATAGCAGTTTAGCTATTCTGTGATAACTGGGGGGGAAACTCCCATGGAGACACGCCCTTAGCGGCGAGTGAATGGCACAGGAAATTTTCCTCCCGCGTTGGCTCAGATCTTTTCAAGAACTGGTGAACCCCGCACTTGTTCCCTTTTTGCATTCACTTTCCGTGAACGTCTGCGTGACTCTTCCTGGCACAAGTGTTCACTGAAGGCCAGTGTCGAAGTGCAAATGATCCTGGAGCAAGAATGTTAGAATGGCTTTCAACTCTGGCCCAATCAGGAAACGGAAACAATACCCTGGGACTGAGCTGACCAATCACAACTAGTGGTGCTCAATAGTAAAACAAATTTACAAAAAGTGGATTGAATATAATCCTGTCTTCCACTGTGCTGTTCGCATGGTGGTGGGGCCCAGTCCTGCCAGGGAGCCCCTAGGCATTTCTGCTACGTAAATAATTATATCACATGCACAAAAAACCCTTAAGGTTGCAAAGTCAATCACTCGTCAGTTAGGAACTGCCGTACCAAGGTTGCTCATGCAACAACGTAACAGCATGATCCAGTCTGTAATTATCTGATCACATGCTGCTTTCCCACCGAGCCCTTGCCTCATTCAGTGCACAGGAACTCACTGAACTGCCGCTATTTGGTATTTTGTTTTCGCTTTGTGTGCAGGCCCAGGCTTTGATTACTGCTCACTACTCAAACCCTGCTCCGAAGACCGAATTATTCATTTCCTCCTGAGCTTGTCGCTGGCACTCCTCACCTGGCGTATCCGAGTGCTTCACGGGCACTAATGAATTTATTTTCACTGCACCTCTGTGAGATGAGGGGGCGCTATTACCCCCATTATGCAGATGGGGGAACTGAGGCTCAGCGAGATTAAGGGCACCAGTAGCCACTAATTTGGGGCGCCCAATCTGAGAACCTGATTTTTCGGAATACTTAGCATGACATGGCACTTTAGGGTGACCAGATGTCCCGATTTTATAGGGACAGTCCCGATATTTGGGGCTTTGTCTTATATAGGTGCCTATTACCCCCCCAACCCCATCCCGATTTTTCACATTTGCTGTCTAGTCACCCTATGGCACTTCGTACGTTCGCAGCACGGCCCCAGTTGACTTCAGCTGCAGCTGTGAGTGCTCAAGCCTTCTGCAAACCGGACCCCTGGTATCCCAAGTCAGCCACTTAGAAAATGAGAAACACGCAATTAGTGACCACTTGTGAAAAGTATGGTGTAAGTGATGTGCCCAGCATTACACGGGAACTCTGTGGCAGAGGCAGGGGTGGAATCCAATTTTTCCAGGCAGCATTCAGCTGCTTTATCCATGAGATCATCCTTTCTCTTCCTGCAATCCCCTGCCTCATTCACTGCACCCACTTCTGCACCGTTTGAGCCAGGAGTTCTGCAGACAACAGATTCATCTCCAGTCTGTGCACTGAAGGAGGCAGGGGTCCTGCAGAAAAAAATAGTATATGATCATGTAAGTCAAGACTGTGTCGCAATGTACATGCACAAGGGGGCTGTATTAAGGGTGCCCGGGCAAGCTTAATTCTGGCATTTCCTATCTTTTGTGTGCTTGACTTTGTAGCCTTAATAACGGTCTTTTATCATAGTTTTGTGTGTGCAATTTTCTAGGCTTTAAAATAAAAGCCATCTGGGAAAACAAATTCCAGTTTGATGCTTCACGCTGACACCCAGATGGGGCATCAGCAGGGTTGGAACCTTTAGATCCACAGCATGGACCTCTGCCATTTGAGCTATCAAGTAACCGAGAGCAGTAGTAAGTTGTCATCCACTTAGAGGGGGATGTGGCACTTTTGCCAGTGGGTTTCACAGATATTTGCTGACAGCAGAGAAATGGTGAGACTCTGGGAATCATGGGTTCCCTTCCAAGCTCTGGAGAATTGTGAGCATAGACTCTTCTTTCCATTACCCTCCCCCCTCCATTCATGAGTGTGACCCCTTCTATCTGTCCCAGTTCTGTCTCTTCCACACCAATGGCTCCTTGTTCCAGCCCCATTTTTCTTATCTAGCTAGTCCCAGTCTCCATTCCTTAGGCTTCTCGTCCCAGTCTCCTTGCCCAGCCAGTCCCAGTTCCCAACTCCCAGTCCCCCTCTCCCCACCCCTGCTAGTTCAGTTTCGTACCCCACCTCCTCAGCCCCTTATCCTAGTCTATCCCCCCCATCAGACCTGGCAGGTCTGGCTCTTTTCTGCACTCGAATCAGCAGCTTCCTCCTCCGGGCTGCCTGGACTGAACGGGGCAGTGAGATCACAGGAAATACAGGCTTCCAGTGGTCACTTCAGCACAGCTCACAGCTGCAATTGCAAGGGAAGTCCTCGGCTGGAGCATGCCCAGTGAGCACGCAATCTTCAGGGAATTTAGAATCTAAGCACTCTCTACTGAGCACGTGCAAACTGCAATTTTCCGAACGCTTATAACTTGGCCAAATTTGGGCAGATTTTCATGGGGATGGCACAAGGCACATCCCTGAGCCAAAGGCCCCTCTCCTGCCAAATGTCAATCCCCTGCTCCAGAGCATGGGGGCGCTACAGCTTTTCCAAGACAAGGTCACCCGAATTTTTTTTAACCTAGGCAAAATAGCGCCTTTCTCCCTAGTCTCATTCTCGGAAATGGCAAAACTCTTTTGGCTGAAACCCTCCAAAAAATTCCAGCCTGAGGCAGACACCTGGCATGGAAATTTTCAGCCAAAATCGGTGAAGTTTTGGCAAATTTATAAGCAACTGAAGACAGACTCTTATAGGCAGTGTTGAGTAACCTTAACAATCGGTGTTGCCACCGGTCCCGCCGAGGTCGAATAAATTCAAGGAAATAGCGAGCTGCTTACGGAATATGCAAGCAGATTGCAAGAGGCTAAATTCATCTGATAAATTATTCACCGTGAAGTATTAGGTTAGCGCGCTCTCTCGTAGTCATTTTGACTGAGGCAAAGCAAAACAACTCCTTGTTTAGCATAAAATATTAAGCCCCTCTTGGAAATGGCTTCCCAATATCTGCATTTCGGCTTCGTTGATTTCAACGGGTGCCCCGACAGAATGAAATCCCAGGCGAAGAGCGCACCCTTCAAAGGCGTGATGCAGCAAACGTATTAATTAGTGTTTAGTTATTTAAAGATGGGTAATTAAACATTGCTCCGGATAACGTGTGGCATGGACACATTCGTAAAGAATTTCAGCTAGTAACAGAAATGACGCCCTACGGGAAGGTCTGTCTCTGAGATCTCACCAGTCTCCAACAACATCCGTTATCTCATTGCAAACTCAGCAGTTCCAGGCAAACTTCCTCCATCCTCCCTTCTACTCCTGTTTGGCCCAAGGATGTCCCAACAATCAGCTCACAATAAAGTGTATGGAGTCCCCACTGAAGTCAATGGGAGCTTTGCTTATGGGATCACCCCTAATATTTGAAAGCAGAGACACTTTAAGAGCATCCCATAGGCTGAGGACTCCATAGGCCTCCTGCAAACAACATCTGGCTAAAGGTCAGTGAATTAACTTCTTCTGTCCATTTGCTTATTTGATAAGAGTTTGCTTTACCGCATCATCTTTCTCTCCCCCCCGCCCCCCCCACCCCCAATTGCTTTTCCAAGCTGCACTTCACTTTACTGCTCATATCCTTGATGCAGAGGAAATTAGATCAATCCCCATAGATCTTCCTGTCATATTTTCCCTGATAGCTCGGTTGCATAGTGCTCTATATTAGGCTGGCTGACGACAGACAATGGAACCGCAAAGCTGTGAACCGAGAGCTTAATGGATGTGCTGATGGCTTCAGATGTGCTGAGATGGCTCCTCAGAGCATTCTGCGGGCATCGTCCAGGAAAGATTTCTTCCATTTTGTTTTAATATAGCGAGAGATGTATATCCAGTGTGGCTCCAAGTTTATGGGCTGGGGTGGGCGTCCTATGGAGAAGCCAGTCCCACTCCCCGGGGACTTTGCCAAGAACCCAGCCAGTTCTCACACACGGGGAATTGCTATTTGCGTTACGGTAGCGGCCAAAGGCTCCAGCTGAGATCGGGGCCCCTAGGCACTGTACAGGCACCTCATAAGAGACAGTCCCTCCTCTGGAGGGCCCAATCCTGAAACTGACTCTGAGGGGGCAGAGCCCTGTGTCTATGTAGATCCTCCCTGAACCAGTTGCAGGACTGGGGCCTAAACAGACAAGGGATGTGTGTGTGTGTGTGGGGGGGGGGTTAGCAGTAGTAGCTACACTTTTCTGGTGGGGAACCAAGGCACATTGCTCAAGAGTTTGTCGGTTGTCCTACATGTCAACGGACTCCGGACATCTCACCTGTCACACAGCCAGGTCGGCCAATGGACCACAAGGCTGAGCGAGATCTTGCCTTGGGGAAAGTGCCCTGAGCTAGGAGGATGAGTTGTGGTTTCTCCGGTAGCGGCTGCTGTTTATATTTCTCTGCACGTCGGAACAGCTGTTGCCGAGTAAGACCTCGTGCCTTACCCTAAACGGCAGCTCCGTGTCATTCCACACCGAAGTGAGCTGAGTGGTTACACCAGGGCCCAGCTAGGAACAGAATCTGAGATTCTAACAGGGCAGCCCCAAGTCTTACCAGTGTGGTACGTGGCCTTTCGGCTCTACGGAGTCGGCTCCCCTGTCTGTAACCACTCAGCCTCTCTCTGCTCCCAGAGCCAGGAATAGAACCCAGGCATCCTGATCAGGACTCTGGAACTAGGGGTGCGGGAGCACCCCCTGGCTTAGAACGCATGGCTTCCATCACATGCAGGTTTTCGATAGCTGTCAGCACCCCCGCTATAAAAATAGTTGCAGTCCTCTGCCAGATCCCTCTGCCGCAGCTCCCTTTAGTGGCTGGTCCACATAGAGGATCAATTACTCCTTTAGCTCAAGTAATAGACATCTGTGCCGAAGGTCCAGGTTCATGCCCCATGTGGGGGTGACAGAAATTAATTTGTTTCCTTAAAAAAAAAAAACTGGGTGTCCTTAATTGACCCAAGGAAGAAGCATCCTTAGCAACAGAGTTTATAGCTTCAAAACACTGTAATCCGTCATCGACAGCGTGACAAACAGCAAACCTCGCCGGCATGCGTCACACGTTCAGTCGCTTGCGTCGTGCACTGGCAATGGGCGAAGGTTGAAGAGGCATGGCCAGAGAAACCAAGTAACTCATCCGAGGTCACGCAGCAAGGCTGAGCCAGGGACTGAGTGAGCCCAGGGCACAAGGGCAGACTTCGGGGGTGCTCCAGGTCTCAAGCACCCACCCCAAAAAATAGGGGGTGTTCAGCACCTGCAGGGCCGAATTAATCTTTTGTAAGCCCTGTGGGCCCTGCCCCGCTCCGCGGCCCCGCCCCGGCCGGGCCTCTTCCCCCATGAGGCTCACCCACTGCTCACACAGGTAGGAGCGGTCGGAGAGGAGCACCCACCGGCAAAACCAAAAGTCAGTGCCTGTGGCCCTGGGTCCTGAGTGCCCGCGTAGTGCCTCAGCCACAAGCCCAGAATGTGGGAAATACAGTCCAGCCAGAGATGAAAATGGAGAGAGGTCCTTGGGCACGAGGACAGAACCTGTCCCGGGTGCAAGCCACAGGGCGGGGCTGGGCACCTCTCAGCTGGCCCTCTGGGCTCCCTGAAATGTTCAATCCCCATGGGCTGTTTTTTTTTCTAGCCGAGGTGCAGGAGTTCACCAGGGATGAATTCAGGGAAGTCCCCTGGCCCGTGTGACGCAAGGGGGGGCGGCCTGGATGATCACGGTGGTCCCTTCTGGATGACTATTGCGAGCGGTTCAAAGGGCCAGCTGGGGCCCTGCTTTGATGGTGTGGCGTTTGGAACATGGGTGGGATGGGTTCTAGGGAAAGGTTAAAACAGCTGCCTGTGCAAAACAAGGGGTTCAGGCTCCCTCCGTGACCCGCCTGCGTTCTGTTTTGATTACATTGCGTGAGCCACCACTACACAGTGAAGGCTATCTCCGACTTGCCAGCCCCTCTTGAGGGTCATGTGAGTTTTGCACAAATGTTGAGGGCGCAATAAGACACCTTGTGTAATTGCTGTTGCATTCAGTGGAGGGGGGGGGAAGATGCCTCCTTTTTACCTTCAATCCAGTTGCAACACGTTGTTTGTTTGAGATCCTCCTGCAGCAGTGAGTTCCACAGGGCGACTGTGACATTTTCCTTTTAATAACTTCAAAACCGGGAGTGATTGGTCTCTTCCTCCTCCACGCTTCACAGTTGTAAACGTCCCCTTCAAATCTCTGCTCATTATTCTCCCTTCCAGGCTGCCCCTTGCAGTTTCTCATCACGTCCGGATCCTGCTGACCACAAATCAGTGGAAATTTAAGAACTTCCTATTTATCACCACACCACCAGCCATTGCCATGACAACAGTGGGGGTTAGAACTTGCAGCCCTCTGGTCCAAAACCATGGTACCCTCTCCTACCACCTGTGCTAAAGGTGGATCTCTGTTAGCAGTATAGGACCTATGACACACAGACAACCAGTTCTGGTTCCATCCAGCAGAGGGCACCAGTGCGCACATATTGGCCAGCTCTTTGCAACATCTGTCCAATGCACATTGCGTTATGCTGATCACAATGACGTTCCATTTGCTACCGGGTTGCCTAGTCGCCCAATATGTTCGATCTGTTTTTCTCCCTGCCAAGATGCATCTCTGCTGCTCTCTTCCACCGTCCTGGGAGGGGGTGAGCCCCATTCTACAGGCACTGACAGGAGGTGCTCAAGGTCAGTGGCAGAGCTGGGGATGGAATCTAGGATGCCCAGTTCTCAGTGCCCTTAGACCAGACTCAGACCTGTTTCTGCTCCCCCCACCTGCTACCAGACTTTTCGTTGCAAGTGAAGCCAAGTTCCTGTGCATGGAAGGGGTGAAAGGTGAAATAACCGCGGGTCACCCAGTGACGTTCTCCGTGGAACTACAGCTGAACGGACAGAGTGTTGGGTCCCGCCTTCGCCTGCCTGCCCTCCCTCCCTCCACCGTGGCTGCGTGCATGGTCTCTCTCGCTGTCTTTGGCAATGGTAGAACTCACACTGGTGAGGTATCAGGATCCGGTGGTTCTAGACTTGCCAACTACCGCCCGAGGGTACAGCCGGCGGCACCAGGACCACGCGCCCTCCTCTTGGAAACCGGTCGCCCGGGGCTGGCAGGGCATGGGAGCCCTTTCCGTCACCCCAGGACCAACCCGCCGCAGGCTGCTCCCTCGGTCAGTGGCCGCGGATGGGTGCAGCAGGAAGTAAGCTGCCAGCTTCCCTGCACGTCCGTGGTCACAGGGCTTCTGATCCTCCCAGCTGCTCTGCGTCTCCTCTTCCGCTGCTTGGATTTCACGGGGCTGCGAGGGGCGGATCAGCGCCTTAAACAGGTGCACCCCTATCCCAGGAGTGCCCCGTCCTCTCACACCACAGCCTGTCGCTCTCTTAAGGGTACGGCTACACTCACGCCAGCGATGTCACGCCCAGCTAGCACGGGCATAAACAGCAGCGCAGCCCAGGAACCCCCCATCGCCCCTGGCCTCCTGGCTAGCCACCAAGCACAGCACAGGAGCCTGTCCCCAACTTAGTGCCCCCCATTGGCCCTAAACCATCCTCCTTCCCCGGGGAACGTGCAGCAGCAGGGGGCCCCATAGCGTCTGGGGTTGGACTCACGGGAAGCTGGGCTCGCCCTGTGCAGCTCCTGCGCTCCCCTGCTCCATCGCCACAGGCACCGGCCCAGCTGCGGAGCCAGGAGACCGACCAGGCAGTCCCAGACCCCCAGTGGCTCCCGCTAAGGGATGTGGCACAGCCCCCTTCTCCTGCGGCGGCTCGAGTCAGGGCCTTTGCCCCTGAAGGCCTGGTGAGTTCCTATGTTCTGAGCGGCTTTCCTCTGCAAGACCATGACCTCCTCCAAACCCTCCCCGTCCCGCTGCCTACAGTATCTGTAGCTGCTGCCCGGCCCCTCTCCACCGCACTGCCAAGCGCCCCTGCCTACAGCGGGGAGAGTTCTGAGCCCCATCTTCCCATAGCAAAGGGCAAGGGCCTGGTTCACAGGGCCTGGATTTCATGGCAAAGGGTTACCTCATGAGAGCAACTGAGCATTGGCTTGAGAGTGAGAGAGGAGCGTTTCCAGCCCTGGCTTTCCATCCTGGTGCTGGCACATCCAGAAGCAACCCCACGGCCCCAAGGGCAACACTACCTGGCAGGCTCCCTCCGTGCCAGTGCTCCTGGGGGGCGAAGGAGATAGTTTGGTGCAGACTGGACCGATCAACGCGGCCCAATAATTAGGTGGAAGCGACACTGTCCAGGAATCTTAAGGGTTTTTCCTGGATTTTTTTAAAGGGTCTTAGCACAAAAATAGAAAAGTTTGTCAGGATCTTTCATTAATTGCAGTGCAAGGGTGCTTTTTTTGCAGGGGGGGAGGGGGGAGACAGGGGTTATGAAGTCCCCATTCCATGTGCCGCGTGTGAACACAGACATCACAACGTGGTGACGGTGCATGGGAAGCAAGAAGTGACACTGGTTAGCCAGAAGGGCCCAGTTTAATTTCACTGTCCCAGGGGGGGCGGAAGGGCAAAAGGCAAAGTAACATCAAGGCTGAAAAGTAAATTCAAAACTGATTTGCACGGGGCATAATCTAAAGTGCGAATCGTCACCCCGCTGAGCCTGGAGATGGCGTAGACCGACGGGACGCTGCCCACAGGGAACTCTGAATTACAGACGGTTGTTCTTTTAGCCTGACTTCAGACACGCCAGCAGCGGACTGTACCTTGCTTCCTTTTTCACAGGATGGGCCGGGGGAGGGAAAAATGATGGTTGCTTTTCTCCTGACTAGCCGACGGTGGAAACTACCCTATCTAAACGAATAACAGCGCTCCGGTTCTGTAGCCCCTTCTAGCGAAGGATCTCAGGGCAATTTAAGGCCTTAGCTAATGAGGCCTCTGTGAAGTGGCCCCGTATCATCTCACACGTGGGGAAATCGAGGCACAAAGAAGATACATGCCCTTCCCCCTAGGAAGACACTACCAGAGATGGGTGTTGAACAGAGCTTCGCCCTATGCTCTAAGCGCTAGCTAATGCTTCCTGTTAAACTAGTCATTGGTTAGGAAACACGGCCGTACATCCAGAGTCACCCCCACTGACGCCGATGGAGTGATTCCGGATTTACCCCAGAATCTGGCCCTATACCCTTGAACGCTGTTAGCTGCAGAGACGGCACCATAGCCCTGCTCTGTGAATGCCGTGGGCTGGCCTGGTTGTCACTGAGGGCAGAACGGAGCCAGTCGGGGTGTCCTTTGTCCTTGGGAAGATGATGCACTGAGAAGCCCTAGCCCAGCCCCCCAGGGCAGGAGCACGTATGGGCCCAGCTGTGTGTGAAGGAGTCGGGTGGCTCATGAATCCTGCACCTTTACAAGTTCTTGGTCCCCCGCGGGGCTCCTGTTACCAGCCACACCCAGTTCCTCTGCTGCCTGTGGCTTGTCAGAGCTGCCTGAGCAGGGAGCCGGTTTTGGCAAGTGGCTGTAAGGTGAACAGGGCTGAATTTAACCTCCCATCCCCTTGGAGTGTCCCGGGGCTGGGACGCAGGAGCCGGCTGCTGCCCGGAGCGAGACGGGGGATTCATGTCCACGCTGAGGGGAATCCTCGGCCTGCGTGCACTCACTCGGCCTGGGCAGCCTCTGAACTGGGGGTGCAAGAGCACTAGGCATTCTTTGGGCACGCTGGGGGGACGCAACAGGGACTCGGGCCTGCCTCCTGGGCCAGGCCCCAGGCTCAACGTTTGGCCACAGACGCCGCTCAGCCAGTCCTGGCGTTTGGTGCAGCTTCATCTCCCCCTATATCCAAATCACTCAGCGGTTTGGGTACTGGGGCTTCCTGCCAGATGCCGCCACCCACCCAACAAAGAGGGGCTTGCCCCAGGGAATCAATGCCAGGTCTTCTTACAACAACCCCAGTGCATGCTGGGACAGGGCTGGGCGGGAGCGAGGGTGGGTGAGGCAGGTGGATACCCGCAGGCTACAGGCTGGATTCATGCAGCTCCGCGTCATGGCTCGTCTTGGTGCTTCACGTCTAAGGAGCGACCCAGGAACCTGGGTCGTTACAGCTTCGGGCCC
Source organism: Terrapene triunguis (assembly GCF_002925995.2). Classification (NCBI taxonomy): domain Eukaryota; kingdom Metazoa; phylum Chordata; order Testudines; family Emydidae; genus Terrapene; species Terrapene triunguis. Next base: position 625,543 of record NW_020664419.1, on the reverse strand, counting down.
GGAGTACGAGCGAGTGATACCTAGGTAACCCCTCGGTCTGTTAGTGTTTTGGTTATGGCCAATCTGGTGTCTAGAGCCAGGACCCGATCCCTTTTCATTCATGCCCACGGAGCAAGTTGGATGCCCCGGCTGCTGGGAAGATAAGGTCAGAGTGGGACTTTCCACCCTATCTAACCCCACCCCCTCCCCTTGAGCCCCGAGGGACTGGAGGAGATTCCCCTGGCACAGAAGTACTGCGGGGCTGGCTGGGGCATGTCCATAGCGCTGGGCTGGGCTGTGGGGGGATGCTGGGCTCCTCGTGCAGCCCACGGGCAGCTGTGGGGGAGGCTGATGTCCGTCACAGCAGCCCACTGGGATGGGCAGTGTAAATCTCCTTGCCTCCGCCCCGCTGGCTGCATCGCTCGGGAATCTGCCCTCAGGGCTTCACCTTGGAGGCCTAATTCTGCAGGTGACTTCAGCGGAAGCAGGGAATGCAGGTTCTACCCCCAGTTCAACCCTGTGTCACGCCTGCCAGAGCCTCCCCTGCAGTGGTGCAAGTAGAAATCATTTCTTGCCGGTACTGCACTCATGGGAGGGGCACGGGGGGGGGGGGGAAACGTGACATCCCCACGTGATGCTCCATGTGACTCCTCCCCACCCCCAGCCCGGGGCCCCCACGTTCTCCCCATCCCCTCAAACACCCCCCACTTTGTATATACAAACATCAACATGCTTAACTACTCACTTTCCCCCCACATATGTAGTATTCAGTCTGTTTATATGGAATATGGGAGTTGGGTGAGGCGCCATTTCAGCCTATGTATGACTTATTAAAAAACAAATTTTAAGTAGAACTGGATCCTAAACTGATTTATGGGATTGTACCCAAACATTGCATTTCAATGGGGGATTTAACTTCCTTTATAGGACCAGACTCCTGAAACTCTTACCAGTCCACAAAAATGGTCTATAGTCATGCAAATAGTCCCATTGTCTTCAATGGGATTGAGCAAATGATTAAGGGTTTACAGGATTAGGTTCCAAGTTTGTAAATTGTTCTGGATGAAACTGAAAATGCCTGAGCTGTCAGATCAGAAGGAGCTTCATTCGAATAAAGGTGGGCAGATGTGTGATAAGTCTTAGCTCCGTTGCTAAGATGAGGAACGTATTTTCAGCAAAGTTCTTGGCAGATTCCTGAGGCAGCTGGTTTAAGGCCATTAGTGTCCGGCATAATAATCTTCACTAATAGTTCTCTCACCCACAAAGCTGGCAAATGAGGCATTTGTTTTCATTTGTTTTCTTTGTTTCAGTTAACAAAATGCATGTTAGACTAGTTTGGCTGCAAAGAAGATTTCTATGTACACTGGGGACAACACCTGATTCCCATCAGGCTGCCAAACTGGGCTGACATCAGAATCCAAACATCCTCTGGTCAGTGCAAGCGGAGGCATTCCTCTAAGGATTGGAACTTGATGTGATGCAGTATGGATGTCATGGATAATTCAGACCAATGGGGAGAAACAGAATAAAAAACACTGTTTAATCACCTTCCTTTCCGTCCCCGTTGAGGACTCCTGACCAATGTAACAGCGCACTACATATGCTAACAAACTTAAACAAAGTTTGTTAGCATATGTATTGTGCTGTTAAGGCCATATAAAGAATGAATGTCCTCCCTAGCTGCGTTCTGCTCAGCCCCCCGCCTCCCGGAGGTCTTTCCGGTACCCCATACCCGCTAAAAATCTCTTGCCGGTACTGCGTAGTGGAGGGTACCGCCCTACTTGCACTCCTGCCTATAATCTAATTTGAATGAACTCACATGAACTAGCTGGGGACAATAGTAGTATACATCATTTGATGGCTGGCTTAGTGGCAATCTGAACATTGCCAATGGGATGGAATAGCTACCCTAGTCTTCCTTCTCTTAACATCTGATTCCGTGCTCCATCTTGTCCTGTTTAAGAATAAAAACAAGGTAGGCACTAATTAAAATGCAGTTTGCATAGAGAGCCATTTTTATTGGCCAAGGGTATGTATTATTCTAGGCTTCTTATAGCATGACTCACAGCAGCAGGACAAAGAGAACTCTAACCTTTAACTGCTGCCCCTTGCTGGCTTGCTCCCATCTATACCAGAATCCACCCTTCAAAGAACCCCCCCAGCGCATGGGGCATGTAAGACCCAGCACAGCACCAGCCACCACCAGCCCCTATTGGCCATGAGCTTTAACAACCTTAGTACTCTCCCCTCCTCCTCTTCTTCCATGTCATCAAACAAGCATCATCTACTACAGACCTTTGTGCCAGCCAGAGTGACCTCGGTTGACGGCGTCACAACCAGGCATCATAAAGTGAACTTCTTAGAGCCACAAAGCCCTGGGGCTGCCCCACCGGTGATGCCAGGTAGGGTCAGGGCGTGCACCCCTTCCTGCGTCGCTGGCGAGTCTGAGAGCATGGCGGGCTGGGGTGTTTTGGTCCATCCTAGCGACATGGCTGAACAGCACCCAACGTTATGCAGCATCTAACTTCTAATTGATTTAGAGAGAGAAAATCAGGAGCAGATTGGGAACAGATGATTGACATTTCAGCCCACTGGGTTTCAACTTTGTCCTTGGGAAGCTGCCCCAGCAGCCCCAGCCCGGAGCCTCATGGAGGAGATCCCCCAGATGCACAAGGAGGGGATCTGATTCCAAAACAGCACGTCGAATGCAGAATCATAAACCCACTCTGTGAAAACACTAGGAACTGCAGATAACACCATGGTGAGTTCCCTTGGGTTCATAGGTGCCCAGCCATCACCAGCATCATGGTAATTGGGCATTCTTAATAGGCCCATTTTTGGATGAGTGCGTCCCACCAGAACGAAAATCTCTGGAAGCTGGGTTCTGATGTGCAGATCTCCATGTCTCTAGAAGACGCTGTGGAGCACCTTCGCTTTGGATGAGTGAGAATGTCACTCTTGTTACTGGGGGGAAGGTCCGTGGTTAGTGAATTTGTGGCAGCTGTGCATGACCATGCCAATCTGAGAGGCTTTGACCTTAGCTCCCCTCCTAAGCATGACTGGGCGGGGAAGCACTTTTGGTGCAACGTGAAACAGTCCCCGGTCGAGCTGAGAGGAGGAACTTGAAAGGGACCTTAGGAACAGACATGCCCACTGAGCGTCATTGTCCATGCATTGTCCACAGTGGAGCAAAGCCAGATCCTGCTCTCCCCAGCCAAGCAAATATCTCACTGACTCCAGTGGCCCTCGCAGCCTTACCTGAGTCATGAGGGCGAGATCAGGCCTTGAAACCATTGAGGGACCTGAAGAAGTTGGGAATTGGAACAACACGGCGTGCGGTGTCCTCATTTGACTCCCAGGCATTAAGAGCTGATCCCTTCCTGAGACTCCATCTGGAATTACAGGGAGCGTGTGTGTCAACCAGGGGAGATTACGACATCTGCTCAAGACCTGCTCTACGCCAACGCGCGCTGGCCTGACCTGGAACTTTGGCTGATCCGTCACTGGGACAGAGCTGCAGGTAAAAATACAGTTCAAGGTGCAGAATTCCCTCCTTACAGGCAAGTTGCGTGCTAATGACAAACCACCAAACCGAGGAGCGAGACCGCCGCCGTAACAGAATCATTCCACTAGACACCTACCTAGCAACCAAGGCACTTTACAGTCATTAGCTAATTAATCCTCATGGCCCCCGTGCTTTAGCCGAGTTAGTGCTGGAGTAGGATCCTAGAGTCATCGATTTTTAAAGCCAGTCAAGACCAGCATGATCGTCTTGTTTGACGCTCTGCATAATCTGGCCAGAGAACCTCAGCCAGTGAGTCCTACCTCCAGCCCAGCAGTTTGTAGCTGACTTGGAGCATCTGTTTTAGAACGATGCCCAGGTTTCATTTAACGGCTCCAAGAGAAGGAGAATCCACCACATCCCTTGGGTGTGTGGGCCCGTGGTTGATCGCCCTCACCGTTAAATGTCTGATCTCCAGTGGGAACTTGACTAGCTTCAACTTCCAGCCATTGCTGCTTGTTATCTTCATCTGCCAGGTGGGGAGAGGGAGGATCCTGAGGTACAGAGGAGGTGGAGGATTTACCCTAGGCCATGGAGGGACCAGGATTTGATCAGAGAGGGTTTCCAGCTCTTAGCCCTGTCCTCAGCCCTCTAGGTCAACATCACATCATTGTGAACCAACAGTGCGGTCTAGAAAAGCAGCCTGTCCCTTCTCCTCTTCGACCCATCAGGGAAGGCAAAGGCAAGTCCTCTCCAAATACCCTATTGCAAAGAACTGACCTAGGCCAGCCCTGATCCTTAGGACAATGCAGCTCACAGGGGAAGAAAGTCCAGGGAAAACCCCCTCTTCTCTGAGCTGATCTTTCCTAAGAGGAGAGAAAATGGCTGCAGAGGTGATATTTTGGTGCAGAGGCTCGTTCGGAGCCCCGTGAACAGAGCGGTGCTGCCGTGTAGGGGATCGTGGCCCTCGCTCAAAGAGACGGATTCTGTTCCCAGCTCTGCTGCTGACCGGATGTAAGCTCTTCAGAGCGGGGCCTGTCTCTCACTACGTGTTCGTACAGCACCAGGCGCAACGGCGGCCATGGGGTCTCCAGACACTACTGTGCTGTACCAGTGGCAAAGACATGGGTTTCTGTTTCGAATGAATTAGATTTCTGTAGGTAATTCCTTCATCCCCCCCAGGCACTTGTACTTTGCGAAGGCCTTTCAGCGAGGGTCTCAATGGGCTCTGAGGCTTCATGGGCGGCACCTCTGGGGTGGAACACGGCAGCCGTGGCACAACGTGCAGCAACGGTGCACAAGGGAAGGAAAATATTGTGGCGTGACCTCCAAAAATCCTCCTGTGACCCACCATATCCCACAATCCTTTGCAACGGCAAAGAATTATGCTAAGACCCATGGCAGAGCCAGCCATGGAAGCTAGGTCGCTTGAGACCAGCAGCCTTTCTCTGGTGACTTGCTCCTCTTCGGTATTGTCCAGCCAGGTGCCACAGAGAGCTGCCAGACCCTGAGAGGAGCGACTGCGGCAAAGAGCCAATGGGCTGAACAAACATCCCCTGGGTAGTGCAAACAATAGCCCAATGGTGTCTGTCTGACCTAACGTATTTACAGACTCATTCGATCGTCCCAATTATTTTTCAGCCGATGGTGGTTTTAACTGTTCTTGCAGCTGCCCTATGGAAGGGTTGTAGAGTTCCTGGTCCTCCACTGTTCCTAGAGAGGAGCAGGATGTGTTGCAGCGGGGAGCTTAATAAATGTGGGAACTGCTGGTTTAGGGGATTACCTGGTTGCTGCTGAAAGCATGGCTCTGCGTGTGTGTGTGTGTCTGTCCTCACAGTACGTGGGTGATTCCCTCTCCCTAAAGAAGGTGTAAAGGAGAGAAAAGAGCCCCCCGGACTGCCAGCCTGGAGCGTGGGAAATCAGGGAGGAGACCTGGCAAAGGAGGCAGAGGCTGGGGTAGACCACAACAAAATGCATTTAATAAAATAAAAACTCCTGACGTCGCTGCCTGTTTTGGCACAATATTCAGCAAACTCTCCAACAAGAGGAGCAGCAGCTGCAGCTTCATGTGGTCTACGAGCAGTGCTCGCACCAAAGCAGCCAGAAGGTAGGGTGACCAGATGTTCCTTTGATAGGGACAGTCCCGATATTTGGGACTTTGTCTTATATAGGGGCCTATTACCCCCCACCCCCCTCCCAATTTTTCCACACTTGCTATCTGATCACCCTATCAGAAGGAGACCAAAGACCTGTTGCATTCCGATTAAGAAGCCTCACAGAAACCAAGAAGGGCTTTATTTGGGTCCATCCACGACAGGAGATGGATCGCTTGATGATTACCTGTTCCGTTCATTCCCTCTGGGGCACCTGGCATTGACCACTGTTGGAAGACAGGATACTGGGCTAGATGGACCTTTGATCTGACCCAGTATGGCCACTCTGAAGTTCTTATGTTCAGGGCCGGCTTTAGGCCGATTCACCCGATTCCCCAGAATCGGGCCCTGCGCCTAAGCGGGCCCCGCGCCGGCGCCTTTTTAATTTTTACTCACCCGGCAGCGCTCCGGGGGGGTCTTCGGCAGCACTTCGGCGGCAGGCCCTTCACTCACTCTGGGTCTTCGGCGGCAGGTCCTTGAGTGCCGCCGAAGACCCGGAGCGAGTGAAGGACCCGCTGCCGAAGTGCTGCTGAAGACCCGGAGCGACGCCGGGAGAGTACGAATCGGGCCCCGCACTTGCTAAAGCCAGGCCTGCTTATGTTCACTGATTTTTGCAGAAGTCTCTCCAGCTCCCTGTTGCTCCAGTGTAATATGGATTCCTAGTATGATGTTCCCAATCAATGTCCTGTGCACATGCTAGGAATGGTAGATTGAGGCCCATTATCAGATATGAGGACTTCAGGAACTCCTTCTCTTGCAGATATTGACTTTAGTTTCTGGACGCCCTGTGCCAATGACGTCTGTGTAAGTATAGCCAAGTCAATCGATCCGGAGAAGTATTGATTGTAATAATGTATGTATGGCCTTTCCAGGCAAACAAATCTGTGGCTATCCGGTGCCAAGGTCTGAATAATGCTTTGTAAAGAATAATGGTGCTGGCAATTGGGGGCGTGGGTGTGGGCTGTTTGTTTTTCCTTCCCATATCTTGCAGCCCTCTACCAAGGGCTCACTTTGCCTGCTCAGGCCAGGCCACTATATGGATTGTTGTGCGCATGCCCTGCACATGTTTATACCTTGTGGATTTGGGGGAGCATCTCATTCTGCAGTACCAGAGGGTGAGAACGCGCCAAGCATATCGGTCCACACCACTTGTGCCATGACTATCGCCAGCAGAATTGCTGATGGGAAGACAACGAAGGACACCGTTACCGATGGCACCAATACAGCTTAAACCTGAGGGGCCCCTCCTGTGGGAATGTTGAAAACGGGATGCTGAAACCAAAAATTCAGCAACCACAAAACTTCAATGTTTGGCACAGAACAAAAGCGCTACCTGAATGAAGAGCAGGGAACAATGTTTGGCTCAAAAGCTCCCAGGCACTTGGAACTGTTCAGAACTTAGCAGAAACTCCCAGATCCTACCTAGTGGAGATTCCAGAAGGCCTTCTCCAGAGGAACTGAGCTCAGCTTCAGTATTTTCCAATACAACAGTGAGACGATCTGGGAGTCTCAGGTACTCGGTCAGGCAACAAGCCCCCTCCACAAGGAACTCCACACGCAAACAGCAGAAGCGAGAGCACGGTCTGGTAGACAGGTCAGAACCCCCCCCTCAAATAATTGATCGTTAGAATACTGCTCAGGACTATGTAAATGCAATTGATGGGGGGACAGAGTAGTGTAAGTAGTTTTAGGGAATTAGAAATTTATTTTCAATTGTTGTTTGTCTATTGTAACCTAAGAGCAGCCCAAGGCCAAAGGGGAATGGGGTTCCCTGATATTTGTAGAGAGTTTCAGCTGGCCTGACCAGTTCACTGTGCCCCAATTCATTAATGTCATAAACTGTAGCAGATATGTATCATGTAAGGTATCTCTGGAAAACGAATAACACACTGATCATTAATATTCTTGCCTGGTGTCTGTACAGTAAACACCCAAGGGACCATTTCAAATATTAAGGAATTGTGGAACTAAAATGTGTTTTACCCACAAATCTGGGGAGCAGTTTCTCCCAGACAAAGGCCAAGCCAATGCCTCCAGCCAGATCACATGTCAAGTGGCCATTCATCTGCATCGGAGGGGAGGGGGGGCAGGAACAGATCAATTTGCATTATAGCAAACACCCACGGGGAAGAAACCATCAGAGAACTTCCTTCTCCACCAGACTCCGGGTCTCCTTCCACGCAGCTTGAATGAACATTATTTTGGGGGGTAACCATCAGCAGAATCTAGTCCAAAGGTTCACTGGACTATAAAAGAGAGGGGCACAGAACCCCAAGTTATCTATCAGCTAAGAAGACAAAGGAACTGCACACTTTGGACTTTGTGAGAGATCCTGACCAAAAGGGTGGTCAGCCATCTTGGTGGAAGAAAGTGTGGTAAGAATCTTACCTTGAACCAAGTCTGTAGTTTTGTTACATCTTAGTCATTAGAAAGCCTACTTTTACTTTCGTTTGTTTGTAGCCCTTTCTAACAATAGTCCTGCTGCTTGGTATCACTTAAAATCCTATTGCCTTTGCTGAATAAACTTTTTTTGCTTTTCATTTATCCCAGGGGTAGGCACTTATTTTTTGTCGAGGTCCAAATGTCTCAGTCAAGGTGTAGTCAAGGTCCACACTCCAGAGAAAATAATAGTAATAAAAAAACATAATGATAATAAGTAAATAAAAAGATTTCGGGGTCTGGTCAAAAGCATCTGGCAATGCGGATTTGGCCTGTTGATGTGGGAGCAGCAGGTCCTGCTCCCCGAGCCCTGTGTGTGCCAGCCCTAGCCATGCACCCAGTGACCGGGTAAGGTGGGACCCATATGTTTCAGAGGGGTGGGGGGGGGGACCTCAGCACTGAGTAGGGAGTGGGAGCGTCTGCCCCTTGAGTTCGGTGCATCGGCATGGCAACAGTGTGTCTGACAGCGCCTTTGGGGCTTAGCCGGCACCAGTGCATTCTGGGAGTCCCCTAGCACCTCCTCACTGCTGCAGGGGCTTTTGGGGAATTGCCAAAGGGATGCTGTGGGACCAGGCGGATAGATGCAGAGCAAGCGTCGCAGACGGGACCGGCCCAGCCAGAGCTGGGCGCCTGCTCCCAGGAGCGGTGGCCACATGGTGGCGCTAACACCTGTGAGCCAGCTGGGCCGCATGCCGGATGTTACACGGTCTCAGCCGGGGGGTTTCTGTGGCACCTTTTCAGACAGGACCCTTGATGCGCAAGGCGTGGGGGAGCCTGGTGGGGTTTTGGGGGAGTCCCTGATGGGGTTTGAGGGATGAGGAGCAGAGGCCTGCTATTTTATTGTAGCGGGGCCTCGTTTAGATTTAAGCCACACCCTGGCACCTTCTGGGCTCAGTCACGTCATCTCTTCTGTTCTGGGGCATGTGTTGCCGAATGTCCCACCAGCATATATAGCTAATGCCCACCCCGCCCCAGGGCATATAAAGCTAATGTCCCTCCCCTCCCCCCCCCGGGCATATATAGCTAATGGCCGCCCCACCCCCGGGCATATAAATCTAATGTCCCTCGCCCCCCCGGGCATATATAGCTAATGCCCACCCCGCCCCCAGTCATATAAAGCTAATGTCCCTTGACACACACACCCCGGGCATATATAGCTAATGTCCCTCGCCCCAGGGCATATAAAACGAATATCCCTCGCCCCCCCGGGCATATATAGCTAATGCCCTCCCTGCCCCTGGGCATATAAATCTAATGTCCCTCGCCCCCCCAGGCATATATAGTTAATGCCCTTCCTGCCCCCGGGCATATACAGCTAATGTCCCCCCCCCCCCCCCCCCCCCCCCCC
>NW_020664419.1:610924-616022 GCF_002925995.2 Terrapene triunguis | reverse complement strand
CCCCCCCCCCCCCCCCCCCCAGGCATATATAGCTAATGCCTGCCCCACCCCCCGGGCATATAAAGCTATGTCCCTCCCCCTCCCTGGGCATATATAGCTAATGCCCGCCCCGCCTCTGGGCATATATAACTAATGTCCCTCCCACCCCACCAGGAGCAGTGGACGTGCCCTAAAAGTGGGGGGGTGGGAGGGACACCCTCGCACTTCCCTTCCCCCCGATGCCCCGCCTCTGCTCCACAAGACCCCCCACCCCCCACTTTCTCCGCCCCCCCCTCCCCTCATTCCTCACCCTTATGGCTGGTAAAAAGTGGGCCCCCCCCTCCACTCCTGCATTCTGGTGCCCCTGCCCCCCACCTGGTATAGGTAGCAAATGCCCCCTTGCCGCCAGCCTATATAGCTATGGAAATGTCTTTTGTCGTTTGTGCCTTTTACAGTCTAAGACCTGACCCGGTGGGCTGAACTTAGCCGCCATTTTGTTCTCAGAGCAGCTGCAGCCTGTTACCGAGGGGACTGGCCAGATGGCCACAGACTTGGGGCACTTCACGTGGGCTCCTGCTTGGTTTCTGTTTCTCTCGCGATGAAAGAAAGGTTGTTCTGGGGGCTGCTCCCTGGCTGTGGCCAGGTCTTTAATACTAAAGCCCCGCCCCTCCCCGCTGGCGGTTCAGCTCCCCCCATCACAAGAACTGTAGCAAAGACCCCTAAGAACTGGGCCACGTAAGCCAGTTATGAGCCTGTCACGACCACCTGATACCCAGCTCATGTGGTAGCAGGTCCCTCCTCTTACCTTGTGAGATCCTGCTACCAGCCCATCCAGGAGTCATTATCCTAGCAATGCTGGGATGCTAAGCTAGACAAGCTGCCACCAGACGTCTTACCACCATGGTCACCTGAGCTAGCTGGTGGTAGGCCCACCAGTGCTACCATGGACACAGCTAGGGCCCAACCAAATTCACAGCCATGAAAAATGCGTGAAATCTGGTTCTGCCCCCCCCCCCCATATAGATTTCACAGGGGAGACCAGCGTTTCTCAAATTGGGGGCCCTGCCCAAAAGGGAGTGGTCGCAAGGTTATTTTAAGGGGGGGGAAGGGGTCGCGGTTTGCCATCCTTACTTCTGCGCTGCTGTCAGAGCTGGGGGTGGCTGGAGACTGGTGGTTGTGGGCCGGGCACCCAGGTCTGAAAGCAAAGCCCCCGCCCACAGCAATGCAGAAGTAAGGGTGGCAATACCATACCACGCCAGCCTTACTTCTGCTGGCGGCGGTGCTGCCTTCAGAGCTGGGCTCCTGGCCAGCATCTGCCGCTCTCCAGCTGCCCAGCTCTGAAGGCAGCGCCGCCGCCAGCAGCAGCGCAGAAGTAAGGGTAGCAGTAATGACGACCCCCCCCCCCCCCCCCCCCCCCCCGCAATAACCTTGCGACTCCCCCACAACTCCTTTTTGGGTCAGGATCCCTACCATTACAGCACCGTGCCATTTCAGATTTAAAGAGCCGAAATCATGAAATTCATGATTTTAAAAATCCTATGACTGTGAAATTGACCAAAATGGACCGTGAACTCGGTAGGGCTCTGGACATAGCTGACCCTAATGTGGGGAACAAGGGCAAGCAGCTCCTCAGTGCCTGGAGCGCCCCCAGCTTCAGTCCCGATTGGGGGGGGGGTGCAAATGGTTCCTTGTTTCCCCGACTGTGACACTATCGATGCCTTTGCTTGATCCCCTCCCGCGCCGTGACAGCACACTGCTGCTTCAGCACCGGCTCCTTCCGAAGGCCCCGCCTGCTCCAGGCCGGTGTCTGGTTACACAGGGGCCTGAGCAGCAGGGCTGGGCGGATGAATTATGCAGCAAAGTCAGAGCGGGCGGGCAGAGGGCAAGCCGCAGCGAGCGCGGTGGGAGTTACGCGAGACAAAGGCGCCCAGTGGGAACGTGCTGCCCGTTGCTGCGCGGAACAGGCATAAAGCCTCGTTTTGCTTCTTAAGGAGAGACGCGCTAGTGCCCGGTGCGAGGTGCCGTGAGCTCACCGCCATTACGGGCCAAGGCACGGCTCGTAGGACATGGCGCTGCAGCCCACACTGCTGACAATGGCCCTCCAGGCTGCCCACAGCTATTATCTTACTGCAGCTGGACCACCCTGCGTGCACCTAGGACTGGGTGAGGCACCACGGGAGGACTTCATGAAGGTTAAGTCCATTAATGGCTATTAGCCAGGATGGGTAAGGAATGGTGTCCCTAGCCTCTGTTTGTCAGAGGGTGGGGATGGATGGCAGGAGAGAGATCACTTGATCATTACCTGTTAGGTTCACTCCCTCTGGGGCACCTGGCATTGGCCACTGTCAGCAGACAGGACACTGGGCTGAATGGACCTTTGGTCTGACCCAGTACGGCCGGTCTTATATTCTAATGAGGGGCTGGGTAACCATACGTTGAAAGCCAAGGCTGCCCTCTTACAACGCAGCCGCTCCCCGGGCGCCTCACCCAGTCCTAGGTGCAGCCCAAGGCCCTAACGTATGGAGCATGCAGTAGGCCAAATCTGGGCTGGCTTAGGGCACACACCAGCCCTGGAATGCTACGCCCCTTAGCAAGGCTCCAGCTCGCAGGGCCCCGGGTGCAGCGAGGCACGGCTCGTAGGACATGGCGCTGCAGTGGCGCTGTGGTGGATGCAGGGGAAGGCACGAGAGAGCGACTATATTCCGCAAAGAGTCCTGGGCTGGGCTGGGGCTGGGCACGGGCTATGAGCCTGCTGTCGCCCCACTCCCTTGGCGGCCAAGGCACGGCACAGCTCTCTTTCAGCGGGTCGCCCCTGCAATAAGGCAGCTGCCGTGTGGCAACTGCGTTTGGAGGCCAGGCGGTTTCTGGTTGGTGTTTAATTGGGCTTCCACGCGAGCGGGGGACGGGGTCGAGGGAGGCGGGGAAGGCAGCTGGCAGGTGGAGGTGGGCTGCCACAGCACAGGGAGGCCACAAGCCGTAATAACAAGTTCGCTCCCGGTAGCACCCACAGGCCCCAGGCGGGCTTGGGATGCAACGTCAAAGCCTGATGGAACCATTCTGACCTTGAGGTGATTCCTGCACGGAGCCCAGGCCTTCTGTTTGCACTCGAGCGGCGCGTTTAGACCCAGACGGCCCATCTAGAGGTCAGGCCCGTGACGGCAGGAGAACCCACCGCACTTGGCCCAGTGACTAATTACATTCACTTAAAAACTTGCACCTTATTGTGAGCCTGGATTTGTCCAGCGGCCGCTGCTAGCCCTCGGCGCTCTTTAGGAGCCCGCTGCGCCCAGAACGCTAGGTAGTCACGGGCCACCTGTTAACCAGCGCTGTGTTCGGCTAACGAGCCAGTGCTGGGGCCTGCACCCGACAGGAGGCTCTCGCTGCCCGGAAGGGCTCATGAGCTAAAGGAAAGAGAAGCAGCGTCAGCACAACAGGCTCAGCAGGCTGGGCTCGGAAGGGGACGCTGAAGGAGGAGCCAGCCCTGGCTGCTTGGATTTGCTCAGGGAGCTTGTCCTCCCGGCAGAAGGGGCGGCGTGGGGGACGCTGCCTGGCAGAGGAAGGCTGGACACGCAGGTGGAGCAAAGGTGGGGGTTGCCCTCAAGCCAGGTTTCTAGGGCAGCCAGATAAGGTGGGCGAGGCTAAGTTCTGACAGGCTCTACAGGTACAGACAAGACGTTGGCTTCAGCATGGAGGCGAAGGGGGCTGATGTGGTCAGAGCCACAAGCCAGGCCTCCTTCAGGAGAGGCTCCCCCCCACCCCGCATCCTGGGGATGCTCCGAAGCCCTGGGCTAAAGGTGTCCCCTGGTGCCTGCCTCTTCCCTCTCACCCCCGTCCCGGGTTGGCCTGGCGGGGTGGGCAGCCCCAGCGCTGAGCGCTCCGGCGGGGCGAGCTGCCTGGGGTTGAAGAGGCTCATGCCATGTAATGCTCTCGCCCGGAAAGCAGTTCGGCTTCGGCGTTTCGAGCCACGCGGGGCAGGGGGGGTCGCATGGCTGGCAGCTCCTGGGCCGTCACCCTCCCACCTCTGCTACCCCCTGGTTGTCTGGGTGGCCCGGCGCTGGGGGGGCGTTAGGGCAGGGGGCTGATTTTCTGCGCCAGGCGACGTGCTTGGCAGGAACACGGGGATTCTTCGGCTCCCTGGACAGGCCCGGAGCCAAGAGGCTATTAAAATCCCCCCACCGCTGTTGATTGTCAGCGTACGCTCGGCAGTAGCCCAAGGCTGGGGTAGCAAGGCGGGGGGGGCAGAGCCGGCGCTAGGCATAAGCAGCCTAAGCAATTGCTTAGCACCCCGAGCAGCTCAAGGGGGGCCCCTATTCATTATTAGTACGTGTTATGTATGGGGGGGGGGGAATATTCCTGCTTAGGGCCCTCGTTGGGCTAGCCCCAGCACTGGTGGCGGGGGCTGCAGGTCGGGATTGAGCGGCATCAGCAGAGCTGTGGGTGTGTGAACGTCCCCAGCACCTGGCTTTATGCAATGCTGTTACGACCTCGCTTTTCGGGCCCTACAGGTCCAGGCGTGAGACCCTCCATCGCCCTCCCTTGCATTTCCAGGCTTGGTTCGTGGCTTCTCGCTGGCTCCGGGCGGCCCGGGAGCAGCAGGGGGAGATTAAACATTCTGCTCCAGTGTGCGTGAGCCGGGCCCCGCGGGCGGCCCTGACCTTCTTCTTGAGACCCGATTAGCGAAGATTAAAGCCGCCGTGCCAGTCTCTCCTGGGCGGCTATGGAGAAGAGCGGCTCCTCTGTGCTGACAGCCCTCAGCAGGGAGCAGGCTTATGCTAGGCGGATGCTATCGACCTTCCGCAAGAGCATCCGGTCCTCCACTGAGCCCCCAGCCCCCGGAGCCATGCAGGAGCCAGCCTGCTGCGTCAAATAACCCAGCCCTGCTCCCCAAACCACTAGGCAGCCCCCCGCTCTGTGGGAGGCGTTGGCGGCTCAGTCTAGTGAGCGGCATGTGATCCTCGGTGCTGGAGCTGCTCTGGCTTAGAGGCCAGGTCAGTGCTCAGCCGGCCAGCCCCCCACCAGACCACCTGCCCCCCCCCAGCCGGCCAGCCCCCCACCAGACCACCCGTCCCCCCTCAGCCGGCCAGCCCCCCACCAGACCGCCCGTCCCCCCTCAGCCGGC
>NW_020664419.1:610512-610914 GCF_002925995.2 Terrapene triunguis | reverse complement strand
TCAGCCGGCCAGCCCCCCACCAGACCGCCCGTCCCCCCTCAGCCGGCTAGCCCCTCACCAGACCACCCCCCCCAGCTGGCCAGCACCCCACCAAACCGCCCCGCCCCCCTCAGCCGGCCAGCACCCCACCAAACCGCCCCGCCCCCCTCTCCCAGCTGGCCAGCACCCCACCAAACCGCCCCCCCTCAGCCGGCCAGCACCCCACCAAACCGCCCTGCCCCCCCTCAGCCGGCCAGCCCCTCACCAGACCGCCCCGCCCCCCTCCTCAGCTGGCCAGCACCCCACCCAAGCACCCCCCACCCTCCCCCAGCTGGCCAGCACCCCACCAAACCGCCCGGCCCCCTCAGCTGGCCAGCACCCCACAAAACCACCCCGCCCCCCTCAGCCGGCCAGCCCCCCCCC
>NW_020664419.1:492619-610412 GCF_002925995.2 Terrapene triunguis | reverse complement strand
CTCCGCATCCCCCCCCCTCAGCTGGCCAGCACCCCACCAAACCGCCCCCACCCAGCTGGCCAGCCCCCCACCAAACCCCTCCTCGGCTTAGGTTGGTGGTTGTGATTTCGCTTCTTACAGGATCAATGCAGCTTAATGCACGAGGAACCTGCTAAAAACACTGATCTCCAGGCACTGCCCCCTGAGGCTGGCATGCAGGTGGGGCCGAGCCCACTTAAACCAAGACCTGCAGGAAGAGCATGTGCCCGGAAGCAGCAGAGCAAAGTGCCCGGAGCCCTCTCCCGCACCCTGAACCTCTCATCCCGCACCCCGCCTCCTGCACCCCAACCCCCGCCCGGTGAAAGTGCGTGAGGGTGGGGGGAGAGTGAGCAATGGAGGGAGGTGGGATGGCGCGAGAAGGGGCGGGGCAGGGGTGTTTGGTTTTGTGCGAATAGAAAGTTGGCAATCCTAACTTCAGCTGGGACCTTAACCTTCCCGTGCGCCTGTGCCCCCCCCCCCCCCCCCCCCCCCGGCTTGGTAGCGCCGAAGGTGCCGGAGAAGATCTAGGCAGCCCGGTGCCCTTGTCACTGTGTGTCACTCAGGATGAATGTGCAGCTCGTTAACTAGATTTTTAAAACAGTGCAGCCCAAACCCTGATTAACCAAAGCAAGTAGCATTAGGGGGCCCGACTGGGAATTCAACAGCATGTGACCGGTGGACTCCCTAGGGGCCCTGCTGAGTAGTTATGTCCCCTAAGCTGGGCCTAGCTTTAAATCAATTTTCTAGCAGTGGTCACCGACCCTGCAGTGGAGTCAGCCGCCCACTGCAACATCCAGACGGCGCAGAGCGACGTGGCTTTATTGGCAGGAGAGCACAGGGCCCAGGTCTCCGCTCCCAGCAGCTCTCCGCTGACGCGGCATGGTGGAGTGACTCCTGCTTTGCACTGGGATGCGGCCCACGAAAGCAGGTGAGAACGTAGGCTCATTACGTGGTGGATGATCTCCCATTTCCGCCTCACCTTGCAGCCAAGGCGCCCGAGGTAGTGGACAGCGTCCCCTCCTCTGGCCCTGGAGTGGGCCACGGCCACCGGTCAATGAAGCGGAGCAGCACAGGAGCTGGGCAGGCCTTCGCCATCACGCTGCTCTGGTTTCATTGCAGGGCTCCTCGGCAGCAAAGGCTGCCTGTAACTTGGTGCAGGTCGCAGATGTGCTCCAGCACCACTTTCCACGTAGGCCGCTTATCCAGGCCTGACCTGACCCTGCTTAGCTTGATGAAGCCAACAGGATCACACCCACAGCTGCTAAGACAGCAGACAGCCCTGGATGGGGCGGGAGCAGGCACAGGCTTAGGCCTGTTCGACTGGTTGCACTGCAGTGTCCTTGTGCGCAACCCACCCCTCTACGTTCCACTGCCCCGTCGCTGGCAAAGGCGGCGCTGGCTGACCAGGAACAGGGCGCTGCGAATGCTGCGCCCAGAGGTGACTGGGAGTCGCTGAGCCCAGGTCAGGCTACGGGGACCAATTCAGTCTTTGATTTCACTGCCAGCAAGGAGCCCCCATGGGACTAGTAGTTTTGGTGATGGGTGCCTCTCCTCCAGCCATTGGCCTGAGACCCACCAAACTCATCTCACCCATTGGCCGCATCCCAGCATGCAAAGCTCACAACTGCCCTCCCGTTTCTGCTCCACTTCCTTTAGCTGCATCATTCATATCACGTGTGTAAACCTCCCTGGCCTCCCATTCTGCCCCTAGCCCGATGGCTGCAGCATTGCACCAGGTGAATCCCAGCTTGGAGCCTGCCTACCTCTTTCCCCCTGGATCCCACATTCATCTCCCCACTGGAGCTGGAGAAGCCGTTACAGGGGTATGGCCCTGAAGCTGCTCCCATGTGGTACCATCTTCCCAGCAGCTAATTGGACAATGTGATGAGTGGAGGGCTCTGCCCTGTGACCTGGGGGAGGCTGCAAACACCAACGACCTTGCCTCGCCTGCTCGTAGCAATGGTGGGTGACAGGCCCACATGCTCTGGCGGATAACCCGGCCCCCCAGCCTCCTCAGCGACCGCACATGGGACAGGCCTGTCTCCATTAACCGCTCCCCGTTAACCTTCCCCCTGCCAGGGCCTGGCTCCTAAACCAGGAAGGAAAGGGGGAGCGAGCAGCTTTCTCCCTGCTTGCGGTTGGCAGATGCAGGGCACGGTCCTCTAGCCGGCCAGCACCTCCCGGGCCCAGTCCCCCTCCCAGCTGTCTCTCTCGTGGCTTCAGCATCTCATTCCCAAGCCAACAGGTGATTGAGCCCTCTCCCCCTGCCCGCCCCCTCCACCTATAACAAAGCCTTGCACATGTTTCTTTTTCATACAGGCTTCTTCTGCGCTCACTGCTGGGACAAAGCGGTTGGATGAAGCTCTAGGAACTCACTGCAGCCAGGTTTAAAGCCAGTGGGATTTTTGCAGGGTAGGGGGGAAAGAGGGGATGGAGAGGCACCGACCAGCGTTAATAGATCAATCTTCTATGCATAGCTTGTATGTTTGGTAAGGGTGCTCTGAGCCAGCGTGCTCTGCCTTGGGAAGAAGAACCATTGCGCGGCCTGCGCGGGGAGCGTGTTTACAGAATAGCCACGGTCAGCTCCTGTGCTTTATCCCCTGCAGCGAGCGTCACCTGAAAGGAGTCGCCAGAGAACGGAGAATGCAAGCGCAACCTGCATGACGAAAGCTTTGTCGCCCCCTCGTGGCCGGTCCCCGTCGGAGAAGATTCTACAACAGCGAGCAGCATTACTCCTTTAGCTCAAGGGACAGAGGTCCAGACTTTGAGAGCGGAAGGCCCTGGGTTCAAACGCTGCTCTCCAGGCTGCAGAGAGGGGGACTAGCTTTAAAAAGGCAGATAACTCAGTGCTCGGTGACACGGCTGATCTCGTGCTGGGAGAGAGACGACGACTCCAGGGGAATGGGAGATCTCTGGCCGGCGGGGAAGGAATTTAAAAAGGGGAGAGAGGAGTGGGTGAAAAACGTATATGAGAAAGGCTTCTCGACAAGGATAGCAGCCATTAACCAGTTGTCTCCTAAGGGTTCTGTGTGTGGGGGGGCGGGGTAGCTATCCGTGCAGATTTTCCAATCCCTCAGCAGAATCGGGAGGAAACTACATGTTTTACAGCTGGCAAGCAGCCCGAGCAGTCCTGGGGAATTTGGAGGAAGCAGCGAGGCTATGCACTGGGAGAAGGGGCATCATCTCGCTTGAGCAAGTCGCACTGGTTGGAGTGGGGCAAATGGGTTCTCCCTGGATGCTGAGGTGACAGGACCCGAGAAGTGGATTTTGGGGTGTAGGAGAAAGAAGGGGGGAGACCGCTGTATTGCGGCTCAGCCTCTGGCTGGGATCCTGGCTTGCTACATTTGATCATCAGATCAAAAGGAGGAAAACCAGGGTAACCCAGGTGCTTCCCCTCACACGTGTACTCGGTACTTGTGCGTTAGCTCTCGCTTCTGCTTGGAACTGCTCTATTGGGGAGAAGAGCTAGCCCTTCGTATCCTATAGGCGCCCAGCGATCACATCGCCCACAGGATAATGCAGCTACCTCTGGGGTAGAACATGGCAGTTCTTCAACATTACAGAAGAGTTTGGGACAGAAAGGGAAGAATACCACGGGAGGGAATTTACAGAAGCAGAAAGGCATAGTCTAGGGTTAGGAATATGCCCAAAACACCAGGGCTAACAGTGACCCAAAGTGGTCAGAACCTTGCTCTAACATCCTTGCTGCCAGTTTAGCACCCCAATCGACGACAGCCCAAAGGAAAGTGTGTCACTTGCTGAATGACCAGTGCCGCTTTGGGTTTCCCTAGGAGCCTCTCATCCCAGTACTGACCAGAGTTGACGCTCCTGAGCATGGGGGATATGAGAAAATCACAGGCCGAGGCAGCATGGCTGGATCCGTTGAAACATTTCGCAAATATTTTGGCCATAGGACATAGACAAGACAGTTCAGTGGCCTAAGCCCTCAGTATATTTAGATTGGCAGTGCTTTGGGGCTGGGACTGTCTCTCGCTGTGTGTTTATACTGAGCCTAGAACAATGAGGCTCCAATCTCTACATGTTACTGTAATACAAATACATTAATACTCTTATACACAATATTCAAATAAAGCTTCCTGGGCTGTGTTTCTGGGTTGAGTCTGTCTGCAAGTTATTTTCCCCTCCCCTTTTTAATCGTTTCTGACCAAGCTCACATTTAAAACACGAATAGGAATCGATTTCGTGCTGTCTACTTTTTTGAGCATCTAAAGAATTTCCACATTTAGTCTGAATCAAGTACCAGCAAATCTGAGTAGGACACACGTAACTATTTCAACTGGGATCTGGCTAGGACAGAAGCACTAATTCATACTTAGCACTTATAATTTTCATCTGAGAGTACATTATAAATATTAACTAACGAATCGCTAGGGCCAACTCCATGATCTTGCCAAAAAAAGTGCTGTGGGATCTTTAATGTTTCCTCCAAAAAGTGCCTCTCGGCCAAAGCCCTAGCATGACGTTGAACAACAAAGAAGAATGTCGCCTTTTGAGTTCCCAACACCATTGACGTAGGCTACACATGGGGCTAGACCAGGGGTGGGCAAACTTTTTGGCCCGAGGGCCACATTGGGGTTGCAAAACTATATGGAGGGCCGGGCAGTGAAGGCTGTGCCTCCCCAAACAGCCTGGCCCCCCGCCCCCTACCACCCCCCCGACGGCCCCCCTCAGAACCCCTGACCCATCCTAGCCCCCGCTTCTTGTCCCCTGACTGCCCCCTCCTGCCCCTAACCACCCCCAGAACCGTACCCCCTATCCGCCCCCTCCCACCCCCCCGACTGCCCCTCTCAGAACCCCTGACCCATCCTACCCTCCCCTGCTCCCAGTCCCCTGACTGCTCTGACTCCTATCCACATCCCTGCCCCTTGACAGGCCCCCCCGGGACTCCCACACTTATCCAACCCCCCCTCCCCCTCCCCTGACTGCCCCATCCAACCGCCCCCTGCCCCCTGTCCCCCGACTGCCCCCCGGAACCCCCTGCCCCTTATCCAACTCCCCGGCCTCCTTACCATGCCGCTCAGAGCAGCATGTCTGGCAGCTGCGCCGCCCGGCCAGAGCCGGACACGCTGCCGCGCTGCTCGGCAGAAGCGCGCAGCCCCGCCACCCAGAGCACTGCCCGCACCGTGGCATAGCTGCGGGCGAGGGGGGACAGCGGGGGAGGAGCCGGGGGCTAGCTTCCCGGGCCAGGCAGGACGGTCCCGTGGGCCGCAGGCCGTAGTTTGCCCACTTCTGGTCTAGAACCTGAAAGGGACGATGAATGAAAAAGTGAGACCGACTTGTCTAATTTCATTGTTCAAGCTGAGTGAAGTGCAAAAAGAGTAAACAAGGGAGTTTTAAAAAACATTCACTTAATAATCTAAGGCCCGGATCATGCAGACGCTTCCGCCCACACATAGCTTTACTCAGTTGAATAGTTTTATTGGAGTCAATGGGATTACGCATCTGAGTCAAGTCTGCAGGGAAAGGCCCTAAGATATTAACAGCACAGATAAAGCAAAACAAAATAAAATAAAAAAAGTTACTATATATTAACCACCTGACAGTCTCCTTTTAAAAACATCTTCCCTCCATTTACCAAAACGGTGCAAAGACCTACAAATCAGAGACTCCGGGTGCAGACACATTTGTAACAATTTATTGAATGAGGCAATAATAGACAGAATGGGAAAACAACAGGTATTCCATGCTCTGCTACTTGACTGGGGGTTTTTTTTTCTTTCCCTTTTTCTGGGGAGAATTTCTTAGACGGTAAGAACGTTATTTCATTGCCAAAGAAACACCGACTGTAAAGCCACTGGACATCTTCACAACGACAATAAAAAATAATAATAGTTAAAAAAAAATAAATTGGAAAAGCAGGGCTGTTTCTATGGAAATGTTTCCCTCCCCTCCTTAAAGTACAGAAAAACATATACAAAGAACATTTGATATTTTCATATAAAACAAGTAAATACAAGGATCTGAAAACTGTCTTGAAGGCGGAGCAAGACGTGGAGAATTGTGTTAAATGGCCACTTAAAAAAAAAAAAAAAAAATTAAATACCATGCACAATTGCACACACCAAGGGAGGGCGTGGCTAAAAGAAGGGAGGAGCTTGCTTGGGGGAGGGGCAGTGTTTGTTGGTTTGGGGAAGCAAAGGTTTGGCCCATTGGAAAGTCAAGTAAAATCAGCCACTGAAAACACACCAGGCGTTTTTCTGTCTAGAGGTTTTCTCATGAAGTAGATTAAAAAAAACTCGCAGCAGCAAAGCCGTGCTGGAGATGCACATACAGCAGAAACAGGTGCGGGACCTGTGGAACGAGAACTGGGGCGGGGGGCTACGGGAGGAGTCGGTGTGATCCCCATATTTATTGAACAAGGAAACATTGTGAGGATTGGATATTCCAGGACGGGTCGAGGCTGCGATAGGGGATCATCTGTTTCATACAGTCCTATCCCGGCTCTGATAATACCAGTGGCAGACGTAGCTCAGGTGAACTCGAAGTACCTCTCAGCAACGGGGCTGAATAGGATTCAGTTATAAAACAAGCCCTGGGGAGAGGCAGGGGAAGGAAGAATTTGCTCTAGTCAATAACTCCTCACTCTCTTAACAGCCTTCCCCCGCCGTGGTGCCCCAGCCAAAGCCCCCTAAGAGATTCTCCATTGCAGTCTAAATTTACAAACATGAAATAATAAAGAGAAGGGTCTAAAACGTCAGCTACATTTCAATAGCCGAGAAGATAAAGGCAGGTCTTGAGGGTGGATTACAGGAGAGCAAGGCAGGGGCATGGGGGGGGGGGGGGGAGAACTCTCCATGGAATTTCTTAAGAACTTCAATGGCAGAGTTTTCCTCTCTTACGGGGTCTGCGGGGTGATCAATTGCTGTCCTCTGAGGAGCTTTATCCCTTCGAAAGGCTGCTGCTGCCCCTACACAGTCGCGCATGCGCCTTCCCCGAGGAGAGACTTTTTCCAAACTCTCTCTCTCGAAACCTAATTCTCAAAGTGACGGGGCAGAGGGGCCGGCCCCGGGAGCCACCGCAGAACTCCCTGCCGGCTTAGCGGGCAGCAGCGCTGTTGGAACTCTCTCCAGCCAAGGGTACAGCCGCTTCCTACGGGGGGTGGCAATCTTCCCATCTTGCCCTGATTCTAATAGATATTGCATGCGGGGGTGTGAGGGAGGGGGGTTGTGTTTTGATTTAAATCTCCTCAGAATGAAAGTCCATTACAAATTGGCTTTCCACTCCCACAAGATCAGCGCGGCACTATAAAAATGCACTTAACACACATCCTCTGCTATTTTTTTTTCCTTTTAAAAAAAGGTTAACGAAACCTTTGCTTCCAAAGCTGGGAGACTCAATGCCACCTGATTGCATCTCTGAAGAGGCGTAAAAAAATTATTCACGTAAGAGACGAGGAAAAACATCATCATGATCCTGCCATGGCAGCAGCGTCACTGTTCCAAGGTCACAACCTCCACTGCTTGACCATCCATGGTGACGGCACTGTCTGCTATCCTCGTAGTAACGGGAGCCATGGCGACCTGAACGGGACCATTCCCCTGGGCGAGGCTGGTTACCACCGTCTGGTACATGCTGACGGGGATCTGGACGAGCCCTGGGGAGACAAAAGTAGGCGATGGAATTGGCAGATCGTTCTGACATTTCAACCGGACAAATCAAAGGACTCAAGCATGTTTTGATACATCTTTTATCCCGCGTGTGTTGCTATTATTTACATAGCTCCAAGAATCATTGAGTTTAAGGCCAGAAGGGACCAGATCATCTAGTGTGACCTCTTGGCTATCACAGGCCACCAGCACCACCCAGCACCCACACACTAACCCCAAAATTAGATCAAAGTATTGCAGCCCACAGGAGACTAAACTATTGTGTGCCACAGGCAGAGAACAGGAAGGACCGAGGTGCACCAGTGCCCACGGCCCCTGCAATGGCAGATATACCTGATGATCCTAGCAAGCGACCCGCACTCCATGCCACAGAGGAAGGTAAAGCCCACACATGGTCACTGCCAATCTGACCTGGGGGGAAAATTCCTTCCTGACCCCCACATATGGCGATCAGTGAGACCCTGGGTACATGAGCAAGAACCAGCTAGCTAAGAATGCGAGAGAGAGAATGCTTGGTGCCACCTCAGTGTCCCAACTCCAGCCACACGCACCCCTGGTGCTTCAGAGGAAGGAGACAGAAAGACAAAACAAAAAAAACCCACCCAACCACAGAATACATGGGGGGGGGGGAGGGAATCCCTTCCTCACCTCCACAGGTGACCAGATGAGCTTTAGGAACATAAATTACAAAGTGGAAGGGACCCCATTGGCTGCTGATCCCTGCCCCCACCCATCATAAGCAACCCTATCATACAATCCCACTCATACATTTGTCCAGCTCTCTCAAAACTAATTGTTCCCCCCCTCCCCCCAGTTCCTACTGGGAGGCTGTTCTAAAACCTCATTCCTCTGATGATTAGAAACCTTCTTCTAATTTCCAGCCTGAGTCTGTTCATGGCCAATTTATGCCCATTTTGTTTTGGTGCCAACCACTGTCCTTTAGCTTAACTAGCGCTTCGCCCACCCTGGTGTTTAACAAATCTGTAGAGAGTATTCAGATCTCCTCTCTGCCTTCATTTTGCTAGGCGAAATAAGCCATGCTCTTCCCGTTTCTTAAGATAGGCCCTTCCTTCCCCATATCATGTTAGTAGCTCTTCTCTGCACTGGTTCCAGTTTGAATTCATCTTTCTTGAATATGGGGTCCAGACCTGTATACAGTATTCCAGGGCGGTACTCCAATGGGTACATGGTGGGATACACGGGGAGAAGGTGGGGCCATGAAACAATAGGTCTCTGTCCTGAAAGGCTCTAAGGGCCCACGGCGCTACAATGCAAGAAAAGTGGGTGATTGGCGTTGGAATGCCTTGAAGAACAGGCTGGTTTCAAGGAGCACGGGAGCTCGGTGTACACTGACTGGGAGGCTTGTCCACACATGAGCATGCAAAGGTATAAAGGCAAGAGTAAGTGATGGGGACCTAGGAATTGGACAGGAGCAGGGACTGGCCAGAGCAAGAGTGGCAGGGACGTATTAGAGAAGGGAAAGTGGAAGTGGAGACCCTGGAGGGGAAGGCTAGTATAGGATTCAGGAAGGGAGGGGGAGATCCGTTTGGAGCAGCGGGAAAGTGACTTTGGCAGTAGCCAAACACCTTGTCATTGTTAAACCCAAACCAATTTTAAACAGTGCAATTTACTTCCCAGCTGAGGCTGTGTTAACTGCCTGCATTTCACTCAGCTGAGAAAATGAGACCAGGCTGGTCACTTTCTCCCCTGAGCCTCTCACTTTAGTACAAGGATTTCAGGCTGCTTGTAAATTCCCCAGCCCCGCCCAGCCACAACAGCAAAGCGGTTTTCATTCATATTTTAAGGAACATGTGCATGGAAAAAAAAAAATCTATTATCTGTGTTGTGTCCTAAGCTGCCTCATGGATCAGATTGGACAAGGTTCCTAGTACTGAATTTAGACTTAACGTGAGTGAAGGCGAGAAGAGAGAGGAACAGTCTGGATTAAAGCTGGGCAAGGTCACAGAAATCAGCCGGTGACTCAGTTTGTGGACACAACTCCGTGCCAGTGTGGAGCATGGATTCAGCTCTCTTATCCATATGCATGATGACACAGTCTTCAATTACATGATCATATACTATTTTTTCCAAGGGACTCCTGCCTCCTTCAGTGAACGGATAGTTATTCAACATCCCTTTTTATCTGCCACATTCAGCGTGTTGCCTGAGGTTTCGTTTAAGGCACGCCATTCAAACCCTGCTCTGAATACAAAATTATTCATCTACTCATGGGCGTTTCTATGGCACTTTCACCATTATGGCTGAGTGCTTCTCACACATTAATGAGGTAAGTGTGGTAAAGTGGTATTAGCCCCATTTTACAGATGTGAAACTGAATGATTAAGGCCAAAATTATCAAAGGTCGGGTCGCCAACTTTAGATGTCTACGGCCTGATTTGTCAGAGTAATTAGCAATTTTATATCACTATCTTAAAAGCACAGCTCACTCCAATCAACTTCAATAGCAGCTGTGAGTACACGGCCGTTCTATAAATCTGGCTCCAAGAGTCTCACATTGGGCACTCAGAAAATGAGGAACACGCAGGTAGTGGCTGCTTTATGACAAGTTTGGTTTAAGTGATTTGCCCAGGAACTGTGCAGCAGAGCACGGAGAGAGTCCAATTCTCTAGGGCAACCGTCAACTGCCTTCACCATGAGACCATCCTTTCTCTTCCTGCCGTCCCCTGCTTCATTCACTACCCACCTTCCAACTTCTGCAACGAGAAAGGCAGGAGTCTTGCAGACAACAGCCTGATTCACTATGAGCACCAGTCAGCCTGCCCCTTTATCCCACAACTGCCACCAGCCTCTCCAAAATAAACCTCATTTCTTCCCATCAGCTTTTCTCCTACTCCTGCTCTCATGATCATTTACACTGCTTCGGTTTAAGGTCCAATTACGTGTCAGTAAAGCTTCAGGCTCACTTCTGGTGCTCTCGGAATAATCCTGTGATGTGGTATGACAAATTCAGGTTAGTTTACTGCTCAGACAATAACAAAATGTATTAAGGCCCCAGAGGTTTCCGTGCAGTTTGGGCGATTAAGTGATGTTCAATAATTGCAATAAAGGTGCAGCCTCTTGCCTTCCAGTAACACCGTGGTACGTGCACTTGGATGCAAGGCAGAGCCAGGGAAGGCTGTAGCAGCTTTGGCTGGACTATGGAATCCTAGAAATTAGCAAAGGAAATGACTTCTTAGAGCATCTAAGTCTATGCCCCTGGCTAGCGCAGAATTGTGCCTTACCCAGACCAAGTTCAAATCATTCTGGATAGCTGGATCTTTGATCCAGGTTTTCCAGGCAGAGGAGTCTACTGTCAAACCACTGTCCTGTTTGGGCAATTTGACTCAGATTTCACTAGCCGAGGTCAGGACCTCTATCCCCAGAGGACACTATTTAATGACAGGAGGCAGCAGAATGTGTTTCCGTGTCCTCGCATCACTTTTTGTGCAGACAGAAAAGCTTAGGTCTTAATCATGCTGGCCAGGGGGGTGCCCCAGGGTTTGAGAGGGCAGAGAGTTCAGTTTGTGGGGGAGCCAGGCAGCAACCGGGAAGTTTGGCCTTAGGCCAGCATGGAACCTGAGCACCCACCAGAGACATAAGAAGCTGGCAGATCTCCACTGCAGGCAGCTAGACTTACTGGTCCTAAAAGTTCTCCATTGTGCCACACTGGGCGAATGGGTCTCCTGGCCTACTTAGGAGATCGATAGTCCAAAGACTCCACACAATGCAAGGGACGGACTCTCTCTTATTGGCCAGGGAACACGCAAGGTTACAAAGCTTGATCCCCCTGCGATGTACAGAGGGGAGCGTCGGCGCACACTAGGATACAGCCGTTGCCAGCCAGTCTCTACTGAGAGCGGGAAGACTGAATGGGATCAGTCTCTCTGGGAAGGATGGATTCCTGGTATCAGGGGTGTAGTCAAGCCCAGCCCCACCTTAGACACAGCAATACCTTCAAGCAGGGAATTATCCGTGAGAGAGAGGCTCCCTTCTACATGGGATTAAACTAAATCGCCTCAGTGTCTGAGGTAGAAGCCTTTCTGACAGGAGTGGCAACAAACCAAGGAGGGAGATGGGTGAGGGCTGTAAAGTCTGCTGTGCATTAAAGCAGAGATGATCGCCCTTGGGAGAGAGATGATTAAACTGCAGATACACCGTAATGAGGTCTAGGATTGTCCCTGCACTGCATCTGCTGAGACCTGGACCCTGATTAGCCCTAATCTAGCTGGCACATGTTAATCTAAAGCATGGGTTTTGGATCCTTTCAATTGTATTAAATAAGAAATCCCTGACACAAAACTTTTGGGGCTGTGCAAATACAAATATCGGCAAAGAGGGGACAATTCCTTGAAGGAGATATGGCTATTACTGAGAGAGCCAGCAGGCAGAAATCATCATACAGTTTCTTGCCAACAGATGAGTGGGGTACTGCAGGGCTCCATGGCGCAATGCTACACATCAGCTGAGCACACAGTTCAGATCGGCTCCTGCCAGGTGAAGGCCTATAAACAAACATTATTAATAATGCACCAACCCGCACAGACAATAGAAGCAGGTTTTCAAAGCAACGGAGTGCGGCGATGGAGCAGGGACAGACATTCACTCCTCTTTGTGAAGGGATTTTCTACCTGAAACCAGACCTCGCCCACCACTACTCACTTGGAAGGGGTCGGAGCAGGGGTGTGACAGAGCAGAACGGCAGTCATAACAACATGGCCGCCAGCCATTCCGCTTCCCTCCTTCAAATCCTCATTCAAGCCCCACTTCTGTCAGGTTCCCTATGTTATTTGCGCTGGGAGAGGGCCCGAAGGCCCCGGTCTTGATCAGGGCCCCATCTTGCTGGGGACTAAACATAACGAGAACGTGTTCCTGACCCAACGAGCTTACCGTCTAAATGACAAGCAGATGCAACACGTGGGTAACAAACGAACGGGACGAACAGGAATGGTTGTAAGATCCACGTCCACAGGCCAGCTGCATGCACAGCTAGATGGCTTGGAGCCAAACTTTTAAAAATAAATGATAAAAATCTAAACCAATAAATCAAATCTATATCCGCTGTCCCTGCTGGCCCTCCAGCTCGCCACTTGCAGTTACCTGTGCTATCACTGCGAAAGTGGGTCTTGAAGGATGAGGGAGTGGCTTTATGGAGTAGTTCAGAGGGGACTTTTTAAGGGGCAGGCTGGAAACAAGCCCAAAGGAGCCTGTGGGAGACGCAGAAAAAGGCCATCACTGGCAGGGGAATGGGGTGCGGCGACAGGACACTAGAGTACATAAGCAGGAAGGAACAGAGCTGCGTAGGACCTTACAAGTAGGAACAAGGGCTTGAATCTGATGTAGTGAAGGAAGAGGAGCTGGTTAGAGGGATACAAAGAGGGCAAGATACGGACAATGCCAGGCCAGGCAAATCATCGTAGCAACTCTATTTTGTATGGACTAAAGGAGAAGGAAGTTGTGATATTCAAAGATGATGCTCAGGCTACAGGCCTGAGTGACAGCGAGGATGGTTGTGTTCTCAGCCATTACCTCCAGCGGGAAGGTGCTGGGTGGGCAGGGAGACAAGGAGGTCACCTTTGGCTATGTTGAGTTTAAGTTGGCAGTGAAATCAGCCCATTGCTAATGGCGAGACTGAAGGGCCATTGGGGAGCGGCTGTATTTATTTTTACACAAGCTGACTGCTTTATCCCTTTCTCTGTTGCTGGTCTCCGATTATGAGCTCTCTGGGGCAAGGATGGAATCTTCCTGTGTGTATGGACAGCGTCTAGCACTTTGTGGGCACTGCTGGACTACATAATACTTCATCACCAAGACTACAGGCCATATCAGCCCTGAAGTACGCTGGTGCAATTCCCATCTCTTTCAGGGTGAGATATACTTGCTTATTCCCCAGAGGTCTCAGTAGGGAATGTTCCATCGTGATCAGAGTAGAAGACAAGCTAGCACTAAAGACTCTACAGGGCCACACCCCTGTAAAGAACGATCAGCTGTTGTGACCTGCACAGGATGCGCCATGTTTGTCTTTCTCCCAGAGGATAGAAGCGACTTTGTCTGTACAAAGTGCAAGCTGGCCTCCATATTGGAAGAGAAGGTTAAAGGACTAGAGACCCAAGTATCAACCCTGCGTTGCATCAGAGAAAATGAAGACTTTCTGGATAGAAGTCAGCATTTGGTACTGCAGGCACAGCATGCTGAAGAATCAGAGAGGGCAGTACAGAACGGGGAGAAAATTGGCAGCATGTGACCTCCAGAAGAAGAAAGAGGAGAACCCATGTACTCCCAATGCAGACAGAGGTAAGAAATCGTTTTCAGGCTCTCTGCATAGGTACTACGGTGGAGAATGGTTTGCAAGAGTCATCTGAGGAAAGGGATCAGAAGGAGACCCCATCGACCGGAAGGCATGGGATGCATTGTCCTAGGGATGGGGGTTCCACGACCACCACTCCCAAGAGGAGGCGACAGGTGGTGGTGGTCGGGGACTCCCTCCTAAGGGGGACAGAGTCATCCATCTGCCGTCCAGACCCAGAAACTCGAGAAGCGTGCTGCTTGCCTGGAGCTACAATTCAGGATGTGACCGAGTGTCTGCCAAGACTGATCAAGCCCTCGGACCGCTACCCCTTCCTACTTCTCCACGTGGGCACCAATGATACTGCCAAGAATGACCTTGAGCGGGTCACTGCAGACTACCTGGCTCTGGGAAGAAGGATAAAGGAGTTTGAGGCACAAGTCGTGTTCTTGTCCATCCTCCCTGTTGAAGGAAAAGGCCCAGGTAGGGACCATCGAATAGTGGAGGCAAATGCGTGGTTACGCAGGTGGTGTCTGAGAGAGGGCTTTGGATTCTTTGACCATGGGATGTTATTCCAGGAAGAAGGATTGCTAGGAAGAGATGGAATCCACCTAATGAAGAGAGGGAAGAGCATCTTCGCAGGCAGGCTTGCTAACCTAGTGAGGAGGGCTTTAAACTAGGTTCACCGGGGGTGGTGGTGATATAAGCCCAGAGGTAAGTGGGGAAGTGGGATACCGGTAGGAAACACAAGGAGGAGGGTGCAACAGGAGAGGCCTCCTGATTCACACTGAGAAAATAGGGCAATTGGCTAGTTATCTTAGGTGCTTGTACACGAACGCAAGAGGCCTGGGAAACAATCAGGAAGACTTGGAAGTCCTGGCACAGTCAAGGAACCATGATGTGACTGGAATAACAGAGACTTGGTGGGGTAACTCACATGACTGGAGTACTGTCATGGATGGGTATAAACTGTTCAGGAAGGACAGGCGGGGGAGAAAAGGTGGAGGAGTTGCACTGTATATAAGAAAGCAATATGATTGCTCAGAGCTCCAGGATGAAACTGAAGAAAAGCCTGCTGAGAATCTTTGGGTTAAGTTTAGTGGCGAGAGCAACAAAGGTGATGTCATGGTGGGCGTCTGCTAAAGACCACCAGAGCAGGAGGATGAGGTAGACGAGGCTTTCTTCGGACAACTAACAGCAGTTTCCAGATCACAGGCGCTGGTTCTCATGGGGAACTTCAATCACTCTGACATCTGCTGGGAGAGCAATACAGCAGTGCACAAACAATCCAGGAAGTTTTTGGAGAGTGTTGGGGACAACTTCCTGGTGCAAGTGCTGGAGGAACCAACTAGGGGCCGTGCTCCTCTTGACCTGCTGCTCAGAAACAGGGAAGAATTGGTAGGGGAAGTAGCAGTGGGTGGCAACCTGGGCAGCAGTGACCATGAGATGGTCGAGTTCAGGATCCTGACAAAAGGAAGAAAGGAGAGCAGCAGAATACGGACTCAGGTCTTCAGAAAAGCAGACTTTGACTCCCTCAGGGAACTGATGGGCAGGATCCCCTAGGAGGCTAAAATGAGGGGGAAAGGAGTCCAGGAGAGCTGGCTGTGTTTTAAAGAAGCCTTATTGAGGTTGCAGGAACAAACCATCCCGATGTGTAGAAAGAATAGTAAATATGGCAGGCGACCAGCTTGGCTTAACAGTGAAATCCTTGCTGATCTTAAAACGCAAAAAAGAAGCTTACAAGAAATAGAAGAGTGGACAAATGACCAGGAAGGAGTATAAAAATATTGCTCGAGCATGCCGGGGTGGAATCAGGAAGGCCAAAGCACAATTGGAGTTGCAGCTAACAAGGGATGTGAAGGGTAACAAGAAGGGTTTCTACAGGTATGTTAGCAACAAGAAGGTGGTCAGGGAAAGTGTGGGACCCATACTGAATGGGGGAAGCAACCTTGTGACAGATGATGTGGAAAAAGCTGAAGTACTCAATGCTTTTTTTACATTGGTCTTCACAGACAAGGGCAGTTCCCAGACTACTGCACTGGGCAGCAGAGTATGGGGAAGAGGTGAGCAGCCCTCAGTGGTGAAAGAACAGGTTAAGGACTATTAGAAAAGCTGGATGTGCACAAGTCCATGGGTCCAGATCTAATGCATCCAAAGGTGCTGAGGGAGTTGGCTGATGTGATTGCAGAGCCACTGGCCATTATCTTTGAAAACTCATGGCGATCGGGGGAGGTTCCAGACGATTGGAAACAGGCTAATGTAGTGCCCATCTTTAAAAAAGGGAAGAAGGAGAATCCAGGGAACTACAGACGGGTCATCCTCACCTCAGTCCCTGGAAAAATCATGGAGCAGGTCCTCAAGGAATCCATTTTGAAGCACTTGGAGGAGAGGAAGGTGATCGGGAACAGTCAACATGGATTCACCAAGGGCAAGTCATGCCTGACCAACCTGATTGCCTTCTACGATGGGATAACTGGCTCTGTGGATATGGGGAAAGCGGTGGACGTGATATATCTTGATTTTAGCAAAGCTTTTGATACGGTCTCCCACAGTACTCTTGCCAGCAAGTTAAAGAAGTATGGATTGGATGAATGGACTATAAGGTGGATAGAAAGCTGGCTAGATCATTGGGCTCAATGGCTCAATGTCTAGTTGTCAGCCAGTATCAAGCAGAGTGCCCCAGGGGTCGGTCCTTGGTTGTATTCAACATCTTCATTAATGATCTGGATGATGGAATGGATTGCACTCTCAGCAAGTTTGCAGATGACACTAAGCTGGGGGAGAGGTAGGTATGCTGGAGGGTAGGGATAGGGTCCAGAGTGACCTAGACAAATTGGAGGATTGGGCCAAAAGAAATCTGATGAGGTTCAACAAGGACAAGTGCTGAGTCCTGCACTTAGGACAGAAGAATCCCATGCACAGCTACAGGCTGGGGACCGACTGGCTAAGCAGCAGTTCTGCAGAAAAGGACCTGGGGATTACAGTGGACGAGAAGCAGGATATGGGTCAACAGCGTGCCCTTGTTGCCAAGAAGGCTAATGGCATATTGGGCTGCATTAGTAGTAGCATCGCCAGCAGATCGAGGGAAGTGATTATTCCCCTCTATTCAGCACTGGTGAGGCCACATCTGGAGTATTGCGTCCAGTTTTGGGCCCCCCACTACAGACAGGATGTGGACAAATTGGAGAGAGTCCAGCAGAGGGCAACAAAAATGATTAGGGGGCTGGAGCACATGATTTATGAGGAGAGGCTGAGGGAACTGGGATTATTTAGTCTGCAGAAGAGAAGAGTGAGGGGGGATTTGATAGCAGCCTTCAACTACCTGAAGGGGGGGTTCCAAAGAGGATGGAGCTCGGCTGTTCTCAGTGGTGGCAGATGACAGAACAAGGAGCAATGGTCTCAAGTCACAGTGAGGGAGGTCTAGGTTGGATATTAGGAAAAAATATTTCACTAGGAGGGTGGTGAAGCACTGGAATGGGTTACCTAGGGAGGTGGTGGAATCTCCATCCTTAGAGATTTTTAAGGCCCGGCTTGACAAAGCCCTGGCTGGGATGATTTAGCTGGGGTTGGTCCTGCTTTGAGCAGGGGGTTGGACTAGATGACCTCCTGAGGTCTCTTCCAACCCTGATATTCTATGAGTCAGACCAATGGCCCATCTACCTCAGTATCCTGTCTCTGACAGTGACCAGTACCAGAGGTTCAGGGGAAGTGTACAGAACAGGGCAATTTAGAGAGATCCACTTGTCTTCCCTTCCTGATTTCTGGCAGTCAGAGGTTCAGGTTCGCCCTGAGCATGGGGTTACATCCCTGACTAATAGCCATTGACGGACCTATCCTCCATGAACTTTAGTTCTTTTCTGAACCCAGTTATATTTTTGGCCATCACCACATCTCATGGCAATGAGTTCCATAGGTTAGTTGTTGGTTGTGTAAAAAAGTATTCCCTCTTGTTTGTATTAAACCTGCTGCCTATTCGTTTCATGGCATGGGCCCTGGGTTTTGAATTGTGGGAAAGGGTAAACAACACTTGCTTATTCACTTTTTCCACTCCATTCATGATTTTATAAACCACTATCCTATCCCCCTTAACCATCTCTTTTCTAAGATGAACAGCCCTAATCTTTTTAGTCTCTCCTCATATGGAAGTCATTCCATACTGCTGATCATCTTTGTTGCCCTTCTTTGAACCTGTTCCAGTTCCACTGTATCCTTTTTCAGATGGGCCACCAGAGCTGAACACAGCGTTCAAGGTGTAGGTGTAGGTGTACTATGGATTTATATAGTGCCATGATGATATTTTTCGGTCATATTTTCTATCCCTTTCCTAATAGTTCCTAACACTGACAGCCTTTTTGACTGCTACTGTGCATTGAACGGAAGTTTTCAGAGAACTGTCCATGATGACTCCAAGATCTCTTTCTTGAGTGGTAACAGCTAATCCAGAACCCATCTTTATATATGTGTAGTTGGGAGTTTCCCCCCAATGTGCATTCCTTTGTATTTATCAATGTTGAATTTCATCTGCCATTTTGTTGCCCAGTCACCCAGTTTTGTGAGATACCCCTGTAACTCTTCGCAGTAGCTTTGGACTTAATTATCTTGAATAATTCTGTATCATCTGCAAACATTGCCACTTCACTGTTCACTCCTTTTTCCAGATCATTAATGAGTATGTTGAACGGCACAGATCCCAGTACAGATCCTTGGGGGACCCCGCTGTTTACCTCTCTCCATTGTGAAAACGGACCATTTATTCCCACCCTTTGTTTTTCTGTCTTTTAACCAGTTACTGATCCATGAGAGGACCTTTCCTCTTATCCCATGACTACTTAGTTTCCTTTAAGAGCTTTGATAAGCAACCCTGTCAAAGGCTTTCTGAAAATCCAAGCACACTATATCAACTGACTCACCCTTGTCCACATGCTTGTTGACCCTCTCAAAGAATTCTAACAGATTGGTGAGGCATGATTTCTTTTTACAAAAGCTGTGTTGACTCTCCCCGAACAAAACTTGTTCATCTATGTGATTTAGGGTGTCTCGATTTTGGGGGAGCTAAATTTGAGATGCTCTACAGGTTCCTAACTGCAAAAAGTGCTGAGCTCCCCATTTCTGAATAGTCAGACCCTAGTGCTAGCCATCCCAAGGCACTTCACAGACACTAGATAAGGAAATTGTTCCACCCAGCATGGTTTGAAAGGACTTGCAAACTTTATTTTGTTTTGTGACCTCAAACCTGCCTTCACATCACCATGTGTCTCTGGAGGAGCCATCCTGGTCTAACCATGTTAAAAAATCCAACTCTCTCAAAGATGCACAACAGAGCATAACAGAATTTTATACGTGTGAACACCAATGTCAAGGTGCAACAGGGCAGCTTATGGATGGAGCATGAGTATGAATGGGGAAGCCCCAGACACCAGCCTGTAAATTATAATGAATATAATGAGGCTTTAGTCCTGACTTTTCCATGGAACATTAGCCAAACACAACAGCAAACAAAAATGTTACATTTTCCTCCAACAAACTGCAAGGGTCCCAAGGGAGATTACAGCAGTATTGCAGCCACTGTAATTAAATAGTTCTGCCCTTTCCCCCCCTCAACAGCTAAGCACATCAAACTACCTATGTGGATGTCACCCCTGTTATCTGCCATTCAGCTGCCAAATGTTTCCTAAAACTCACAGTGATTAACCCTTTGCACCGTCCTGGTTCATCTTGTTCTATTTCAATGTGCTCCCCTCAGCTCATTCATAACAACCACAGGAATGGATTTCTCTAAGAGCTCAAAGATTGGATAGGGACTGATCTGGTACCCTACACTCTGCATCACTAACACAGCATGGGCCAGGATTTCAAAGAACCACGCATACAAGGGTTGACCCTTTTCTTGATTAATTTTAACTTATTTAACGGTAATGGGAGCTGCTGGCTACTCGGTATTGTGAAAAATCAGGCTGTGTATTTAGGTGCATAAATGTGGACTGTGAAGACTAAATTTAGACGCCCATTTTTCAAGTCCTGGCCTTTGTCTTTTCCTCCACTCTCTTGTTGAGAGCGGATGCTTGTTGTGTGTATTGAGATTAAGTTGCTCTTTTACACATTTACCTTCTGCTACAATCCACCAACTTCTACCTTTTCTGGCCTGGGGTTAGCATGATCTAAAGCCAAAAATACCCCTTCTTTGAGGGAGAAGCTAGAGCTCAGGAGGAGAAGAGCTGAAGATTTTTGTGGCTTTATTTTTTTTATATTTTCTACCCTTTTTACTTTTCTTTTGTCTTCTTGGGAGGGGAAGGATGATCACTTGGGGCTTCCAATCACAAAGATATGGCAGAGAGGGAGCCTTGAGCCCCTGCATTCTTTTTGTCCAATATGAAATTGGAAAAGATGCCTGGGGCGTACATCCCAGAAAGAGCTCAGATCTTCCTCTTGGGAAGAGAGTCAGCAAGGATTCCTTGCCAAGTGACTATTACCCACTGGAGAACCTGGGAGACGGCCCTGGAGCTTTGCAATGTAGGGTGGATTGGGCGGGGAGATTTTTGGACTTACCCCTACAGAATCCTTGGCTGGAGAGGTTGAGTCTCAAGTACTGAAGAGGACTGACCTGTCCCTGTGGAAGTATCTCCTGCGGAGTCTCTGTTTTTTTTGTTTTGGGTTGGGATTTTTTTTTCGGGGGATGGAATGCAGAAGCCCCAGCAAGCCATCCAAATATACAGTCCTTTGCCATGGCCAAGCACAGATCCACAGGCTGGGAGCAACTGTGGCAAAATACCCCTTCTGTGGCTCCTGAGAGCATCTGTTCATGGGTGGAGCAGGTTGTGGCCCTGGGCGTGCTCTGCCAAGCTATGTGGAAGAGTCTACTCACCACAGACACACTCCCTCGTGGCTGGGCACGATGCAGTGCCTCTCCTCCTTCGGCGCCCCCTCCTGACAGCTGTTCTGGCCCTGCGCTGATCGGCCTCTTCCTGGGACTTGGCTCTTCGGCCAGGTCAATAACAGTCCCACCCTTTCTGGCATGCCAGTGGTTCGGCCCAACTTCAGGCTTTTGGGGCCTGCCAGGCCTTGGCCCCAAGGTCATCACGCCCCCTGCCCTAGTAGGGGAACCCAGGCTCGCCCTCTACCCTGGGTTCCAGCCCCAGGGGCTCTGTATAAAGCAGAGGAAATCTGTTCAGACCCCCTGCTGTATATCTGGGCTGCTTCCTACTGTAGCCCATGACTGGGCTTTTCTCACAGTCTCTGCCCCGGCTTATTCTTCTGTTGGGCCCAAAACCCAAACTAGTTATGAGAGACAAAAAGGGTCCTGTACCAGGCCTACATGTCCCAAGGAGGCTCTAGTTAGGTTCAAGCCCCAGCCAGAGCTTCCTTCCTTCACAGGGCTAGCTCAAAAGGTCTACTCCTTCTCCCAGTCAGCCACCACTGAGCTGGGCTTTTCCTCTCTCTCCCGCCTCCAGGCTTGATACCTTGTACAGGTGTAATGGGTGGGGCTGACTGGGGCCAGAGGCTCTGATTACCCCCTTCCTGGTCACTGCGGTCTGTATACTTCATCACAAGCTGGGACTGCAAATTCCTTCAGTTAATACTCTCAGGTGGTGTTGGTAACACCGGGAAGCACTTTAAAAAGGTGTTTTTATCTTGACAGTATTCCTTTATTCTGAAATTCTGAGCCTTTACCTTCCTCTTCTGTCATTTTGGCCTCGTTCTGATGTATCTGTAAAAACCTTATGTTCTTCTTACTTGATAAAAAAAGAGGGGCTAGGAGAGGAGACAAAGAAGCAGATCGTGTTTTTCCAGGGGACACCAATTTCAAATCCTCAGCTCATGACCCTGTCGGCTACATTACCTATCCCTCCCTCCCTCACCTCCGTATGATGTGGAGGATGAATCTAGAGCTGAATAAGGATATTCAGGCCGGCTTGAGTTAGATGTAAAGCGTGTGCATACTCTGTGTAAGTTTTCCCCATGTGGCTCTGCTCCTATGTAACTCATTCCCTACCTAAGACACTAATTTTG
The DNA here is from genome assembly GCF_002925995.2 of Terrapene triunguis. NCBI lineage: Eukaryota > Metazoa > Chordata > Testudines > Emydidae > Terrapene > Terrapene triunguis. The sequence goes on along the minus strand of NW_020664419.1, from coordinate 588,476 downwards.
GGCCTCTCTCGAGCAGGGACTGCAAGTCTTCTAAAACCTGGCCAATTTTTGTGCAAGAGAAAGAGAGAGATGTGGCAAATGGAGACTAGGAGACCAAACATAGAATCATAGACTTTAAGGTCAGAAGGGACCATTATGATCATCTAGTCTGACCTCCTGCACAACGCAGGCCACAGAATCTCACCCACCCATTCCTGTATCAAACCTACATCTGAGCGATTGAAGTCCTCAAATCATGGTTTAAAGACTTCAAGATGCAGAGAATCTTCCAGCAAGTGACCCGTGCCAACGCTGCTCATTTCCACTTGTGATCTAAACAACTCCAGAAGTCTAGTGGACTAACCCACCTTTCTACTAAGCTCCCTTGATCAGCTGGCTTTACAGAATAGAGGAGGGTAAACCTGATAAGATTAGCCGTCTGTATCATGGTCAATTCAAATATATAGGAAACCTGGTTAAAAATACTAAGAAAGAATCATAGCATCCAACTTTTACTAAAGTTAGAAACTTTACGTTTTGTTTTCTTTTAAATGAAATATAAACAGCAGGGGAGGATATTTTAGGTAGCCGGCTAACAGGTGTTATGAGGACAAAGCTTTCTAGATATTAGAGATGGGAAACACCTAATCAGTCGCAGAGTAGATTCCTCTGTGGTCCCCAAACAGAGGATGCATCAGCTATTAACCTGGTATGTTTGATCTTAGTCAAATGGCCAAGGTACCATATTATAGTTTTTAAAACTTCTGAATAGTCATTTAACAGAAAGCTGACGAAGTGGGTATTCACCCATGAAAGCTTATGCTCCAATACATCTGTTAGTCTATAAGGTGCCACAGGACTCTTTGTTGCTATTCTCATTATGTTTTACCATAAATATTTTAAAATCACCCCTTCCCTGAAAACTATGTTAATTACAGTGCAGACTTCTACATTCTCTATTAATTTCTAGTGGTTTTCAGGGCAATTGCTACGGAATCCTATTACATTTCTATTGAAATCTATCAGTTTAATCCGTATTAAAGACTACAGGGCTTTTCCATAAAGTAAAGACTATATCTAAGCTGAGTTTAGTTTTACATTTAAAATACCCTTTAGGATCCCATATTCTCTAGAGGGCCTTTGTATAATGGCAGCTGCAAGTTCTGAAGTGTGAAGAGAGAACCGCACCTGAAAGTGATGCTCTATTATTTTGATTTTTAAGGACAAAATTTATTTTAAAATATACATAACAGTAATTTGAAGTCACAAAGGCATTTTAAAATGTATTTAAATTCAATTTATTTAAAACAATTAAAAAATACTTAACAGTTATCTCACACTCCAGTTATCTCTCTCACACACACAATTGCATTTCTCAAATAGTTTGAGAAGGGAAGGCACCCACTCTTGGGGGGCTACTGTCTTGGTCACCCACCCCTCATGGATCATGATGACTGTTAGCAAAATATATGCCATGTGTGTTTAGGGTGACCAGATAGCAAGCGTGAAAAATCGGGACGGGGGTGGGGGGTAATAGGAGCCTATATAAGAAAAAGCCCCAAATATCAGGACAGTCCCTATAAAATCGGGACATCTGGTCTCCCTATGTGTGTTTATGTATCAAACAGAGAAGTGTATGTATGTACATATGCATTCCATTTGTGATAGACCAGTGCAAGTGAGCGGACGCACACCCACTGGAGTTCACTGGTCGATCACAGGCCAAACGGGATGATCTCTAGGGGACTCTGTTTTTTCTACAGAGCTCCTCACTGTAGTCTCTCGGCACCGATGGGTTGGTGGCAGTTTACATTTGGGGTGGGGGGGCTTTTCTTTGTATAACTATTGTGTTTTACGCATTACGCGCATGCTCTCTAAGATGTTGAATCAGACATCTTACAAATCAAAACATCACACATACACCCCTCTTGCCCTCACCACAAGTGTATATTACTTGAGTATATTAGTGAAATATATATTTTGGGCCCGATCCTGTCACTCTCATTCCTTTCTTGGGTAGTAATCCCATCAATTTTCACAGGCGTTTAGCCTCAATAAGGATAGCCGGATTGGGCCCTCAGTGTATTAGCATGTGCATATCTACCCCACACCCATGATTGTTACTCTAGTATGTATCTGTGAATTTGACCGCACATGTGCAAATTTAACACACCCACAGGTGCATTTACGTCTGAATTCTACTACTCTTCACTCATAAAAGTGAGAGAAAAAGATAGACAGATGTGTCCCTCGTTGCGCTAAGAAATACCACGTGTGATCAGAACGCCTACAGAAACAAGCAATAGTGCCAACCAGCAGCTTCATCCCAACATCCCAAACTACCACCACAAACATTAACTCACCTGTGGGATTTTCTGTTAGCCTCCACTTGCAACCTGAACAGTCTGCTGCTAGGAAGCCTGACAATAAAATGCAAGTATAAAATGCTGAACAAAGGGCAAAAATATCGCAGGGGGGTGGTATAACCAGAATAGCCCATGTACGGACAAGAAATATGCCCTCTTCACTCCACTTGTGAAGGACAACAACTGAACAGAAGTCATTCTTGCCCTTCATGGAATTAAAAGCCATATTCAGTGTCCACATATGGAGTATCACCAAAATATTAGATAGGCTAGACTATATATTTCTAACTATATTTTACATTACATAAACAGTTTAGGGGCAGGAAGTGTGCAATTATTACAGATGATCCCAGGTATTAATACTCCCTTTATCAGATCATTAGTGCAAAACTTTTCACCAGGAAGGAGATTTCTTGCTAATATTTAGATCAGTGACATAATCAGGCCAGAGAAAGCCTGACAAGCAGGGGCTGCTGCACGGTCCTAACAGCTACGGTCCCCATCCGTTAATGATCTCCCCTCCACTCCCAGGGAAAGTGTGTGTGTGTGAGGTGAAAACGAAACAAAACAAAACAAAACAAAAAAACCACAAAACAAAACAAAACCACACAGACACACGACCAAAGCTGGATGCCAAACTGGGACTTCTACACATCCCAGAGCACTTGGTCAGAAAGTCCCTAAAATCCAGGTTCTCTCCCCATGTCACCCAACAGTCACTTTAAAAAAAAAAAAAAAAGAAAAAAGATAAACTAGTCTCCAATTATTTTTTCAGGTTACAACAGACTTAAATCTAAATGAGTTTCAAAAGTTAGGGTACACTTCACACTAGGATCACATATGAACACCAGCATTAACGCACACTGTAGAGCATTTAATACGTGAAGGTACAAAGCAACTATTGTTCAGGGCGTAGAGTAATATGTAACCAGATATTCTCTGGGTTCATCTAAAAGATGCCTTTCCGAGCATTTCACTGGCTTGTTCAGCAGTGAACATATTTCTGCCAGCACACAGAGCTACATTCATGGCTGACAAACAGGCCAAGATATGCAAGTTCTTTTCTTCACTCACTTTTGTGTGTGTTAGAAATGAAGTAAACCTGTCTTCATCAGTGCAATAGGCTCATGTCAACTGTTCCTTATGACAAAACACTGGTTAATTGAGTGCCTACGACTGGTTTTACTTAGAACCCCATTTTGATGTGGTTTCTTAGGCCAATCCAATTGTATTTGATTTAAAGGCAGAAGAGGGATGCTGTAAAATTGCCATCATGAGGTTCTCTATTAATCCTCACTCAATGGCTCTGAGATCAAATTGACTCAGTTAACCCGCCAAATAAGGTTTTCCTGCCTCTCCTGCAAATTCGGTGTGGAATCCAAAAGTGCAGCTGGGGCTTGATTCTTCGGTCACCCTTCCGCAATAAAGGACAATTGTGTCTGTGCAACATGAAGGTGAGTGAGATAACATCTTTTACCTCACCCACCTAGTCTCTCTAACATCCTGGGACCGACACAACCACAACAACACTGCATACAACTGTGGAGCATGCAGCAGACTAGAATCCAGCTCACTCTCACGGAATTCAACCAGCTCCGTGGGTGTCTTCACTCAGGAACAAAGGTGTGTTCTTTGGAGTTAGCTAACTGGCGTCAACTAACGTGAAGTAAAATTCTAGTGAAGGCGTGATATATTAATTGCTTTGTCTTCACTAGGATTTTGCTTCATGTTAGTTAACTAACTCGAGTTAAGAACACACTTTTTTCCTTGTGAAGACAAGGTCATTGAGAGAGTCCAAACTTCCTCTCTTTTCTCCTCCAAAGTAACACCTAAACCTAATGCAGGGGTCGGCAGCCTTTCAGAAGTGGTGTGCCGAGTCTTCATTTAGTCACTCTGATTTAAGGTTTCGCATGCCAGTAATACATTTTAACGTTTTTAGAAGGTCTCTTTCTATAAGTCTAGACTATAGAACTAAACTATTGTTGCATGTAAAGTAAATAAGGTTTTTAAAATGTTTAAGAAGCTTCATTTAAAATTAAATTAAAATGCAGAACCCCCCAGACCGGTGGCCAGGACCCGGTAGTGTGACTGCCATTGAAAATCAGCTCGCGTGGCATAGGTTGCCTACCCCTGACCTAACGCCTATGCCCCCCGCCTCCCTTCCAATAAAACATTCCTGCTACAATGACCACACTCTGCTCTTTGTTCTGTTATGTGCTGGAGTGTCACAGGCTATCCTTTCACTGCCTGTAGACTGTACATTTTTAGGGCTGGAACCTGTTAACTGTTTGGCACACATCACCCACTGTACATGTCCTGTACACCTTCAGCACTGTAACCAATACATCAGAGCAAACACATGACTCAAAGCCATAGTAGGTGTAGCATAAGGGACAGTTTTTACAGTCAACATTTTTAAAAAAGCATTTTCTTGCATTGTATCTTTGTTGTGTAGCAGATGGGGACTATTTCTTTTTGGTATGCTACTGCCTCTGGCTGATTACTGCTATTTAACTCTGCACATCTGTTGATAAAAAAAAAGGTTTAGAGGCTGGGACTGAGGACTAAAACATACAACATTTGTGTGTCATAAGCCATACACATCACAGGTTTTACTGCGTGTGGTTAGCTAGTATGGTGCTATGAGATTCTTGGGCGCATGTGCACCTCAAGTGGGATCCACACAGACAAATACTCAAAGAACTAAGCAGCCCCTTCCATAATGGGCCTGTTTGTTCTCTACCTCACGGCAGTAGTTCTGAACCATGGTACATTTACCTCTGGGGCTACACAGATGTCTTCCAATGGGTACTCAGCTCATTTAGATGAGTGTTTCTCAACCTGGAGGCTGCAACCACTCGGGGGGGGAGGGAATGAGAGGGAGGGCGGTGCAGGACAGGTTTAGGGGTGTCGCAAGTGCAGGGCTGGCATTCGGGGTGGCAAGCAGGGCCCCACAAAGCTAAGTTACATGCTTCAGCTCTGGGCGGCGGGACCTGGGCTTCAGACAAGGCTCACAAGTGAAAGTAGCACACTAACATGTAAGTACAATATTTATATTCCAATTGATTTATTTTATAATTATACGGTAAAAATGAGAAAGTCAGCACTTTTTTCAGTACTAGTGTGCTGTGACTCTCTTGTATTTTTATGTCTGATTTTGTAAGCAAGTAGTTTTTAAGTGAGGTGAAACTTGGGGTATGCAAGACCACTCCTGAAAGGGGGACAGTAGTCTGGAAAGGTTGAGAACCATTGCCTTAAGGGACAACAGAACAGGTGAAAAATTCTGGTTGATACATGAACAGAAAGAAGCAACTCCCAGTTTGAAGAAATAATTCTGTTGTAAATATTGACAGGTAACATTTTCAAAAGCTTCTTAGAAGCCCAAGTTCCATTTTCAAAAGTGAGATGGCACTTTTAGAATCCTAATTCTTATAGACTTTCATTTAGACTTCCCGAGTGCCTGTCATATCCGAAATGGGACTTAACGTGCTTTTGAAATTCGTACCTGAGAATCTCAGTACAAATGCATTTTTTAAGATGACACATTGTGATTTAAAAGCTATCAGTGGGTTAAATTCATTGAGGATGGAACTGGACAGCTCCATTGACTTGTTGACTCCAATGGAGTTGAACCAGAGCTTAGACAAAACAATCTACAAGATCGCTGCCAATCTGGCTTGACCTATACTGAAATAAACACCCGTGATTTCAGAGGTTAAGGGGCAACAGAGCCATGAATACAGCTGCAATGAAATATATACGTTTACATTCTAAAGTACAATGAACACACAGTTTTGTGCACATCAATCGGCATCTGCTAGAGCTTGAAAATACACAGAACTTGTGTTAGCAGGGGAGAAATTGGACGGCTCTGGGGAATAGGAAGTAAGAACCTTTCACCGACAGGTCTCCTGTTCAAATCTGTCCTAGCCAGTCGTAACAGATGGTCATTTCTGAAGGCTGTTCAGTAACTTATCAACTGAGGGACTGTCTCAGTCAGTTTCCTAGTGGACAACTTGTCCATGTCATACACACACGCTGTTGGAATTTTTTGGCAGATCCAGAGGAGAAGCAAAAGATTATAGGGGCAGGTAACAACTACTCTCTACCTGATAAAAGGAGCTTCTGCCAGAAAAGGGTTGAATCGCATCAATGGGATCGTATCTAGGAAGATCATGCTGCAGCTGCCTTTGTAACACCTATTCTTAAGACCGGTGCAACCGTTAGGCGAACGAGGTGGTCGCCTAGGGCGCCAAGTGGTTGGGGGTGCCAAAAAGCGGTTCCCTGGCTCGGTAGGGAGGAGCTGCCTTCCGGAGAGCCAGAGCCTCCTGCTTGCGACGGCGGCAAGCCCCAGCCATGGAGGAGCCGGCGGCTTGAGAGGCATGGGCATGGTAAGGGAAGTCCCGGGGGGCAGTCAGGGAGCAAGGGGAGGGTTGGATGGGTCAGGAGTTCTGGGAGGGGCCTGTCAGGGGGCGGGGGTGTGGAGAGGGATCGGAGCAGTCAGGGGATAGGGAGCGGGGGGGGGGTTAGATGGGTCGGAAGTTCTGGGGGTCCTGTCGGGGGCTGGGGGTGGTTGGATGGGGTGTGGGAGTCCCAGCGTCTGGGGGCCTGGGGGCGGGGGTGTGGATAAGGGTTGGGGCAGTCAGGGGACAAGGAACAGGGAGGCTTAGGTAGGGGGTGGGGTTCGGGGGGGCAGTCAGGGGCAGGGGTCCCAGGAGGGGGCAGTCAGAGGACAAGGAGCGGAGGGAGGGTTGAGGGGGGCAGTCAGGGGGTGGGAAGTGGGAGGGAGTGGATGGGAGATAGGGCGGGACTCTCTCCCCCGTCCTCTTTTTTGATTGTTGAAATATGGTAACCCTAGGTGAGGGAGGAGCCGGAGGGCGCATGGGGGCTGGTGCCCACATGCATCTGCTGCAGTCTGCAGGGGCCCCCCGGGGGGGGGGGTGCTGGGCCGCAGCCTGGGCAGGAGGGGCGGCTGCTCCCCACTAGCGGCGCCAACGCCTTTGCAGGGCTGCTGCCCCCTACGCTGCGCCGGCTCCTCCATGGCTGGGGTTCGCCGCCCCTGCAAGCCGACACTCTGGCTCTCCGGTGCCTCCGGAAGGCGGCTCCTCCCTGCCAAGCCGCTGCAGCGGCCCAAGCCGGCAAAGCCAGTGAGTGGATTCAGGACGGGGGCCGCCAGGGTAGGGTGGGGTGGGGAGGGCTCGCGGGGGGGAGGGGTTGTGCACCCTCCAGGGGAGTTCAGGGGGCGGGGAGGGGGGAACCTGGTCTGGGGAGCAGCCCCTGGGCATGGCTGGCCCCTGGGCAGGCTGGCCCCTGGGGTCTATAAAGGCTTATTGGGATTTGCCCCTCAATGAACCGATGTGCAGGGGGATGGGGGGTGCGGGAGGTGCGCGCAAGGTGGAAGTTTCGCCTAGGGCGCAAAATATCCTTGCACCGGCCCTGCCTATTCTCAGAGTCTCAACAACTGAAGATTAGACAACTTAGTCCATGATTGCCTCCTGCACTTTGTTCCTTGTAAGCAGGATCCTATGAATATTTACTAAGTTTCCCCTGGAAGATGCTTTGAGTTTGACGACTAAAATCACCGGGGGGGTGGGGGGGGGTAGAGATGAGGAAATTGAAGGATCCTCAGAACTCCAAGCCCAAGAGGATCCACACTCCTCCTCTCCTTGAAAAGGGAGAGGAAATGACTGTGATCTATAAACCAGCTATGGGAACAGTAAATGGTGCCATGATTAATTCTGAACAAGTTCCAAGCTAATGTCCTTTCTCTGGGTCTCCCAGTGTGCCTGTGCTTTAGCCTGGGAGCTCTTGGGGCAAGGACTTTCTGTCAGCATAGGGCACGCTGTCAGCACTTACTTGGTGCAAAATCCAAGACACTACGTGTACAGCTGTTATTTCGTAGAATATTCTAGTCTAGGAATAGCAGCTAGTGAGTAGCCTCCCTGGCAGAGAGGGCTATTTGAGAGTCCACAGAAGAAGAGTTATGTAGGATAGGAAGTTACCTCAAGAGTTATTTCTGCCCAGGAATAAAGGAAGCCAAAAGAGTCCATTCTCAGCAGGGTGAGGATGGAGTCAAATTCAGATCTAGGCCCCCCGCCCCCCGTTACTGGAAAAGATCCAGGGGAAACGACTTCAGGAGCTTTTTGCATCTTGTAATTTATTTTGCAGCTTCACACTGACTCAGAACCCCTTGTGCCCTCTCCACTAGGAGAGAGAAATGGCTGCATAGTGACATCTGGAACTGCTCCAAACACACTGCCCTCCTGATGGACTTGCGGAGCCAAGTAATTAGCACCCCTGTGCCATTTTAAAGCCCTATTTCCTGTCCAAGTGCGTAGCACGCGGCAGCCTGAGCCCCGAGGGGAAGACAGGCTCTTGGGGAGGGGTTTGATTGGCTGTGTCGTGCAGCCACGGATAGAATGCATAAAGGTGGGTGTGCGGCAGTAGAAGCCACCGCCCCGAGTCTTGTGTTCTCATGCCAAAGTCTGCAGTGCGGAAAAATAGGCCGATTCCTCTTGCAATCTTCCTACCCAGCTGTTTACTGCCTGCGGATTACTGCAGTCACATGAGCTGCTTTACAGCAAAGCCAAGCTGTCTTCATGAGCTGAGAAGGTCACTGGGAAGACACCAGGCTCAAGAGAGAAACATACTGCCCTCCACAGGGCAGCTACATTAACATTCCCCTCCTGGTCACGGGGCAAGAGAAAAATGGCTTCACATTCCAGCCTATCATCATGCCCCACCCAATGACAGCAGAGAGCAGGTATTGGCTACCTATGTCACTCTCACCCCATTCATTTGCTGGGCTGCAATGGGGGGGGGGAGGGAGGGGGGAGGAGCACAAGATGGTGGATTACCAGGAAGTGACAGAATGGTCAAGTTGGAATTTGCCTGTGGCTATTCCCAATTTGCATGTAGGATTTGAAAAATCGTATCAGATGACTGCTCCATAAGGTCTGGGTACTCTATCTACAGCAGAGGCCAGTCCTTGATGATTCAGACAAAGGCCACACACTGTGGTAACTAGCCGTGCTGTACACTAAGGTGGCAGAACATTCCTTCCTGACCCCTGTCACGATCTGCTGACACCTTGAGGCAGGAGCGCTGATTACTCCTTTCTTAGCACGAGTAGCTAGAAATGTTATCCAGCCCCTTTTCAAAGCCAGCAACAGCGCTTGACTCTTTAGGAAATAGTAGGGTGACCAGATGTCCCGTTTTTAAAGGGACAGTCCCGTTTTTTGGGACTTTTTCTTATATAGGCGCCCATTACTTCCCCACCCCCGTCGCGTTTTTTCACAGTTGCTATCTGGTCACCCTAGGAAATAGCAACCGAAGGATGAAAGTGATACGTTTTATAAAAGCAGAAGCACAAATGTCTTGTGTGACCGACTCATAAAATTAATTCCCAAACACAGGCTGCCTTCACCCTATGCCATGAACACAGTTTTAGGGGCCCCACCTCTAACCCTTACTCACTGGAGTACCTCCATTGACTACAATGAGATAGCTCACACGGGTAAGGGCTACGAGATCCGGCTCTTAGTTAAATCAGTCTGTGCTGCAGAGATCTGATGAAGGCGACACTGACTGGGTCTGACTCCACTGTGAAGGAACTTCAATTAACATACATGTCAAGGCTATTCCTCTCTTAAAAGGGACAGATGTACAAACACGCTTCAGTGCTTGAAATGAAATTAAACAGAAATTTATTTGGGAAAGCCCCTGTTTGCAGCTTAATTTACAAGGGATTTCTTCTGCCTGCAGGGGAAGTTTATGGGAGGAACCGTCTCACTTCGTAAGATGCCTTATACAGTTACAACAGCTTGCTGGGATTTGAGCCAGCTTCCCATTTGGATCAAATTGCATCCCTCTCCCACTGACATCCATTAAGAAAGAGCTCAAAGCTGCCCTCAGGTTAGACTATTTTTCTCCTACCAAAAAAAACCCTGTCACATTTTCTAATGGACTCTTCACTCTTTTCCTAAAAACAGAGGGTGCCCAAACTTTGCCCAGCTAATAGCCATGTGGGCAACCTGCCAGGATTCCGAGAGCCAGGCCCTATTTGCGTCAAAAAGTTCAGAGTGCAGCCAGCCTCATCAGTAACATAGAGGCGCAGAGGTGGGCACTCCCTTCGATACCTCACCAGCTGTCTGTTCATGGAGGCAGCTTGGCTGGGCCCCTGAACAAGGGAGGGGGCTCCTGCAGCACTTGTTCAAGGCTGCCTGATGAGTGTCGACAAAGAGGATGGTGAGCAAGGAACTTCGGATAGTGAGAGCGGTGGAGAAGATTGAGTGAAGGGGCACTTTTTTGCATGGTGGCTGCTATTAGAATGGAAGCTCTTTGGGGGCAGGGGCTGTGTCTTCCTACATGTTTGGGGAGCCCTGAGCACATTTTGGGCATTGAAACAAGCAAAAAATGTATGTTTGTAATCATATTTGGCATCAGAGTCAGGAACAGTGCCCCCTCTTTCCCAAAAGTGCGTAGAGCAGAGAGAGCCTGGCTGGGCAGCTTTGGGGCTGATCTTGTTCTGCTGCCACGGTTAGACAAATCCTGCTTTGAACTTGTAAGCCAAGCAAAATGACTCTGGATGCCATTGCTAGGGGAGAGGGAGCGGATGCCCCACTGGCGGCTTTGCTGACTAGCACTGTGTTTACAACAAAGCGCAGTGCAGCCCAAGCACTGCAAAGCAAATTGCTCTTCGTTATTTAATTACTGCAGCTCATCGGGATGACACCATCCAGTAATACTGTACGGGGAGACTCTGGCAAACCAGTAAAATGCCTGAAACCACTATGGCTTATTGTTAAAAAGCAACCTAGTCAGCAGGCTGTAAAATGGCCATGCAGCTTGACCAAGGCAGATGGGGAGGGGGTTTTGGGTGCCACAGAAAGGGCAGCTTGACCCCGCGTCCTTCCTGATAAGAATTGTGTTGAAGTTGCTGATACATGCGTTTTAAAAGAGTAGGCTATGCCCCAGGAATGTCTATTGAGGGCTCAAGGCTGCAAGTCCTGGAAAAACCCACACCTGGTTAATCAATCATCAGAAGGAACCTCTTGCTTGAAACTGCTTACTTAACAAGGTTTCTTTAAGGGACATGTAAAAAGCAACAGAGGGTCCTGTGGCACCTTTAAGACTAACAGAGGTATTGGAGCATAAGCTTTCGTGGGTGAATGCCCACTTCATCAGACGCGAGGGACATGTCCCTTTAAGGGACATGTCATTCTATTACTAATGTATAAATAAGGGGACTCGTTTGGGGACTCTTCGGGACTGGTCTCTCCCTCTGGATGCATCTTGTGTTCCCCACCGGCAGACGGGCTGCCACTGTGCCACTCGAGAGCCACACTCAGCTTCGGTAATTATCAAGGGTTGGGGGTGTGTTACTAACCTGTTGCGGACGTGTGTAAGTGCTTGAGACTAGTAAAGTTTAGCTTTAAGTGAAAGCACTCTTGTGTTGTCCTGGTTGTGCCAGCCATCTATCGGTCGGACGGCCGTGTCTCCCCTGATTTATTCCCTGACACCTCCTCGCACAGAGTAAAAGTTACCAAGAGCTTTGGGTTGAAAGAACCCCGGGTAACAATACGACCCCTTCTACATCGCTGAGCACTTACAGCTCCCTGTGGTCACGATTGTTTGAAAATGGACCCACGCAGTCCTGGGACTGGGATGTTCAACTGAGGGACTTTTTATTTTTTTTAAACATTTGTCCATCTAGCTGTGTGTGTCCACACGACACCACTTGGCAAGAAATGCCAACTCAACTGTCCATCATTCCCCATCCCCAAATAAGGTCATTCCCCCATAATCACTCCTCCTCAGGCAAAAGCCGGAGACGGACTAGTCAAAGTTGCCTAAGTGAGTTAGGAACCCAAACCCCATTGTAATTCAACAGGATTTGGACACGTAACTCTTTCAAGCAACTTGGACAAATCACAGCACTAGTGACACCGGGTGCATCGTCACTAGGAAGAAAGGAGTTGCGCTGAGGAGTCAGAACTCTTTCTGGCGTGATCACACAGAAAGGGTGGTTACATTTAGGGTGCGGGGAGCAGAACGGCTTTTAAATCTCCCGGCAGAAATGAAATCCACAAGCTGCGATTTTTAAGACACACAAAGCTAGGGGACCAAGTAGATGCCGACGTCTCGTTGAGATCAGCGCGCTCTCCTCCAGCTCAGAGCAGAGGGGAACATATTGCAGTGATGGTGAGCGAGGCAGGCTGCTGTCTATGTCTTTAAACGTAATGTTAATGCCTTGTAATCAGCTTTAATTTTTAAACAGACCCAGCCCTCCTGTCCATTTCCCCTAATTCATGACACGTGGAAGGTAAATGGCCCTGTGCTTAAACCAGGACAGCATCAGCTGTGACAGCTGGAGGGACTAAGTCTCAACTGCCTGATAATAGGAGTGGATATCAAAACTCTCTGCGGGGGGGGGGGGGGGGGGGGGGGGGGGGGAGGGGGGGGGGGCAAGGGAGAGAGGGGAGATGCTACAAGGTCATCAAGGAGTTGGGAAGCAATGTTTTCAAACAAGGTATATAGTTCACTGTACTGATGGGAAAGTCTGAAAGGGGACACACTGGGGAGGGGGGGCAGGCAGGGTCGCCTCCCCAGATTTGCTGCTTGGCTTGTAGTGAGCATGCTCACACGGACTGAGCACGCTCAGTAACACTGCTGAAGCCGGCTGCCCTCACTCCGCCCCCCACTATCGGCAGGGCACGGGTTGCCCCAAAGATACTAGAGATGCTCCAAGCAGCGTTCAATCTGAAAGGGGGCTTGGTGGGGCCTTCCCATTGCTGACAGTTCACCCTCCTCTCTGGAAACTTGTAAACCATCGATGGCTCACAGAGATGCCTCTGAGAAGCAAGGGGTGTGTGTCTTTAAAATGTACCAGGATTTCACCCAATCGATAATTAAACACAAATCCAAGCAAGAAATGACCACAGATGTCCCTACAGGCCAATCCCGCTCTCCTTGCAAATGACTCGATTCAAACACAGGTTGCAGAGATAAAAAAGGGCAGCCCGAGAATTCAAGGGAGCTGCTGGGGCAGAGTCACTTGTGTGACAGAAGCACCCAAACAGGCAAGTGACACTCCCCACTCCCACCAAGCTGATGACAGTGGAAAGAAGAAAATGAAAGCAGATATTTCAGTTGCACTTTGCATTTATAAAGAGCCTTTCATCCAAGGATCTCAAAGCGCAGCACAGTCCATTAAGACAACAGTCCCCCAGGCAGGTATTACACCCAGAGTAAAATGAGGCACCCAGAGGGTAAGTGACTTGCCCAAGGTCATACAGCAACAGAGCTAGGAATGGAACCTATCCTTCCAGCTCCAGTCCCTGCTCTAACCACTAGACAAAACCTCCCTGCCTGTTGTAATCAAGGCCTTAGGAAAAGCTTGCTTAGAGCGTGCGTGCCTGCAACATGCCCATGCTTGTTCTTGGGGGACCAAGGTATTTGGATTAAAGGAGAAAGCAGGTATCCAGGGCAGTACACAGTCGAGTTCTCGGCAAGACTATTTTTAGCCCCAGTTGGTGGGCAGACACATATTAATGGCAGCAGCCCTCTCGTCACCAGTCCTATCCTGTCAAAGCAAAGGAGGGCAGCCCAGTGCCAAAAAGCCAGTCTACACTGGGGGTCCAGTCAGCGCTGGCAAAGATTAATGCTCAACAGCAAGTTAGGGCAGTGACAAGAACATGCAATCCAGCATCCTGGGTTTTAAAGTGGCAGCGTTTGCCTGGCAAAGGGGAGCAAACATTGTTCTGTGCTAGCAGGGTCCAGCAACAGGTAAACAAGAATGGACGGTGCCGGTGGAATAGGGATCCCAGCCACTGAGCCAGTTCTCAGGCAGTGCTTCCCACCCTCAGACCAGAGCATCAAAAGGCCCAGTCGTAGCTAATCTTTCACTGAAGTGCTGGGAGTCAGTGCAGCAGAGGAAGCAGACAGCACTGAGCCATTTGCTGCATGTGATCAGAAGACTGCAATTCCTGCATCATGCAAGAAGCGACTTCCTGTCTACCTTGTGGTGTCTCCTGGTTTTGGATGCCAGCGGGGAAGGAGTGCAGGCATAGAGTGAGCGAGCATATGCAGAAAGTAGCCAATGCAAATCTTTGCCAGTCATTTGACACAGAAAATGCTGGCCCCTCCCTTCTTCTGATCCATTCAGAAGGCATCTGCTACAATCATCTTCCGTGGCACTTCTTCAGACCATGTTTGAATCCCCTGCCTCAGTGCATTAATTCAAACTACTTCTTCTCAGACCCTACAAGAACTCTGCCTCTCCCTTTTGTCCACACATCTCTAATTAACCCATTCCCCCGCTGCGCTCAACACCCCATTTGGGCAATTTCCCCTGAAACTGAGACTTACAAGGGAAATATATTTTTAAAGGTAGTTTGGTGTTTACACCAGATTAATGTGCAAGTTGCCCTTCGGTTTTTATTGTGCCACCACAATAACCAGATCATCAATGCTCTACACCTCCCTGCCCCTGAGGCATTCAAAGGCAAACACCGGTAGTTTCTCATTCTACAAGTTTGTCCTACGTATTAGTCCCTTGATCTTTATTTTCATTCTCTAGGTCTTTGGGTGATACACACAATGGGCCCCAGCTCCTTTCCCTGACACACTTTGAATTGTAATAGTTTGTACAGAGCCTGACAGGACCCTAACTCTCACCACATGTTTGGAGGTCCACCTGCTGCACTGACATGCTCTCCTGGGTCTCATCCGCATAGCCCTTCACATGGCGGCAGAAACAGGCTTCCACCTGGTGGCTGGTGCTTAGTTTGATCTTGGCCAGGAAGTACAGATCCCTCAAGCAAGCAGAGGAAATTTGCTGATTTTTATCTCTCAATCGCACCGCTAATTGCCCTCATGGGGTGGTATAAAGCTGCAAGTGCCTGCCCCTTTGAAATGAGAAATACCCATCTAAATGCCTGTTTACCCTACGCTAACTTGTGAGGCATGCTTCTATACAGATGCCTATTTCCTTTGTTTGCAAAAGCACAGGGCTCGATAATCCCCCTTTGCTCACGTCAAACAGGCCTAATGCTCTCTCCCTGCTTTCATCACAGCCTGATAATCCCGCCTCGCCCTCGCCTGTAAGCCTGTCTCACTTCGGTCATGCTGAAAATTGTTATTGAGAAATTTACATCTCTTTGGCAGGCTCATCTTCGTGCCCATCTGCACCCAGGACAGAAAACCAGCAGTCAAATTAGCATGATTAGCTGTCCTTCTAGCCACACAGATGCCTAGACTGGAAAAGCAAAGGGTCTACATGTCAGAACTGAGGGGCACCAGCTAAGCTATAAGCGGAATGGAAGAGCAGGGGATGCTACCAGTCAGGATTGAGGTGCATCAGCAGAGATCTTTGGGGGGTTGGAGATGCACACTGGCTGCACCCAGCTCAAGTCAGTGTAATTAGTTCCCCAGTTTACCCTCAGCTGTTTCACTCTAAGATCAGTGCAAGCTTCCTTCCTGACAGCCTCAACTCCTTCCCCTGCTCCCAAACTCATGTGTTCTTTTAACTCACCCTCTTTAGTTGGGATCCCTACAAGTTAACTCATATAACCCTTCCTCTTCTTCCAGACTGCTGAAAAAGCCATTTATTCTGCAAAGCCTTCCGGCTGTAATGACCACTGGCCACTCTGTGTTGGTAAATTGTTATATAATGGACCCACTGATGCTATTAGACTAAGCTCTGTGGGGCAGGGATTCTGTCTGCCTTTGGCATATTATACCTCTTGGCCAAGGCTGTGGACAGTTATGGCCCTCTATAAAGAATACACAGGCACGAAATCCTCCAATATTTAAAAATGAAACCCCATTGAGAAACGTCATAACCAAAGATGATCTCAAGCCCCAGATCCATTTAAAAAGGAAGGCTGCAACATAGGGTGAGCAGACAGCAAATATGAAAAATCGGGACGGGGGTGGAGGGTAATAGGAGCCTCTATAAGAAAAAGACCCAAAAATCAGGACTGTCCCTATAAAATCGGGACATCTGGTCACCCTACTGCAACATGAAGAGATCCAGTGAATGGGAACTGCACTACCCAGCTGTGCTGCAGTCTCTCCTTCCCAACAATCTTCAAGAGTCTGTCTCCCTGTCCCTATCCATCTAACCTAGGGCTGTCAATTAATCACAGTTAACTCACGCGATTAACTCAAAAAAGTTAATCGCCGTGTTAAACAATAGAATACCAATTGAAATGTATTACATATTTTGGATGCTTTTTTCATTTTCATATATACTGTATTCTGTATTGTAATTGAAATCAAAGTGTATATTATTTTTGATTATAAATATTTGCACTGTAAAAATGATAAAAACAAAATAGTATTTTTCAATTCACCTCATATAAGTACCGTCGTGCAATCTCTTTGTCGTGAAAGTGCAATTTACAAATGTATAGGTTTTTTTTGGTTACATAACTGCTCTCAAAAACAAAGCAATGTAAAACATCAGAGCCTACAAGTCCACTTAGTCCTACTTCTTATTCAGCCAATGGCTAGGACAAACAAGTTTGTTTACATTTACAGGAGATAATGCTGCCCTCTTCTTATTTACAATGTCACCAGAAAGTGAGAACAAGCTTTTGCATGGCACTTTTGTAGCTGGCATTGCAAGGTATTTACGTGCCAGATATGCTAAACATTTGTATGCCCCTTTATGCTTCGGCCACCATTCCAGAGGACATGCTTACATGCTGATGACGCTTGTTAAAAAAACAATGCTTTGATTAAATTTGTGACTGAACTCCTTGGGGGAGAATTGTATGTCCCCTGCTCTGTTTTACCTGCATTCTGCCATATATTTCATGTTATAGCAGTCTCGGATGATGACCAAGCACATGTTGTTCATTTTAAGAACACTTTCACTGCAGATCTGACAAAACGCAAAGAAGGTACCAATGTGAAATTTCTAAAAATAGCTACAGCACTCGACCCAAGGTTTAAGACTCTGAAGCGTCGTCCAAAATCTGGGAGGGCTGAGGTATGGAGCATGCTTTCAGAAGTCTTAAAAGAGCAACACTCCAATGCGGAAACTACAAAACCCGAACCACCAAAAAAGAAAATGAACCTTCTACTGGTGGCATCTGACTCAGATGATGAAAATGAACATGCGTCGGTTTGCACTGCTTTGGATTGTTATCGAGTAGAACCTGTCATCAGCATGGACGCATGTCCTCTGGAATGGTGGTTGAAGCATGAAGGGACATATGAATCTTTAGCGCATCTGACACGTAAATATCTTGCGACGCCAGCTACAACAGTGCCATGAGAATGCCTGTTCTCACTTTCAGGTGACACTGTAAACAAGAAGCGGGCAGCATTATCTTCTGCAAATGTAAACAAACTGTTTGTCTGAGTGATTGGCTGAACAAGAAGTAGGACTGAGTGGACTGGCAGGCTCTAAAATTTTACATTGTTTTATTTTTGAATGCAGGTTTTTTTTTTGTAAATAATTCTATATTTGTAAGTTCAACTTTCATGATAAAGAGATTGCATTACAGTACTTGTATTAGGTGAATTGAAAAATACTATTTCTTTTGTTTTTTTACAGTGCAAATACTTGTAATCAAAAATAAATATAAAGTGAGCACTGTACACTTTTTATTCTGTGCTGTAATTGAAATCAGTATATTTGAAAATGTAGAAAACATCCAAAAAAGTTTAAATAAATGGTATTTATTCTCTTATTGCTTAACAGTGCAATTAACCGCACAATTAATTGCGATTAAGTTTTTTAATCGCGATTAATTTTTTTAATCACTTGACAGCCCTAATCTAAACACAGGTTTGGTCAGGCTCCTACTTCCAGCTACTGCACCTCCATGTGAATTAAACTGCTTCCCCTTCCGCATGCTAGCAGGCGTTTAACCCTTGCCCTATGCTTGCAATGCAGTCCATTTTCTCCTATCACAGCCCTTTCCAATTCCAGCCAAGTTTACACACAGATGTCACTACAGTCCCATTTGCCTGTCTAGAATATCGCAATATTTTCTTTCCAATTATTTAAGAACACGGGATTTTGAGGCAACAGCTCAGACTGTTGGGTCATCAGCTCCAGTATCCTGGCTGACAATACCAGATACTCCAGAAGAAGGAGAAACCCATCATGCACTTAGACAGTTTTACACTGCAGTGAAACAGGAGATTTGATTTCCCTTAGCTATAAATGTTACTGCTCATAAGATTATCCACAGCCCTTTTTCAGTCCAGCAACAGTACCAGCCACTCTACCTCTGGCAATACTGAATTCAGCTCTAGTTCCTGGGGTGTCTAAGTACAAAGAAAAGTTTCCCCTTTATAATCAGCCTTTTTCTCCTGGAATAGGGGTATCACTTCCTGACAATAGATGGAAAAACAACAATATAATGGAGGGACATAACACAACCAAACAAGGAGGGAAGAATTACATCTAGTGGCTGAAGTAAAGGAATAGGAGTTAGGACACTTGGGTTCTATTCCCTGCTCTGTCAATGACTCTCTGCGTGACCTTGGGCAAGTCAGTTAAACTCTATTGTCTCCATTTAGCTATCAATACAATGGGGGTAACAAACTTCACACCACCACCTCCCTGAGAGGTATGGAAATCAATGTTTGTAAAGTGCTTTGGCATTCTGGCATGATAGGAGCTAGAGAAGGGTAACGGATTTTTAGAGAGGAACATTTATTGGAAATATTAGTAAGTTCAGTCTTTGTTAGAATCACTGGGCAAGGAGAATTTGCGGGTTAATTCAGTGGCTGTTCTAAGATATCGCCTTCGCCTTGCTGCAGCCAATCACATCCAATCACTCACATTTAATCTCCCACTGATGGAATTGCATTCTGAACAGCTTATACTGATTGGCTGCATCAGAGGAGTAAATGTTTATACCCCAGCAGATCCTTACTCTGAAACCAGGGGAGAACTCAGACTATAAAAAGTTAAATGCATAGGGTGGGGAAGAGTGACACAAATTTTGAATGACAATACGGAAGCTGAAAATTCCTCTCCCGTCTGGGGATGGAGGGCAGACAGCGGGAATTGATATCAAAGTCGCCTTCCATCCCTACAGGGAGACGTATTAGCTGGTTACATAATAAAAACTAACTGCATGGTGCTTCCAAGGACTACTGCAGAGACAAAGACCTTCCCTTTAATGCCACCAGAGATTACAGCAATCAAAGAGGAGAGGAAACAAGGGGAGGGATTGCGGGTGAAGTTCTGCGCAGAGGAAAATAACGCAAACAGTCTCTTTCCTAAATGCATTGCAAATCCCATCTGATTTCAAAGTCTGCTATAAAAACGATCTTGCATTAAAATGATTTTAAGGCTGGATGAATGAGGTAGAGTGACTCAGGTCCTGAGGCGGGAATCCAGAGCATGAAAGCACTTTGGGAACAGACCAAAGGGAACATGCCTGACAGATCTGCTAACCCACTTTTTATTCTGAAAGGGACACCAATGTGCTTTTCTCAATCTGACTGACTGTAAAACCTTCCTGGAAGCTTGAAAACAACAGGTCACTTCTTTCTCGGCCCTTGCATTGACGAACACGGATTCCCTACAACCTTCGCACCAGGTTGCTGCTGGAGCATTACCCAACACAATTCTGCGGCTTCTTTTACTTTTTGGGGGGCAATAGCATCCTCTTAACAATTTTAGAAACAGGGTTTGCAGGTTAATTTGTGCTACCCCTTCAGGCTGGTTGACTCCACAGCAACAAAGCCAAATGCAACATTAGTGAAAGTTGCTATTGTTTTTTCCATTGCGTTCTTTGACAACAGAATGGTGATGTTTTAGAACACAAAGAACATTCCTAACCAATTATTTCAAGGTAGGTCAAATATGAGGCATAAACTATCAAAGGTGCTGTATTAGGTATGGAACAGACCAAAAGACAATGGCCATCACTTTGCAACCTGGTAATCCACTGCTTCTTTCTTTAGCATTTATAATATTTAAAATAGTCCAATCCTTTAAAGCGGCATTTCCTTATAACTGAACACATGCCACACAGTTCTTAGGTGCAGACAGGTAAACATAAGTTCAATTGCATTATCAAGTATTTTTAATGACTAATGCATTTCATCCCTGAATTTGGAAAGCAATGCTTTGTTTACCTTGGCAGTTGAGCAAAGACATAACAAGACCATGTGGTTAGTTAGTATTAGCTACAAATGCTGATATTTGCCTAGGACAAAGGGACTTTGATTAGGGTCTCTAGGCACTCTGGTAATATTAATAACCACTACCAAGGCAGCAATTGTGGTTGGTTAATTATAGCAGACACCACTCAGATACTGTGAGGGGTACCACAGAAAGGCCTACAAAGAAAGCAAGCAACAGCCTGAATTGTGCTATGAGGAAAACAGAAAGCGTAGGGATGCATTCACTAGCGTGGAAGGTGCCACCAAAGCACAGATACACCGCATCATAGTGACAGTTCTCCAGCAGCCAAAGAGGAGCATGTGAAAAAGTCCCATAGACGGCAAGGAAACCCTGGAGGGTAGCACCTTGCAGTCAACTCTCAGTCAAATTCCGAGGCCACTTCAAATTCCAAGGCCAACAAAGACCTTTTTAAAAGGTAAGAGGTGTAACCTGGTTCATGACGTTCCACAGTGGTGACACCTCCCTTACAGCAAAAAAGCCCAACACCCCAGGTAACTTTCCCTTGGGGGGATCAACAGTACCTTCTTGCTAAGCAAAACTCCTGGTTTGTTACAGCTCACATTGGGACTTTCTCCTTTTGTTTCTCATACAGGTTGGGTTTGTTCTGACGCATCCTGTCAGTCAGGACTTGAGGGTTTAAGTGGAAACCAAAATGAAATCCAATTAAATATTTATCTACTCTTACCATTAGCATCCTGGACTCCAGTAAGCGCTCCCACTGCTGCTGCAGTTTCACCAGACAGGACGATTTGTCCTCCCCCTTGAAGGGTGGCTTCCGCAAGCGTGGCGACAGCATGGGCGGCTGCTTCACTGCAGGCGGAAGGGACAAGAAAAAGAATGATTAGAAAAAGAGAGTAACTTAGCTCTGATGTGTTTGGCTTTAACCAAGTGCCACAGAAGGAGATCACACACGCCAGGGTGGCGAGAGCTCTCACCAGGCCAAAGGAACGGAAATGATCATGTAGTGAATAAATGGTGGAAGAGGGGTGAGAGATGGACTAGATGAAATGGTCATAGGCGCCAACTTCCTCTCTACCCGGGGGAGTACTCGACCCACCCTCCACCTCAGGCCCGCCCCAACTCCATCCCTTCCTCCAAGCCCCCATACCTGCTCTGCCCCGCGGTCCCACCCCTGCTCCGCCCGCACCACACCTCTTCCCGCCCCGCCTCTTCCCCACCTCTTCCCTCCCCCGAGCACGCTCCATCCCTGCTCCTCCCCCACCCTCCCAGTGCCTCCTGCACGCCGCTGAACAGCTGTTCTGCTGAGTGCAGGAGGCACTGGGAGGGAGGGGGAAGAATTGATCAGCAGGGCTGCCAGCGAGCAGGAGGCACAGGGAGGGGAGGAGGAGAGCTTGGCTGACAGTGGATGCTAAGCACCCCCTAATTTTTTTCCGTGGGTGCTCCAGGAGTGGAATGTATGCTTATAAAATTTGTGGCTGGCACAAAGCTGGGAGTGGTTGCTAGTAATTTGGAGAACAGGATTAGAATTCAAAATGATCTGGGGCAAATTGGAGAATTGGGATGAAATCAACAAGATGAAATTCAATAAAGACAAGTGCAAAGTACTATACTTAGGAAATAAAAATCAGATGCACAACTACAAAATGGGAAATAAGTGGCTAGGCAGTTGTACTGTTAAAAAGGATCTGGGGGTTATAGCAGATCACAAATTGAATATCAGCCAACAATGTGATGCAGTTCCAAAATGATTATATGCAAGACATGGGAGGTAATTGTCCTGCTCTACTCAACATGGGTGAGATCTCAGCTGGGCTACTGTGTCGTTCTGGGTGCCATAATTTAAGAAAAAACTGGTCAGAGTCCAGAGGAGAGCAACAAAAAAGAGAAGTTTATAAAACCTGACCTATTAAGGTTAACAAGTTAACTAAAACTGGGCATGTTTAGTCTTGAGAAAAGAAGACCGGGGGGGGCGGGAGGGAACACGACACATGACACACACACCTGATTACAGTCTTCAACTATGTTAAGGGCTGTTATAAAGAGGACTGTGCTCAATGGTTTCAATGTCCACTGAAGGTAGGAATCTAGCAAGGGAGCTATAGGTTAGATATTAGGAAAAATTTCCTAACTATAAGGTAGTTAAGCTCTGTCCTTGGAGGTTTTTAAGAGCAGGTTAGTGAAATACCTGTCATGGATGGTCTAGGTCTACTTGTTCCTGCCTCAGCGCAGGGGGCTGGATTAGAGATGACCTCTCAAGGCCCCCTCCAGCCCTACATTTCTAAGATTCTATAAAATGACCCAATTGGCCCTTTCCATCTCTAATTTCCCCTATTCTAAAATCCCTCTTCAGGCACATGCAGTTTCCTTAATAGCCTTTTGCAAGGGACTTTTGAAAAGCCCACGTAAGTTATAGCAAGTGGTTTTCCCTTCTGCACTACTTTGTGGACATGCAAAAAATTCTAACAAACTGGAGGGGCAGGATCTTCCTGTACATAAACCATACTAGTTTTTCCCCATTAAAACACAATTTCCTATGGGTTTTGTAAATCTACCTTTAATAATTGTTTCAACCAATTCACCTTACCCTGAAGTAAGGCTCACTGGTCAGTTATTCCCATGATCTCTTCAGCTCCTTTTATCCAAGGCCAAAAGTTTGCTACCCTCCAGCTCTGTGGTTTAATAGATCATTTTAATGAGAGATTAGCAGCAGAGTGACCTGTTGCTATTCATATGTTTGTTCCAGAACCTCTTCTTCAGATAGCTGAATATCTGACAGTGCTTCACCTTAATTATCTGAAAAAGCAGATATGTCTTCTGCAGTGAAGATCAATGCAAAGAAGCCATTTAGCTTCCCTGGGATCTTCCTTAATTGTTCCACGGTAGTCCAAATGAACCTACCCCTTTTCTTGCATGCTTCCTATGTGTTATTTGTTTTTATGTCCTTCCCTCTTGACCTTTTTAATTTCCATCGTAGATTTTATGTTCCTTCCAACTGATTTGGTTTGGGCTGGATTTTCACTGCCACACAACGTCTGTTTGGCTCACAAAACCTCCCAATGCTATTTGACCATACCATTTTGTTTTCTTGCCTTCTCACTTCCTTTCGCCTAGGAAGTATGCCACACCTCCTGAGAATCTGCACTGGTCTAAAGGTATTTATAGCGTGCGAAGACCAGCTACAATAAACAGACTTCACTTGCTGGAGCCGCCCAGCCTCCCAGCCATGAGAAGCACTTATTTAAATCCACTTTCAAGGGCAATTTAACATCCCAGTGAACTGTGAAGGCTACATCACTGAAAATAATAATAGTGCTTTGCTATACAAAAGCTCTTTCCATTTATGTTGAGCTCTCCAAATGTTTATCTATTAACTCAAATGGCTGTACATTAAGCGTGCACCCACTGACATGCACTCCCCCTCATCCTCTCTTGCTGCTTGCTCCTCTGCTTCCCATCCCTAAATCGATTACAGAGATTGCCTCATTTGTCACAACTGCACATATCTGCTCTTTACAATGACACCACTCTACCAGGTACCCCTAGAGACACCATGCCAGCACCCGATGGAGCGATGGCAGCTTTGTGCTAAAATTAGGTAGAAACCTTCCAAAAGCTGGTGATAGCTGCCAGCTCTTAAGGACCAGGGTGTCCTCGAGGCCTAGTGACAGGTGGGAGACCTCAGCTCACCGCCAGGACGGCTGAAGGAAGTGGTGGTGGTGGTGGAGGGTTATGCTCCTTGAGTCAATCCAGAACAAGACTTCTGGCCAATTAATGAATAGTATTGTGGGGCTGTGTAGGCTGGTAGTCATACCACAGGTCTACATGAGGGATGCAAAGTAAAAGCGTGGGTAAGACTTCAGGTCCTTAAGGAATCACACCTCTAGGCCCTGAGGAAAATAAATCAGTATATTCCCACCCTCTAATACACTTCCCAACGTCAACATCTCAACACTTCTATGAGTTTCTGCAGGTAGCCACATTCTCCCTTATACGTGATAAACATTTGAGTCAGCTCAGCTGCATTGCAGCTTGTTAACAAGACCTCCTGAGGCACCATTACTCTGCTGCCATCAGAAAGCAACCTGCACTGTCACAGCAGAAGGGCCTGGGCTTTGTATTTTCCCCAAAGTACACATTGTTCCCACATCCTACCTCTAACTAGAGCAGCCAAAATGTTTACTGAATACCTCCCCTCACATTGTGAGGCTCTTGTTGCAGGTCCCCCCACTCCCTCCTGGAATACAAAGCTGGCTAAAGAGAGAGGTATTGCAGGAACCCCCGGGGATTGCTACTAGAGTTAAAGGAAGAACAGTTATTTCTACTAAGGATTCTGATTTTCTGACGTTAATTCTGTTATTTAATTTCTACCGGCCTAAAAGTGGCTCTCCAATGGGACACGGGCCTGAGAAAGAGGCAAATTATACATGACTAGGCTTGGCAGAATTCAATGTTTAGTTTTCATTGTTTTGATGGGTTCTATCAATGCGTATTTTTTTCAGATTTTTGTTGATCTACATATTGAAAACCGCGCCTGATACAGAGATGTGTTAGGCAGTGGAATAATCTACAAAAATGGTCAAAACCCTAGCCTTTGACTCATTTAAAAGTACACCGGAGAATGTTCTTGTGAATACTACTGTAAGTGGCCATCCTACAGGCGGGGAGGGGTGGACTGTGTGAGAGTATGCGTCTGACGAAGTGGGTATTCACCCACGAAAGCTTATGCTCCAATACATCTGTTAGTCTTAAAGGTGCCACAGGTCTCTCTGTTGCTTTTTACAGATCCAGACTAACAAGGCTACCCCTCTGATGTGTGAGAGTAGGCCTTCACTACAATGTTATGAATACTTTGTGGGGGGGGTTCAGTCATTTTTCATATCATCCCCTGAAAAGAGTTACCCAGGGTTTTTTAAAAAGTGATTTTACAGACAGCAAGTCTTTATCAGTAGATAAAGTTCATCAATATAACATAGTGGCCTACGTGACCATGTTCCGAAAGATACCTGAATCTGGATCCCAGTCCTGGCCTCTTGCTGGGAGTAAGGCAGAGGCATTGCATTCAGCCTATGAGAAGAATGCACTTCAAGTGACTCAGCAGCAACCTCTCCCATTGATTAAAGCGTGGCACTGTTTGGTACCAAAAGGGGAAGAGATGGGATCAGGGGTGGGGAGGACAGGAGAGGAGAGAGTGATCTGATTGACAGACCCGGGAAATAGTTCTGGGCTAGTCCTGGATCCTGCTGCAACAGAAATGTGGAATCAGTTTGTGGAATGCAGCTGGTACAAAGGTGGCTGTTTTAACAAGTGGTCTGTAGAAGAGGTTCCTGGAGCTCTACACTAACATTCCATGCTTTGCTCTTCTCCTGGCAGGATCAACCCCTGTTCAATAAACAGAGTCCAAGAACAAGGAGGCTGAGTGCAAATGCAAAGCACAAATATAAGATAAACCAGGTAGGAAAACCCAGCTTGGGTTCAGGCCATGAGCAATAATACCCCTGCCCTTTGGATCCTTTTCCCTCCCCTTGTGCTTGGGACAGTCTCCCTCTTCTCACTCAAATCCCTTTCTCAACAGTCTTTCAATATGTCTTTCAAAATGACCTCTGCAAGGTTCGTATCTCACCCTCAGACCAGACTCCATATCCTCCGTGAAAACATTCTTCTGCAAATAACCAACAACAGGGCTCATTCTAAGCCAAGAGCTCTCCAAGCAGGAGGAGAAATCATTATCCAGGCAGCTCATTTCAGCTTCCCGGCTCCAGAACCAAACACAGGAGAAACACTTTCAACAACTAGCCTGGAAGAGAGATTCTGATTTCAGGTCAGAGGAGACCCTACTGCCACCCGCCTGGTTAAATCAACGTCATCCCTTTAACAGAGGGGCCCTCAATAATGTTGACAGAGGGATGGAGCTGCTTATTTAACAAGTGCTACAAGAACATTATAGCTCTTATCTGCTTTAAGTGGACACTCAATGGACAAGAGGGATGGGTACTAAATGTACCTTCCCTAACAGCACATTTCTAGTTCTGTGAGCTTCCTCAGATTACCATGGGACACTAGGAAATGATCTATGAATGCTTTGGCATTGATGGGTTGGGAATTCTCTATGGAAAAATCTCTATGAAAGACCGCAGACAACTTTCTTCCAAATGTATCACAGGCTTCTGTGCTGCCCTCATCGTGAAGGATAGCAAATCTGGCAGAAAGGTCTCCCTCTTTCAGTGACCTTACCCCATTCAGTCCCCATAGCTCCTCCTCTCACGTGTACCTGTTCAGCGCCATGGTAACGGTTGCTCCTTGTTGCATCTCTTGAGATGCTGCCACTGCTGCTTCTGCCAGCGATGCCACCGCCTGCGTGGCCTCCGAAGCCTGCGTCGTCTGGATAGTCATCTCACCCCCCTGTAGCGTTGCCCAATTCTGCTCCACCTAGTTGGATGAAGAGAGAGAAAGAGAAAAGTTCAGCTTCCCTGAACCTTTCCCACAGCTGGGTGGCTACTTCTTAAAAGGGGAAAGTCAAACACTTTCAAGATGTCTTTGAAAAATCCTACATGCTTTGATTCTTCTGTACACAACATCCTGAGAGCACCTCTGTTGGAAAAAGAGGTGCCTTGGGAGCAATTTAGAAACCGAGCTACAGAGAACATTTTGGAAACCATCCAATCACTTCTCATTCACTATCAAGGTGTTGACTCCCACTTCTGATCGACCCAGGATGCCAGCCTCCATCGCCTACCTGTGAACTTTCAAACACTTGCATTCATGATTTCTCCCATACTGCCCCATGCATGTGGGAGAAACCCCCTCCAAAGATACAAAAACTACCTCGTTATCCTCCAAATCCCTCCTTTGCCATGATGCCTACAGATGATGTGCCTAATATTTTTAAATTATTTGTATGCCCGAAGCGTCTAGGATCCCTAGTCATGCACCAGGACGCCATAGTTCCAGGTGCTGTATAAACACAGAACAAAATGTTGTCTCATTATGTCCTTGTACTCCCTCATTTTTATGCCCATATCCATCTCTTTTCTCTTGTATTATACTTAGACCTGGATTACACTGGGGGGGAGGGGGGAAATCGATCTAAGTTACACAACTTCAGCTATGTGAATAACGTAGCTGAAGTCGACATACTTAGATCTACTTACTGCGGTGTCTTCACTGTGATAGGTCGACTACTGACACTCCCCCATCGACTCCGCCTCTCACGCCGGTGGAGTACCAGAGTCGACGGGAGAGTGCTCGGCGGTCGATTTATCGTGTCTTCACTAGACACGATAAATCGATCCCCATTGGATTGATCGCTCCGGAGGTAAGTGTAGGCATGCTCTTAGAGTGTAAGCTCTTTGGGACGGTCTTTTTGTTGTGTGTTTACACAGTGCCTAGGACAATGGGGTCTGGTCCATGACTAGGGATCTTATGAATAATACAAATAATAGACAATAGTTTGGAAACAGTTCTGTTCGTGTCTTTTAATTATTTCAATATATCTCATTCTCTCTTAACTAAGGACATTTACATGGATACAGGATCTTGTGCTTGCCACAGAGTTCACCTTCTCCTAGCTGATCATTCTCCACCCCAGTCTACACTCCTCCAATTGGGACCTCACGTGTATCAATGAGTGTGTGGTCACAAATAGGATGTGAGGCACGAATGAGCATCAGGAACAAAAGATCATAGAATCAGAGGATGAAGGTTCTTCAACCTTCAAAGAGCTGTGGACGATTTTATAAGAGAAAATTCCTCTCACAGACCCGCTCTCAACTGCGTAAGTCCCTTTATTGGCTGGTGCTTAAATCTTTCATTCAACTGATCATCAGGAAAGGCTCCACAGACCCCTGTCCGTATACCGTGTCAGTGAAGAGATCTACTAGATCGGACTCAATCCATCCGACCGAGGCAAGTTTTTTTTCTTTCAGTTTGTAGTATCCTCTTACCCATGGTATCAGAGGTGAGGGGCTGAAGCAGAGTCTCAGGTCGTTATCTATATATAATATATATGTCAGCAAGCCCTCTAGCCATTATCAGTTGTCATTTTCCTTGAGGGATCATGTCTGAGCAAGAGTTCAATGAGAGATTGATAGGAGGACAGGGGTGGCCACATGGATTAGTTCAGGAAGACCATTCCAGGGGGACGGTTCCATGCACAAAGGGTGGAGTGGAAGAAGGTGCAAAGATGATGCGGGGGAAGTGTGGCAAGTGAACAAACAGCTGATAATGGCTAGCCTTTCTGGTGGAGTAGAGAGAGCTGCTCAATCAGATACCAAAACGGACACTTAGAAAAGACCCTGAAGGTGATGTGAAGAAGCTTGAATTTGATGCAGTGGAGAAAGAAAGGTCAGTGGAAGGATTCAATGTGGCAGGGGAGAAGTGAGGTATTTAGACAACAAGGAAGCAAGCGCAAGCTAATTTTAACAGCTGTGTTTTGTGTGGCCTGCATCACTCACCCTTCCAGTCATCAGGGAAGCCAGAGGGGAAGTGGTTCCAGTATAAAGACGGGAGATGAAGGGATGGTTGAAAGTTTAACGTCCGTATACAGAGCCAAAAAAGGCTGGGTCTTAGAAACGATATGGGAGAAGCCACAGCAAGATTTGTGCATCGCCCAGAGATATGGAGCAAGGGAGAGAGAGGAGTCAAAGAGGACTCCTGGGTGCAGGGCTGGTGGCGGGGAGGCAGAGGGCATTAACAGTGAAGAAAGGGAGGGAAAACAGAAGTGTTCAGTTCTGGTCACATCAAGCTCAAGCTGATATTCAGACATATGGAAAGAAATGTCATAAAACAGGTTGAGATGAGGGACTGGATGTAGGAAGTTTGGTCAGCAGTGGAGGGTGAGAAGGTGTAAAGATGACAGGAAAAGTGAGGACAGCAGATGAGAGGTGCAGAGAGAGAGAAAGAATGGGCTAAAGATGGAGTACTATGAGACCCCAACAGAAAGTGGAAGAATCACCATCCCCACTGAAGAAACAACTAGAGGTGGGAAGAGAAGCAGAAGAGGATGGAGTCACAAAAGCTGAAGGTAGAGTTCAAGGAGATGAATGACTGAGCCAAAAGCAGCCATAGTTGAGGAGGATGAGGATGGAGTAGAGATTTGGCCAGGAATACGCCATTAGATATCTGGGTGAGAGAACAGTTTCATGGGAGAGGATCAAGGGTGGAGATGGAGGAACTCGAAGGCAATGGATGTAGATTGTATTTGAGTTTGAAGGTGAAAGGAAGATGAGGTATAAGTTAGAGAGGCAGATGGGGTTAAGGACTTTTTCTTTTTTAGGCTGGAAGAGACCAGAATAGGGTTCTATTGTGAGGGGAGGAAGCCAGATGAGAATTAGAAGAGGAGGGTAAGGATGAGGCAGGAGGAGAGATTAGAGGAAAGCAGGCAAGAAACCTGTGTGTTGGTAATGGGGAGGAGAGTGTACCGGGGATGAGAGGGAGGTAGTGTTGGGTCTCATCAAACTTCTCTTCAAAAAAGTCAGCAGCATCTTGTGTTGGAGGGTACAGGAGAGGGAATCAAAGGCACCAAATGATAAGCTGCAATTGCTGGCCTCTGAGTCAAGGCAGGAAAAAGTAATGAAGCTTGACCAGGAAGAGTGCAGAACCAAAGGAGGAGAGAATAAATCTGTAGCGAAGGAAGCCTGCATGGCCGCAAGACTTTCTACAGGGTGTTCACTGGCAGTGGCACAGAAATGGATGAAGCAGATGGTGGGCGTGAACCCAGGTTGGAGGTTGTTGGAACAGACTTTGCTGTGAGTGAGAGGTGCAAAGGAGTGGAGGAATGATAGAGAGTGGAGTGGGGGGATTCAGCTGGGTCAACAAAAGATAGGGAGAAGAGAGAGGGGGAAGCTGAAAGTGGTAGAAGAGTCATTGACATCAATGAACTGTAGGTCTCGGCTGGGATGGGGGGGAAAGGCAGGAGACAAGTGTGCAGTGTTGAAGGACATGAAGTGATGGTTAAAGAAAAGGGGAACTTGATGATGAAAAGCTCCGAGCAGAAGCAGTGTGTGGAGAAGAGGTCAAGGGAGTGGCCATTTTGGTGAACTGGAACGCTGATCCGGGGTGAAGGTTACACAAAGAGGAGAGGTTTCAGAGTAGCAGCCGTGTTAGTCTTTATCCGTAACAAGAACAAGAGTACTTGTGACACCTTAGAGAGGAGAGAGGACGACGAGGGAAGTGGCTGCAGGATCAGATGGGGCATCAATGCAGAAGCAGAGGGCACTGAAAATGAGGTAGAGGAGATTGCAATGAGAGAAAGCATGACAGCCAGGAGTCAAAATGTGAAGAAGGAGGATGAGAAGGAATCAGGAGGATGGTAGAGAAGAGGCAAAGGGATTGTTGGTCTCAGGGAGCGTGGCGGCAAGGAGGGAGAGAGAAGCAGAATACTCCCACCATTTCCTCTAGGCACACCAAGAGACAAGGTGTGTGCAAGAAGTTGGCGCTGCACGAGAAAGTGGCTACAGAGGCAGTGTTGGGATTGGAGGGGTGTATGTAATCCAGGTTTCTTTAAGCGCCCTGAGACCAAGGGAGTGAGAGATGAAGAGACTGTGGACAGCAGAGATTTGAGACAGAACAGGAATTCCAGAGAGAAGGGGAGGGTCAAGGTAGATCACATGGTGCTGCCTACCAGCCTTGACAAAGTCCCCTTAACAAAGAAAAACGCTCAAATCTCCAGACACTGATAGTAACTTCCGGAAAGGGAGGAAGGTTTCTGCCACATCATCCAGGACAGGAATGGAGTGTGAGGTGCTAGCTTGGACTGGGAGGGGTACCCCAGGTAAGAACACAGACACTTGGATTACAAGAGGTCCACCACCAAACTACAGTTTGTCTACATGAGAAAAGTTTTACCTGTTTATAAATCGGTTACAACTTTGTGTTGACAAGGGTGAGATTTTCAAAGACAAGCTCCTAACTTTCATGGAAAGTCAATGAAGTTAGGCATCTAATTGCCATTTGTGCATTTGAAAATCTTCCCCAAGGCCTAAAGACAAAGATAACAGGTCCTGAAAACCCTCTAGTGAATATGAAGTACTTTTCAAGGCCAGAGCCCAAACAAACAGCCTGTGTCTATTCATTTTTTCAGCTGCAAATGCTCTTTAATACAGAACAAAGCTGTTTTGTGCTGCCATCTATTGCCATGAAAACCTTATCCTTACGGAGCAGAATAGGTGGACCATTCCACCGCATCGCAAGGATGGTACTTCACCGAGAAACCTAGGCACGTGTCCAAAAGGGAGGACAACAACTTGCAGTGAAACAGCAGTCTCTTTAACTTAAAGGGGGGGAGGGTTGGGGGCAGAGGGAACCGAGAAAGGCAATTCCAGTACCTGTCTGAGTTATAGGAATGTTCTTTATACAAAATGCATTTTGTTTCTCGATTTAAGGAAATTATATAGGGGTTTTTTTTGGCACTGTACATTTAAGTGCTTCCTCTTTAAAAGCTTGGCATGATCAAGCCCTCAGTGGGAAATGCAGCTTTGCCAAGTTTGAAAAATCTGGTTGATAAATATATAAATGAATGTACTGTACTGTATAGTGCTTTCCTTAACATTTATACACTGCCCTTTATCAGAGGAAAGTGCAAGCCAATTACACAGTAATTAAGTCTCAATAACCCTTGGAGGTGCTGCAGAGAAGTGTTCCCAATTTACTCGTAGGGAAATTGAGGCAAAGAGAAGTTAAGTGGCTTGCCCAAGGCCACACTGCATTCTGTTCCTGGCTCTGACTCAGAAAGTCCTAAACCTTAATCCCCCTGCTGTAACCACGACTGATGCTCTAGGCTCAAGGGTATCCAGAAAGCACATGAATAAGTATATCTGGATAGCTGCATGCAGAATACATACATCTGCTATTATTCCAATGGAAACTATGACTGAGATTTACATGTACAAAAGTTAGGAAATTCGGCACTTAGGGTCTCCTAGTAATTGTGCATACACACACCTTGAGTCACAATTACCACAACACTGCACTTTCTGACTTTGACCCATGGAAAATATCAACAACAATGTTGCGTTAATGTTGATTTCAGTTTTTAACATGACATCGTGTGGCACTAGGCTTTTGCATTCCCAGTACAGACTTACCATATATACTCGATCATAAGCCGGTTCGTTTATAAGCCAACCCCCCCAAGATGGATAAGTAAAAATGGAAAATTTTGATAACCCGTTCATAAGCCGACCCTATAATTCAGGGCTCAGCAAACTTTGGCTCCCAGGCTATCAGGATAAGCCGCCGGGGGGCTGAGATGGTTTGTTTACCTCAAGCGTCCGCAGGCATGGAGGTAAACCTAAGTAAACAAAGTGTCCCGGCACGCCAGCTGCTTGCCATGACAGGCCGGGACAGCAACTGGTGGGGAAATTTTTTTGGGGGGGGGGAGAAGCTGGGGGTCAGGGGAGTAACCCCTGTGACCACCCCCCACATGACCCCACCCCTAGCCCGGGACCCCCACACTCTCCCCATCCTATCCCTTCCCACCTTATCTGGGGAGGATGTCTCTGGCCTGGCTGGAGCTGCTCCAGCAGGCTGGGCGGCACGGCCGCAGCCTGGTCCGGCGGGCCAGACCGGGCGGCGCGGCTGCAGCATGTTCCAGCGGGCTGGGCCAGGCGGCATGGCTGCAGTGTGCTCCGGCGGGCCGGGTGGCGCGACCACAGCCTGCTCTGGGGGGCGGGGCTGAGTGGCACGGGTGCAGCCTGCCAGCCCCGGAGCTGCAGCTGCTTCGGAGGCTGGGGGGAGAGCAACGTGGCCAGAAGCGGAGAGACTCTGGCCCCACCTCTTCCCTTCTCGCTCTGCTGGCTGGGCTGCCTCTCCTTGCTCCCTCTGTTGGGGGGAGGGGCTGTGTCCCACCTCTCCCTCTCTATAACCGTTCATAAGCTGACCCCTTTCTCTGGTGCTTCCCTTTTTTACTAAAAAAATTCGGCTTATGAACGAGTATATACGGTAAGTTTGAAAAATGCAAGTGTGTCAGCAATGCCCATTAGATACACACAACCATAGCATGTGCTGCATACCTGAGAAACAAACACGACCCACACATCCTTACCTCTCCATCAGTTACCGCGGAGTAATTGACTTGTGCAACGGTAACTGTGGTAGGCAACTCAGAGGCATCGGCCAGAGTGGCAACTGTAGCACCTGTGCCAACCTGCAAAATACCACCATAAAACAGTCGTCAAAATGCAGCTCCCGCCATCGGTGTTCCCCTCAGGAATCCACAGTTACATCTCTGCTAAAGGGACACCCAAGTCCTCTAGACCCCAGCTCACCTAAAGGGAAAACTGAAGAAGAGAGAGTCCCGCACTGATCACTATTAATACCCAGCACTTACCATAGATAGGGCTATTGCTTTCCAAAGCATTTTACAAACATGAATTCATCCTTAGCAGCCCTGTAAAGTATGGAAGTTACCTTCATCCCCGTTTACCAGCTCGGAAAACAGAGGCAAAGAGGTTTATAGCCTGCTTCTAAGAAGCGCTGAGTTCTCAAACCCCCAGAGAGACGAACAGGAGCGGGGGTGCTCAGCATCTTGAAAAGGAGGCCATAAATCAGTAGCTCAAAGCCCTAAAAGAGGGAGTCTGCAGCAGTAAGCTGGGCCAACTCACAGCAGCTCAAAGAGTGCCTTTTTTTGGGGGGGGGGGGGGGGGAGGGAGAAAAGGGGGGAAGAGGGGAAAGAGAAGAGGTAGTAAAGTTGCCATCTTATGCTCCAAACTAAGGTCATGTACACCACAGGGACTATAGTGACACAGCTACAATGCCCTAGCTTTGCTGGCATAACCCTGTAGGGCAGATGCAGCCTGCAGTGACAGAAGGGGTTTTTCCCGTCACTGAAGGAACACCATCTCCCAAGGTGATGGTAGCTAGATCGACAGAAGCATTCTTCTGTTGACCTAAGCGGCATCTACACCAGAGGTTAGGATGGCATAGCTACACCAGAGGTTAGGATGGCATAGCTACACCAGAGGTTAGGATGGCATAGCTACAGCGCTCAGGGGGGTGGATTTTTCACACCCCTGAGAGCCGCAGCTATGCCAACGTAAGTTTTAGGTGTAGACTAAGCCTAAGCTTTTATTTAAAACTACACCAATCTCTAGTCCTCACAGTTGTGAGCATAGCCATCAAAACGTGAAACAAGCGTAAACCAATGCAGTGATGTGTACCAGCAGACAGCTTGATTGAAACAGCTCTGAGAGGTGTTTGCAGCCCCATTCATTTTAATGGGTGTTAACCTTGACAGCTAATGAGAATATAAATGTCAACACTAAACTATTTCAACTGTTGATCAAAGCACACATGGAAACAAGAGGGATGAGTCAGCTGAGGTCAGTTTTGTGTGTTTTGCTTTAAGACTCTTAGATAATAAAGACATGCACAATTTACTGTAAATGGGAACTTGTTTCAACCTCTCAAGCGGTTGGAGGTTGGTTTAAGCATGGGTGGTGAGTCCCACTACTTCTAGTACTCTGAACACTGCCTAAAGCAGCGGTTCCCAAACTGTGGGTTATGACCCCAAACAGGGTTGTGCCATCAGCTAATGAGGTCATGGTGATCTCTACTGTGCTGAAAAAGCCATTTTGTTCCACACGCCGTGACCTTGCATATACAGTGCGTGTGAGGTCCTGATGCATGGAGGACACCATTTTGTAGAGCACGCACCATACATATGGGGGTCACAATGTGTGGAGGATGCCATTTGGTAGAGAAAAATGGCATCCTCTGTGAGGCGTGACCTCACACGTATGGTGCGTGCGAGGTCACGCTGTGCAGAGGTTGCCATTTTGCTCTTCAAAATGGCGTCCTCCGTGCTGTCTGGGATCCCAGGAGGAAATTATTAAAATGGGTTTGTGCCAGCAAAAAGTTTGGAAACCCCTGACCTAAAGTATTGTGCAGAAAATCCTGTCTTGTTTTTGTTGCGGGGGTCAGATAGACATATGTGCAATGATACTCCGGAAAAGTTATGTTTGTTGAAGAGGAGATATGTGTAATATAATATCTGGAGTCAGCAATGAAGGGAACAGTCTATGCCTCAGTTCCCTCTCTGTAAAATGGAGATAACAGGGGTGTTATAAGGATGACTGTATTCCTCTTTCCATTGTGATGAACTCACATATGATGGTAATGGAGGCCACATAAGTACATAATATAGACAGACTTAAGATTCCTGAAACATACAGGTTAAGCCAACAGCCAAAGGTGTATAATTAAAAACTTCTGCCAGACATGGCCACTCAATACAGTGAGTGTGAACGGACAAGTGGGCTCTGCTCACCTGGATGAGGGAGACAGTGCCATCAGGGTTACTGAAGGTCTGTACCACCGTCTGTGATGGGACCAGATGCGCTATACTATGTGTAGCTGCAGTCTGCTGCTGTGTCTGTTGATCCTCAAAGGCATAGAGTAGGTCTTCACGCCCATGCTGTTTGTAGCAGTTCTTCACAATAGTCCGCAATGCTTGGGTCCAGGACACCTAACAGAGGGAAAAAATAAAAAATTAAATTAAATTAAAAGCAGCATTTCCATTCAGCAATTCCCCCGGGATCTGAGCCATGTAAATCTTTAGTTGGCTTTCTTCAGGGTTGTTTTTTAATCAGTATTTTTTTTTTTTCAAAATAAAAACAAAATCCTCCCAGAAAACACCCAGCCCCCTCCATGCCTCCAAGCCCCACGGTTCATGAGCCACCCTATAAAAGAAAGCCAGCATGCGTACAGTCTGCATCCACGTGCCACTTTACAGAACAAGTCTGTAGGACCATGGAGTGGAGGTGAAACAGTTCTGCTCCAAACTTTCAGAGAATTTAACTAGGCGTGAAAAAAACAAAGCCTTTTTAAAAAGATCAAGCAAAGGGTGGACTCTGATACCATAAATCCTGGCTCAACCAGGCCGCCCCCCGTGAGGGACAGCTCAATCTGTGCAAGGATCTGATCCTGTGATTCACAACATTTTTAATGCCCCTTTGTGATAGTTGGGTAGATAGGTATCTCCCACTCCTCCTTAGCTCCTTGCAACATCCCAACATAGTTGACATGTGTCCCTTTTTCTGTCTGTTCTCTCTCATTCTTTTCACATTTCTTTTCTCCCCACTCACCCCCGACTGCCCCACTATCCCTGTTCTCTCACTTAAAAGGAAGGGCACACACTGCTCTGCTTGGTGAGATGGGGTGACCACCTCTGGTTGCTCTCTGTGGGCCTGGAACATGTCCTGTCTAGCAGCTGAATTGCGTGTTTGGGAGAACAGAGACGCAGTTTGAGCCAGTGAGCCACTTCTTAAGCCTATATTCATGAGCTGCTACTCTGGCCAACTGGATTAGGAATTACCCACCACAGGAGTTGAGGGCAAGGAGAAGAGAGGTAGGGTTAAAAATAGCATAGAGCAAATTAGCAATAGGGAGTCAGAGTGGATCCAGGATTACGCCTCTTTCACCACCTTCACTGCTCTCCTCTGCCCTTTGCACCCCTTGGACTAAGCTGGGGGTCAACCCTCCAGGGTGGGAACAAAGGGGCAGACGGATGGTTGTCATGTGGAACTGGGGGACATCCAGCCAAGATATGGAACTGGGGAGGAAGAGCTATCCCATATGATATGGGCACGAACTTTTAACCATGGCATGGAACCAGGAAAGTTTATGACCTAGCTGTTCTTTCTGTCACACAAGAGGGAGGCTCAAAACATAACAACCTGCTCCCAAACCCCAACGACTGCCCTGCAGGGTTAGTGACAATACAACACACACCCTCTGTTTCTGCTCCTCTGTACGGACATCACTGCGAACGTTTGCCCATGGAATATCCTCAGGCCACCAAATGGGTTTGCAGCTTTCCTTCCCCCAGCCCGGCTTCCCACGACCTGTTGAGTACTTCAGCATTTCGGGGATAAATGCTCGCAGCTGCGCCTGAAACCAACAGCACAAGAGGGTTAAAACTGGAAATCCCAATTTCTTTGGGGGGGGTTTAAGGTTAGTTTTATAAATTACTAGATTCCGTTTCCACCTGGAAATGATCAGACAAACTACCCACTGGAACTGCCCTGAGCACACCTGAAAGCATGTGATGAATCCCTCTTCACCTCATCCCCAGTCACAGTTGAAAAACAGCTCACTGTTAGGTCATGGGATAGCGACAAACGTATGTCAGCCAATTAGAATAATAAAAGCAAAACACACCCTATATTACTGTAACGTTAAGGTTCAAAACTGCAGTGATGAGAACCAGCCAGCCCAGTTAAAATCAGTGAGGAAATGCCGAGCTAATGCTCTAACAGCAACCTGAACGTAGCTGTTCTGCATATCTTGTATGGTATGCATTGTACAGGGATGTCACAAAGTCAGCAGGGATTCAATAAGCTCTGCTATCAAATACCACCCGTAGGAGAAGTCACAGCAGGAACAGGAGGCATTCCCCCATTGCTAGAACTGTTGGACAGCTCTGTGTAAGGTGGTCTTTTTTTCATGCTCCATCTGAAAAAAATAATTATCTCTGAATGATTTTCCATAAGAAAGTCTTTTGTCAAAGAAAGAGAGGAGGAGATGCGTCAGGCTGACGTTTTCGAGAACATTATGGGAAAGTGTAAAGAGAGGGATGATGTTTCAGCTGAGACAAAAGCATTACTAACACGAGAAAATATTTTGAGAGAGATTTGCAGACCAGATAACACCACAAAGACACATTAACAAGAACATGACTTACTACTAGCAGTATCATGAATTCTGCATACCTATCAGTATGTTTTTAGATCATATTCATTATTATTATTATTATTATTTATATTACCGCCATAGGACCTAGACCCCATTGTGCTGGGTGTTGTACAAACACAGAACAAAAAGATGGTTCCTACCCCAGAGAGCTTGCAATTTAAGCAATGCTGATCACTGTGACGCCCCAGTGTCAGATGTTTCTCAGAGAAATAATCTAATTTTAGACAAGAACATTCTCCCCCCCAACACACACGCACACCTCCCCCCACAACCTTCAGTGACTCTGGTGGCAAACCATTTGAACATTGCTCTCACGGTTGCCACCAGAATTCCTGGATGCAACTAGTCTGATCCTGCAGCCCCAGCCCCAAGAGCCTGCAGTACTAGGCAGCTCAGGGAAGAGGAATAATTTGCTGCTGGTTACAGCCATGACAAGACTTCCAACTAGCAACAGAGACGTTGTTTACCCCACTAGACAACTATCAAGTATTTCCAATTTTCTGTCACAAGAGCATGGGCCTCTTCCAAATACACTGCTGCCTGCATGACATCACACACACCAGCCTATGTATTAGGCACCTCAGCATTAAACTGCAAGCTAATAGAAAGGGACATGTTTGCAAATCAGTTGACCTGAAAGTTCCCTTTTCGGGGTATTTTAAGCAACTGCATCTCAAAGTCGCTCGTAACTGCATCCTAAACCCTTCAAACAACATCCTGCACCAACACCAGAGAGAGGGGAGTACTTCAGATTGACAGGACAGTGTGAAAGGAAGGTGACTTACCTTAGGGTAATGGAGTTCTTCGAGATGTACGTTCCCTAGGAGTATTCACTGTGGGTGTGCATGCACTCCGAGGACCCGAGACCAGAAGATTATTCACTAACAGTGTCTATTGGGCTGCGCCTGCACCCTGAACCTCCTCATGCTCCGAATCGAAGGCATACAGGGTGGCCTGGACAGACCGCCTCTCCAGTTCCAACTCTACCGCAAATCACCTCAGAAGGATCTGAAGTAGAGGGGAAGGAGGGGGGTCATGGACTACCCATGGGGACCACACATCTTGAAGAACTCCAGTCACCATAAAGAAAGTAACATTCCTTTTTTCTTTGAGTGCTTGTCCCCACAAGTATTCACCATGGGTGACTCACAAGAAGTGCTCATGGAGAAGGAAGGGGCGAGGGACCCATGCTGCACCATGGATCCCAGGACCACTGTGCCAAAGGATGCATCTGCTGAAGAAGCTTGGGCGTAGTGCCTGGTAAAGGTGTGCAAAGAGACCCATTGTCACCACTCTACAGATCTGTACCAGAGGTATGCCTTGGAGAGAAGCTACAGAGGTAGCGTGTGCTCTAGTCGAATGTGCCCTCACACCCTGAGGAGTTTCCATCAGTTCATAACATAGCAGAATGCAGCCTGAAATCCATTTTGAGAGCCTGTGTGATCAAATTGCCTCCCCTTTCATTTTGCTCATTGAAGGAGATGAATTGTCTCTGGGATTTTTGAAAGGGCTTCATCCTCTGCAGGTAGAAAGCCAAAGCTCTATGAACATCCAGAGAATGAAGTGTCCAGTAGAGGGATAGGCAGATGGAATTCAGAGAGAACTTTTGAGTTTGGGATGTACTCTTAGGGACATTTTATCCTTATGGAATACTGTGTAGGGAGGGCCTACATAAGAGCTGCAAGCTTCCCTACTCTCCTAGTGGAAGTGATTGCCATTAGAAAGGCTACTTTCATGGATCGATGGAGAAGGGTGCAGGAGGCCAAGGACTTAAGTGGCGGATTCATAAATGCTGACAGCCCTAAATTAAGGTCCCAATTAGGAGTTGGCACCAATACTGGAGGAAAGGTTCTGACAAGACCTCTCAGAAATTTCATGTTGTAGGATGGGTGAATATTCAGCAGTTGCCTACGAGAGGATGGAAAGAGTTGGCTGTTGCGTGTGTACCTGGCAGCAATCTAATGGACAAACCCGAAGACTTTAGGAAGAGATGGTCCAAGATGAGAGGCATGGGAGGTATCTGGGGGCGTTCGCACCAGATGGAGAATCTCTTTCATTTGGCAGCACAGAATTTTCTTGCGGAAGCCCTTCTGCTGTTACTGAGGATGGACTGGACTTCCTTGGAGCATGACCTCTCTCATTGCCCATCCAAATACCAGGTTGTGAGGTGGAGAGAGGCTGGGCTGGGATAGACGGTTTTGCTTTTGTCTCAAGTCAGAAGGTTTGGCAACTATTTTAAGTGGATACATGGTGTGACGAAGTGAGGGGTTTTCTTGTTTTCTGTGGGGTTTCAATGGTTTGCATGCAGAGGGGGTGGGACTCGGTTTCCCTGGGTGTTACTGGTTTAACGAGGTGAGGGGAGGGGGAGTGTGTTTTGCAGAGGACCGGAGAGAGGACGTGGGGACCCAGCCGGTGGCCGGGAGGATGGATACCCCAGCGACCGGTGACCTGGCGACCTGGTGACCCAGAGGCCCAGCTGAGGAGACGCAGCCGGTTCTGGCCAGTGGGAGGACAATGGGCTGCAGAGTGAGGACCCAGAGACCTAACCAGCCGGTTCCAGCCAGAGGGAGAAGCAGGAGAGGAGGCCCCGGTTTACGACCCTGTTTACCTGGAGGGAAGACAATGGACAGAGGCGGGGCCTGGGGCCGGTGATCTCAGATGCCCAGCTGGGAGCGGGGGGGCTCTGGGCTGGAGAGGGGGAGCAGGCAGAGCCCACCTGGATGCAGAGAGACTGGGATGGGCTGGGCTGAGGGAGGCCAGGCCTGAGGGTCAGAGAGTTTCCTGTGCTGTGTTCAACTCTCAATAAACCCTTCTGTTTCATGCTGGCTGAGAGTCACTCCGGTCTAGAGAACAGGGTTGCATCAACCCCTTCGGGGGTGGAGGCCCCGGGGGTCCAGAGCGAGTGGACTCCCTGGGGGGGCCCACGGCAGAGACAGACGTGCTAAGGCTCAGAGAGGTGGGGATCCAGGAGGTGGAGGGGCCAGACCCCGAGAGAGAGTGGACCCCCGAGAAGGGCTGTCTCACTAAAAGGGGCACCCCCCATGGACCGCACGGGGCCTGACCCCGAGAGAGTGGACCCCCGAGAAGGGCTGTCTCACTAAAAGGGGCACCCCCCACGGACCGCACGGGGCCAAGAGTGGGCACGATCTGTGAGTCCGTGACACATGGGTATGTGGACATCTGGAGGATTCTGATGAACCAAAACTGTCTCACTCACCAAGAAGCCAATATGATCCACTGCCCATTTGTCCTGCTTGACCTTGTTCAGGACCTGTGGTTCGAGTGGGATGGGTGGGAAAGTATACCTTAACGGCACTGACCACGGAACGAGAAATGCGTCTCCTCTGGAATTGTGCCCTTGAGCAGCAAGGGAGTCACAGGCTGGACACTTCTTGTTTACCTGGGATACAAAGAGGTCCACGCATAGGGAGCCCCGCTGCTGGAAGATGTTCTGTACCACTGAGTTTTGCTGTTCCCATTCGTGGTATCTGTGGAAGTGACTACTGAGGCTGTTTACTAAGGTGTTCATTATTCTGGGAAGGTGCACTGTTGAAAGGGAGATATGATGTCAGATACTCCAATTCTGGAGCTTGACTGCCTTTATGTAAAGAGAGGCGGATCCTGCTCCTCCCTGCTTCTTTATATAGAACACCATCATCATGATGTCCAGCATGACTGGAACGTGACGGAAATGTATGAACAGCAGAAACCTTCTGCAAGCCTCGTGCACAGCTCGAAGTTCAAGCAGATTGCCACTTGGCTGTCCAGGTGTATTCTCCAACCCAGTAACGAAGGGTCCATAAGTAGCTTCTTTGTGGGTGGAAGGGGGATGAAGGGAACCCCTACACACAGACATCTTGTTTTCTCACCAGGCAAGAGAAGACAGAAAGCCCTGAGGGAACGTGACATGCTTGTCTGTTCGGAGCTTACACACACCTGAAGGCGATGACTATTCAGCCTTGTGAAGGATGTTACATAGGTGCAGGCGGCCATGTGGCCTAGAAGGACCAGAGAGGAGGGAGCTGTCAGCTGGGGGCTCAGTTGGAGTTGGGCAATGAGGTCCCTGTTCTGAGGTAAGTAAGCTTTGACTGAAGTGGAGTCCATAGTCGCTCCAATAAATTCTATAATCTGCCTTGGAGTTAAAGTGGACTTTTCTGGGTTCACTTGAAGCCCTAAGGATTGCACAAGACTGAGTATGAGCATGCTGTCAATTAAACTCCCTAAGATAGCCATCCCATGAGTAACCAGTTGTCAAGGTAGGTGGATGTTGGGTTGCCCCAGCAATGCAGGTCCATCACTACCACTGAGAGCATCTTTGTGAATATTCTCAGGGCTGTTGAGAGACCAAAACAAAGGACTCTGTACTGGTAATGCTCTAGGCCCACCATCAAGGTTAGAAACCTCCTGTGAGCCAGGTGAACGCCTACTGAAAATAGGCATCCTTTCAAATCAAGAACTGCAAACGAGTCACTTTTGTTGAGGGATGGGATTACAGAAGCCAAGATGGTCATCTTGAATCTCCAACAACCAATGGAGACATTGAGTTGCCTGAGATCCAGGATGGGTCTCCATCCACCCTTCTTGGGAACGAGGAAGTATCTCAAACAGAAACCCTTCCCCCTGGGATGAGGCACAGGCTCTCCAGTTTGAGCTGAAGAAGGGAGTCTCTACCTCCTGTCTGAGAAGCCTCTTGTGAGAGGTGTCCCTGAAGAGGAACGGGGGAAGGGTTGGTGTAGGAATGGAAAGGAATTCTATTGTGCAGATGATCTTCCAGACCTAAATTTCTGAAGTAATATGTTGCCGGGTTGGGAAGGAATAGAATAGGTGGCCACCAAAGCGAGTGGGAGGGTGTCTGGCCGCGTGGAGATTGGTTGGCGGCTCTCAAATGTCCTGTTGAAATGGCTTCTTGGCATGGGATTGTGGGTGAGGAGGAACCGATGGCATGGCTTTCTGCCTCCTGTGCCGTAACCTCTGGAGTCTCCTGGGTGGCTCATAAACCCATTGCTGGAAGAAGGGCAGGGGAGCAGGATGTTGTCTGTAAGGAGGTGGCTTATAGTACTTCCTCTGTGGGGCTGGGGTGTCGATCCCCAAGGAGTGGAGGATAGCCCAGGATTCTTTAAGAGAGTGTAATAATTTGCCTGTTTTTTCCCCCCAAACAAAAGATTACCCTCAAAGGGGAGGTCTTCTACCATCGTTTGGGCTTCCTCAGGAAACCCCAAGGAGTGAAGCAAAGAAGCCTGCCTCATGACTACCAAAGTCACCCTGGTGCGTGAAGTGCCGTCAGCTGCATCAAGTGACACCTGGAGGGACCACCGAGCTATGAGCTTCCCCTCTTCCAGAATAGCCTAAAACTGAGGCCTGAACGCCGAAGGAAGTTTGCTAACAAACGCAGACAGCTTACTATAACTAATAAAGTCATATTTCCAAATCAGAGCCTGGTAATTGGCTATCCAGTATTGTAGGCTGAGTGGAGAAACTCTTGCCCCTAGGAGGTCCAGTTTTTTAGCATCCTTGTCGGACGGGGTAGAAGGAGGCTGGTGCAGTCTGTTGCACTCAGTAACAGTTTGTACTACTAGAGAATTTGGTACGGGATGGGAAAACAAATATTCTACCTCGTTAGGTGGGACAACATAGCTTTTCTCCATCCTTTTTGGAGTTGGGGCATAAGTGGCTGGAGCATGCCAAACAGTCCCAGTCAATTCTAATATGGCCTTGTTGATGGGAAGTGCCACCTTGCCGGGGTCTGTAGTCTGGAGGATATCCAGAAACTTATAAGTAGGGTCCTAGACTTCCTTCAGCGAGATCTGTAAAGCCTCCACAATCCTCCTCAGGAGGTCCCGGAGAGGTTTATAATCCTCAGGCAGCAAAGGTGAGGCTGGCACCACCACCTCCTTGGGAGACAAGAAAGAGCCACCGGTGGAAGGGAGGGTTCTTGCTGGTTGGGCTGTTCCTGATCCTTACCGTGCTCCAGGGGCTGATGCTTTTCCCCACAAGGTGATCTCTGTTGGCACTCTTGCTCCCATCTCCTGGAGCTAGGGGGTCTGAAGTAAGGGTCCCAAGAACCCCAACAGGGACATGGTGTGGGGTCATATGGGTATGGAAGTGGTCCCAATGAGGGAGGGTGTCACTCGTCCCAGGGCTGATGATATGTCT
The DNA here is from genome assembly GCF_002925995.2 of Terrapene triunguis. Classification (NCBI taxonomy): domain Eukaryota; kingdom Metazoa; phylum Chordata; order Testudines; family Emydidae; genus Terrapene; species Terrapene triunguis. Next base: position 544,166 of record NW_020664419.1, on the reverse strand, counting down.
TGCGGAGATGGCAGAGTACAAACGAGGCTCTGGAACCCCTATCAGGGCTAATGGTGCATCTCTGGACTGTCAGAATGACCGGTGCATCAATCCTGCCAGAGGAATACGAGTGATTGGAGTCTATGGGCGAAGCCGACAGAACTGCCTGTCTAGTGGTGCCACTGCAGGTGGATGGCATGCATGAGTGGTGCACGGTCAGTGCTGGCAGCTTCATACCACAGCGGAAGGGACCAGTGAGTGGGTCCAGCAGAAGAGCAAGAGGGGCTTCTACGCATAGATGGAGCCGACATCACAGGCTTGGGATGGTAAGTAGGTGTTGGTACCATTAAGTTCCTTCTCTGCTTATGGTATGGAACCACTGCTGCAGAGAGTGACCACCCTCTCCTCTCCTTCACTGATGATGGAGCTGGACCTGCCCCTCACTTAGGCAGCAGTCAATGGGCATGCCTGATTCCCGGTACGGCTGATATCCGCGCACACACCCCGGGAGATGCAGACACACCTGTACCGGGGCACCGAGTCTTACCTGACTTAGAGGGGGGTAGGGTAGGCAGACCTGTTCTTAGAGGGTTTAGATGGGGATTTCTCCCGCTTCTCATGAGGGTGCTTTCCTATACCCTCTTCCCATCCATGCCTGCTAGAGTCTTTAGATCTGGACTTTTACGATCTGGGAAGTGCTGGGTCCAGAGAGGTGCTAGTGGATGGATCCTGGCAATGTACATAGGTGTCAGAAGCCCCTGGGTCGAGCTGTGGCCTCATGGAAAGCTCCTGACATGCCTCCTAAGCCGAAACTCTTGAGATTGTCACGGACAAGGTAGGAAGGAACGACAAATCTCGCACTCGGATGGAATGTGAGATTCTCCAAGGTAGTACAGGCAGAAGGAGTGGGGATCACTGACCAGGAAGACCCAGAGGCAGGCCACATAGGACTTAAAGCCCAGGATTTGGGGCATAATGAGTACTCCAAACGGTGCAGGTGAGCAAGAAGGAGGAACACCTCCTAACCCAAACATTAATCTAACTAGCTACACTGCTAAACTAACGACACTAAAATAAACGATTTACAATAATCCCCGAACAGACGGCAGGAAGGCCAGCCAAGCTGCGGGCACTGTGGAATTCCATCTCAGACCACCAGTGGTAGAATGGATCTGGAGAGGTGGTCGGTCCATGCCACCCTTTATGCGCTTCATTTGGAGCACGACGCTGTGTAGGCACGGACCAATGGACATGGCTAATGAAGACTCTTCCGGTCTCAAGCACACGTGCATCCACAGCGAATATCCCTCTGGACCAGCACTCGAAGAAGTGCACTCCCCATAGATTCTGTATAAAGCCCAGGGCAATACATACCATCCGCATTTCTATAGCTACTTTCATCTCAAGGTGACTATCCCCAAGGTAGAAATGGGGAAAGTGAGGCCCAGAGAGGTTAAATGATTTGCTCAAGGTCATGCAGGGAGTCAGTAGCAGACACACCCAGGTCTCCTCCCCCTCACTCCAGGCTCTGCCCTCTAGAACGCTGCCTGCTGTGGGGCCTAACCTTTCTGTGCCACAGCTTCCCCATTGATAAAACAGGGGCAATGCCCATGCTGTGAAGTGCTCTGAGATGCTTGGGCAAGAAGCATTATAGAAATGCTAATTATTAAAAAATCATGAGCGTGAATGGAATTTCGTTGTCAAAAGCTCCTTCCCAGAACTCCTAGCTGCAAGCTGTGCTCCTTGTTACCAGATGGATTAATTACTGATCCTCAGGAGTTCAGAGACTCAAGCTACTCAGGGCACTTGTTAAGGAGGGTTCGCCTCTAATCCACCAGGGAAACAATCAACAGCAGCGGCACGGCATTATAACCTGCTCAAGCGCGAGGGCCTCTCTAATTAGCATCACAACAAGACCTGCCCCCCTCATCCCACCTGCTCACAAAAGCCTAAAATGGGCTACAGTTCTGAGATGCAGAGCCCCATATCACCTAAGTGTGCAGCATCTGGGAGGGAATCCGCACAGTATGTTGAACTCGGAGCCCTCAGACCCTCACAACCCCCCCTCCCCACCATACAAAAAGGGGAAACCCTGGCAAAAGCAAGTCACTTATAAAAATAAAGATTAATTCCAATCTCCTCAGTCCACCAGTTTGGAAAAGAGCTTGCGTGAGCTACAATACAAGGTCTATACACGATGTTGTTAGAAATGTTTATTGGGTGCCCTTTAGCTAAAGCACCTGGGGTCTTCTAAGGAAAAACAGTAAGATGAACCCTTAAAGCTAATGAGTTAATCCTGATCTTAACTATCCTCAGCCTCCAAAAAACCAAGATGCACCCAACTGCAGAGACACAGAAACACTAGAAGCAACAGGGCAAAGTGCAAGATGCATCTAATAACAGCCAGGCCTGAACTCTGACAGTCTGCTAAGGGAAGCAGCTTCCAGAACAGAGCACCTTCTGTGAAGAACAGCCTTCCAAGGGCCCCCAGAAATTCCCCCTTGGGAGAGCACCAGCCATCTGCAACAGCTGCAATGGGGCACAGGCGGATTAAGCCAAGTCTAGACAATTCCTATTCTTGAATCGTACCTGAATGATGAAGCAGGTGATTGCAGATGAAGCAGTAACCAGAGTGGAACACTGGGGTTCTGTGATCATGTGTCCACCCTTCCCAACAGATGAGAAAGCTGCATTCTGCAGCAGTGGATTTTAGACTGAATGATCAAATAATATTTTATCTGCAACAGCAGATTTAAAAAATGGGACATCGGCCAAGATAGGTAGCAACAAATTCACCATCATGAATTGCCTTTTTACAAAGCTCATCTTGCCCTTCTGGAACCCCTTTCCACTGCTGGCCCTTCAGACAGGCCAGACTGGGTGAGAAGTTGGGCCAAATGTAATCATTTGTTGAAGCAAAAATGAGAGAGAGGGCCTGATCTCACAGATCTCAATGGGAGCTGAAGATACCTGGCACCGGACAGGATGGAACCCTTAATATGCCTGGTAAATGCAGCAGGCTGGCACCCTCCACCACCGGAGGCAAACCTCTGTCTAATAATATTGTTCCAACCCATAGCCAGAGGTACAGTGGGAACGCTACGAGTGCTCAAAGCAAAGAAACTCACGGAATATTGTACAATGGGTCAGAGCTGAGGAGCAGAGATTGGGGACGGGAGAGTAGGCAGAACATACCATGCAGAAGAGGCTCAATCAGATCCTTTGATTAACTGACCTCACCCATTCACACTTCCTTTAATCTTGCATTTTACTCTTACATGAGCCGTCTCCCTCCCCCTCACACACCTTGGCCAGGTGAAAAATAAGAAACGTATAAAGAAATCAGAATTGTTAACCCATTTGCTGAGCTCTTGCGCAGCCCGAAGAGTGGTGCACCCTCTAGTCAGGAGAGCATACAGAACCACTGTCCCTTAAAGCGCACTCCTGTACATCCCATTCCACCTGTAGCAGCACACAAGGTTTAGAAGTCCTCTGAATGCTGCATACAGCAACTTCATTGCATCAGGATGCTGCAAACCAGGCACAAGAACAAACCCTGAGCCTCCAATGATAGGATACTTTCTGAATGCTGGCATGCACGGTTACAGGTGTGCTTCAACCCCACTCCATCATATACTCACCACGACTGACTAACTTTAGTTTCCCCAACATAACTGTTCAGTGCCTAATGGTAAATTGGTTTGGTGCCTAGATGCTGACCCACATCAGTGAAACAAACACCTTTTAATTTCCTTTTTAGGGGGAACTGGGGTGGGGTAGAGTCATCTTTGCATCCAAATCATACGCAGATGTTAAAACAAAGAAAGAAAGGTCAGGTTAAGGGACAAATTTTGCATTCAGGAAGGTGTAAGCAACATGCAGCAACTTCACTGAGGTTTATATATGCAGAGCAGAGTGCAGAATATGTTCATGCACTGAGTTCAGATAAAGACATGGATAAGCTACTAGCCATCAAGCTCACGACTGGGCTGTTCTGAAGTCCTTTGTCAAAATGCCCATTGACTACAATGGGAGATTCCCCTGAGTAAGGGCTTCAGAATCAGACCCCGCTGCATACATTTTTCACACACCGCACAGGTGGGCAGTGCTCTCCGTCTGCAAATCCATGGAAACACCTTTACTCAACCTACGGAAGGTTTTATTTCCCCCAAGACCTCCAAAGAAGCAGGGCAATTAAAAGGAGAATTATTTTCATCTCCTTTTCAGTGAGCTAAACCTAACGCTTCTAACACCTGTCCAATGAGACCTGCAGCTGTTCAAAGCCAAAGCCTCATTTTTCCATTCCTAGTGACGTGCCTCTTAATTGAGATGCCCAATATGTATTTTTAAATTTTTCTGCTTTCCTCCAGGCTTTGTAATCTCCAGTCACAAACAAGAATTGAAAAAGGCTAGATTCTCCTGTTAGCTGACGAAGGCAAACATCAGGAAAAGAATATATTGAGCCATGTAAAAATGATCAGCCGTCAACTGAAAAGCTTGATCTCTGCTCAGCTGGGCATTCTGGGGACCAAGGTTTCTGCTACAACATTTGATGGAATCACTAGCCATGCAAGATGCTTCATTCTTTGTACTGATTTAGGGCTAGTAGTATCTTCCGCTCTCCCAAGTGAGATGCGGAGCCCTGAACGTGGGTCACTGCAGAATTGTTGTGCTTTAAAATTGACTTATTTATAACTCTTAAAGTGCCATTGTGGTCAGAAAAGTGACTCTGAAAACTTGGCACCATTTTAGTCAACGTCTCTGCTCCCTGCAGTGTCCAAGTGCTAGCTCAGGTTTAACTGAAGTAAGGGCTTGTCTACACTTACCGGAGGGTCCGGCGGCAGGCAATCGGTTTTCTGGGATCGACTTATCGCGTCTAGTGAAGACGCGATAAAATCGATCCCTGATCGCTCTGCCGTCGACTCCGGAAATCCACCGCGGCAAGAGGCGGCAGCGGAGTCGACGGCAGCGCGGCAGCGGTCGACTTTCCCCCGTCCTCACAGCCAGGTAAGTCGACCTAAAATACGCAACTTCAGCTACGGTATTCACGTAGCTGAAGTTGCGTATCTTAGGTCGGACCCCCGCTGTAGTGTAGACCCAGCCTAAGTGTTTACTTCTCTTAGCCCTGCAGGGGCTGTACAGCTATAAGCTAGGGAGACTCCCTTATTAACAAACCCGTCAGCTGTGATCCAAATGTAGCATCTTTGTTAACTTTAACAGGCAGAAAGACCACAGGTGGATTTTCAGATCCCACCGAGAGTTTGTAGCCCTGGCAATACTTAATAATACTTTCTCCTCGTGTGGCCCTCTACCATCCAAGGCTCTCAAAGTATTTTATAAATGTTTATGACAGTGACGAGCACCTGGTGGCCCACCAGATCCTTTTATTTAGCCTGCCACAGCCCAGCTCAGGGCAGGTGATCCAGAGGCACCAGGAAGGGGGTGGGGCGTCACGGGGGGAGGGTTTCACCTGCACGCTGTTGCAAGAACCAATGAGCCAGAGTAGGGAGTCGGGACAATAGCCCAGGATAGGAGCTGCTGCGGAGGGATGACTGCAGGGTGGGCTTACTCTTCAACCCCTCCCGCCCCCCCCCCATTGTGTCACATGCCCAAAGCAGGGCCTGAAACTCCCCCTGCATTACCCTGTGAACCTGCCAAAGAATTTTAGTGGATCGTGTGGCCCTCGACTTCCTTTAAGTTGCCCAGTCCTGATTTATGAAGTCATCCCCATTTTACAGAGGGGAAAGAGACAAGAGCATCGACGTGACCACCTGTCCACAGACAGACGATCTGGGCACTATCCACAACAAACAGAGAATGGTATTTATTACCTAGTCCTGCCTTGAGTGCTGGGGCCTGAACAAGACGACCTCTCAAGGTCCCTTCCAGTCCGGCACTTCTACGAGTCTATGAGGATGAGGGTAAAAGTGCAAGAGCTACATCTGCCTACAGCTTGGGAGAAATTCAACACCATTGCAATACAGTTGTTTAAACAAAAAGTGTCATTCCTGCAAGAAAGGTATTCCTAATTAGGCAGTTACTTAAGCGTGATGGGTGCACGAGATCTCAAAATAAGATGCCTTGTAAGTTACTTTACTGTTGCATCAACAGTTTGCAAACTTATTGCCAGAGAACGCTGCTCCAATAGATAACGCCAGAGTACAAGTGCTCCACCACTAATAGAAAGAGGAGGGGCAGAGAGATTAGGGAAGGTTAGAAGCAGAGTGCACTGGAGCAGTCAGCAATCCCCTCTGTATATGTACTCCTCATTATTTATATTGCAATAGCAGTGAGTGCCTACTGGACCCTGTTTAGGATCTGGGCCCCCTTGTGCAGGGTGTTAGCAAGAACTAACTATCTGATTTAGGAAATCATCAACCGTGCTAACAGATCAGTCAAAGGAGCTTTTGCAGAAGGACTCAAGGTGCCACCTTCCCCTTAGCAGTGAATAAGTCCTGGGCCAGAAGAGTAAGCACGAAGAACCAGAAATCAAAGTCACATACGGCAAATCAGAGCAGTCAACGCCCCACAGCCACCTGCCTAGGCCAGATTTGTGCACAGCATAAGTGTTTCAAAACCACAGCATTTTCTTAACAGCTGATGGCCAAGGCCACTTCACACCTAGAGGAAACAGAACTGCTTATATTTTAGATTTAACGCAAGAAGTTTTTTTAAACAAAAAGTACAGATTAAAGAGCTCAGGTTGTCTAACCATGTTTGGAGAGACAGGGGTAAAACTTAAACAACTCTTGAGGTTGAAGTGTTGCTCTCATTTCCAACACTAGCATAAAAATTAAATATCTTCTGTGTAGAAAATCCATGTGAGGGGTTTACTAGAATGAAAGTTAGACATTTTTATATTGTTTCAATGATGAAATGCAACACTAACAGCCTCGAGTTGACTGGACAAAAATTCTTCTTTTTAATAGCAGCTATTTTTATAATAGCTTCTCTTAATTAATTAGCCTCCTACAGTTGGTATGGGTACTTCCACCTTTTCATGTTCTCTGTATGTATAAATATCTTCTTACTGTATGTTCCATTCTATGCATCCGATGAAGTGGGCTGTAGCCCACGAAAGCTCATGCTCAAATAAATTTGTTAGTCTCTAAGGTGCCACAAGTACTCCTGTTCTTTTTGCTATTTTTATATATGTGCTTACATCCTGCAGCAAAAAGAGGGGAAGCTTCTTGAAATTTCTACCACACTGCAATAGCTGCAAATCCTGGATTTCCTCCAGTCAATCTCAGAAGCCAACCTCATCTCTCTCTAATCTCCTTTCCTTCTGTTCCACTAGCACCAATTTCTTCTCTGTCCCTTCCTCACAATGTCACCACTGTTGAGGTGAAAACCTCTCTCTTCACCGCTCTGACCACTCTCTGCGTCAACAACTCTTCTCCTGAAGCACCTTGACCTTCTGCTGACATATCATGCTACAAACCCATATCTAATTTACTGACCACCCTCACCCCAGGTCTCACTCAGCCTTGTTCCTCTCTGAGTTTCTGCCTCCCAGCTGGATTTGGGCATTTGTGATTTGTTTTGATAGATCAATCTGCCTGGATGAGCACGTGCAGAGCCTTTTACTCAGCTCCTTTACACAGTGTTCGCTGCATCCTTTCCTCCTCTCCTGTCCCTGCCACCACCAGGGGAGAGAGGAGATTTACATACAAGACTATTGATCCTTCCCCACTCAGGGGAAGTTTCCTTCAGAACCCCCTCCCCTTTTCTCCCAGAGATGGGACCACCAATGCAACATTGCTCAGAGGAGGCCTGGGTCATGAGAGGATGAGGAGTCCTCCCACCCCTACGGCAGATGACTCACTGTAACCACCAGGTATTAGCAGCTCGCCCCTGCCCCTGAGGTGGGAGAGTGGCGTTTGCCCTGGAGCATAACTATCAGTGGGTTTCCTTCTGCTTCCACCCACAGCATCAGCGAGAAAGGGAAAGAGGAGAAAAACCAAGGCACACGGGGGGGAAACTAAAAGGGGATTCTACTGACAAGTAATAAGCCACCTTCCCGATACCAGTGGTTATAAACCATTCCAAGGTGCAGGACTGACAGCTCTGATGGAGCACAATGACAATGATCCCACGGGGAAAGGTGGGGGAGGAGTCCCAGCAGTCTGTGCTCTAGCTCTCACTAGGATTTCTACAATGTCACATGGAAAGCAGCACCAGTGATAAATATTCACATCTATTACCTGGCTCACTATGGCCCCACCAGAGAGATGGGATTCAGTGTCCCTTAGGACGCAGGCAGACACTCCACTGCAAAATCAACAGGCTTTAAAACTCCTCTTCATTTCTTCTTCCAAGTTTCCACCTTCCTTGGCTGCTTACCTGGGTCATCTTGTCCACAGAGACAGGAATTCCGTCGATGGTTAGGGGTGGCAGCTCGGAGTTAACCTCTTGTGGCGCAGGTGCATGCTCCGCTAGTGCTGACTCCAGGTCTTCCAGGATCATGCTCTTGTACTTGCGCACCTGTGGGGAATCATTAGGCTCAGGTAAACAAGGTAAAGAGCAACAAGAGAGGCAAGGGTGCTAGGTAACCGGAGGAGGGGCTGTTCACTCTTCCCCAAGACACTGCAGAACTGAGTGAGCAAACAATGCCACAGCTGGGAGGTAAAAATACCCACTGGCCCCAAAGGGCTGCATGAAAGAGAAATGATGAAACTCCAAGTAACACCGCCAAGGGGGAGCATTAGAATGCTTTTAATAAAAGTTTGGAAACAATGGTGCTGTTGCAACCAGGATGATCCCCTCTGTGACGCAGTAGGGAGCGGGGCAGATTGACTTAGGAATGTCGTCTAGTTTTACTGGGACTGTCTGCACTGGGGATGAGATAGCAGGGGATGACTTTATTTGAGGGACGATACCTGAGCCTGTAACCTAAGCGAGAAGGGGGGTGGGGCCAGGTGACACCTTTGCCTGGGAAACTGGACAAGGGCTAGAGGAGGAGCCAGGGGGAGGGGAGTGAGTCGGCTGGACGGGGTTTCAGTTTTGGGCTGGCTGGGAAGATGCAGGGAACCCTAAGTCTGGGGTCTAAGCTCCTTGCCCCCAGAGGGACCTGGCTGAGGGGTCCTGGTTGTACCTTCAAGCCCTGCTTGGGACTGTGTTCCTGTTGTCTAATAAACCTTCTGTTTTACTGGCTGGCTGAGAGTCACGGTGAATCGCAGGAAGTGAGGGTGCAGGGCCCTGACTCCCTCACACTCCGTGACACCCTCATTTCCTCCAAGGCTCAAGGAAGCTCATTCGAGGCTAGCTGGAATCACTGTCAGCCGAGACGATTTTAAACCCTTTCCACTTACCAGCAGAGTCCAGTCCTTCCTGACTGTCCTAGAAATCGGTGGTCTCCAACTATTCCAGGTAACTACTTGTTTGCCAGACTGAGACCTCAGCAGTACCAGCCAGTGACTCCCTTAGGCCCCACCCTCCCACTGCAGGCATCTACATGAACTGCACGTCCAGCCTCAGGTGCACCAGCACTGCTTGCCTCCTGTTGAACTGGACACACTCCTCTAACCTAAGCCACAATGGAGCCTGGGTTGCTTCAAACCCCAGATCCCACAAGAGTAAGGCCTGGAGCAGCCCAAGCGGCACTGTAAGATATAGCACGTCACAGCAAATAGGGCAGGAGATTTGGTGATGTATGTAGCTCAGCACAGAGGCAGAACTGCACATTTATCTTTCAGGTTGGAGAGGAGCTGCAGCGGGGGCTACTGGTCTGAGGGGTTGCTGGCCAGCCCAAGCACCGGTGGCTAAAGCTTGAAGTCCCAGAACTGCTACATATACCAGTGGTTGGGAACCAAAGCTGTAAGTAACATCCCGTAATCCTAGCTAAATGAGAGCACGGTAACAACACGCATGTCTTTGGTCCCAGAAGTCCCACTAAATCCCTTCCCTCCTCCCACCACGCACCTGACCATTCAAGACAGTACCACCGTGAATAGCTGTCAGATCCTTCCTACCCTACCCCAGCCTTGCCCAAAGCTCACTGGTGCGAGCAATACAGGCTCTAAGCCCTGATCTCATTCCCTAGCTCCCCAGGCAAAGTACTCCACATGGTAGACAGAACAGCACTGAATGCAGCCATCTCTAGGATGAAGGCAGCATCCGGATGCACAATCGGCTCACAGCACAGAAATGGAGAAAGGGGAAATTTTGGTCTGGAACACTAAGCTAAACTCCTCTTTTATGAGAAGTGATAGGGAACATTTAGTGTCTCTAAACAGTGCAGGTGGGACCTCAGTATTAAGTCCTTATCGGAAAGCCCCGCATTCAGTTATTCACCATGCCAGGATTTGATCTTGTGGCTCCAGGTGTGTGTGTTTTTCAAACCTGAAGCTGACACCACTCACTGGCTCTTAGAAGCATTATAAGCCAAGATGAAACACGCACAGAAAGCAAACAACTCATCTTCGATCCTTTTCCCCTTCCCAGGGAGACTTACCACGTTCTCCAATGGTGCAGCACCAAACACTTTAAAAACAGGATTGGGTTTGGAGGGGGATATGCAAAGAACAATGGCCTGCTGCCCCACTCTGGTGGTATATTCATCTAGCGTGGCACGCAGCTTCCTGAAACAGGGGAAGAAAACAAGGGGAGTGGGGAGATAAAAGTAAGGGCCATTCCAGCCACTGTCCTTCAGATTACAATCCCTCCTCTTGACCCTGCCCATTCCAAAAGCAGGTGTGAAAGGAAATCCTGGTGAGTAACAGTGGCCACACAAGCATCCCTTTGCTCCCACGGGCCTGCTAGATTCCCTTTTGCCAGACTCCAGCTCAGCTATGGCGTTTCTACTTTGCACAAAGAAATATGTTCATGAAAAAGAAAAAAGTAAAGTAAAGTAGAGAGAGGAAAGAAATGAACATTTATCTCTCAGCAGTGAAGTTAAGGGCACAGAGGATATGTCACATCAGATCAAACCACTGGGCCCATCATATCTGGGATCTTGTCTCCAGCTAAGGTGACGAGATGAGAGGAAGAAAATATCGGGACACATGGGGGTGGGGAGGGGGTGTCTGCCAGCAGAAAAAAAAAAAAAAAAAAAAACCAGTGCTGCCAGCGGAGCGAAATATCGGGACAAATTGGGAATGGTATAAACCATTCACCACCGTCACAAGCCAAAGATCGGTCGGGACGCGGGATAAACACCTAAATATCGGGACGGTCCCAATTTTATCGGGATGTCTGGTCACCCTATCTCCAGCAGCGACCAACACCCGATGTCAAGAAAACCTCCATGAAGCACTTGACCAATTGTGCAACATTGGAGAGAAATTAATTTTCTGCCGCCTGTGGATGATCGGTTAACAGAGGGAGGAACACGCTACAGTCATCCACTGGCTAACAGAATATACAGAATTGATAGGTAGAGCACTTTGAAATGTTTTACAGATAAAGAATCCCACAACAATGCTGAATAATTCACTGGTACTTCAATCCTGCACAAACCATAACTGAAGTGTGGTAAGCAAGAAACAGAGACATTGCAACAGCTGGCTAAGGGAAATGTGTATATTCAGCCACCTGTTACATCAGTGAGTCCCTTTGGGATGGTCCTTCCATGGGGAAACACTCATACTTACCACTTCTTTCCTTGTATTAACATTTAAATGATGTGAGAGAATTGACAAGAAAATGGCCGTGACTTTGCTAGAGCGGATCATAGAAAGTTTATATAGGGGAGGAGGAGGAGCAGTTCTCACCATATAAGTTGCCACTTTATGCGACATTAAGGTTATCAATGCAAATGGGAATTTCTGAGCCCCCTTCAGCAGTGGATGTACTGCTGAAAGCTGTCATCATGTGACACCATATAGACGCTCCAGTGTCAGAGACACTAGACCAGCGCCCTTCTGGCTCGCACGCTGATTTAAACAGACAAACATTTACCATTTAACTATGTTGACAAAATGGCAAAATTCTTCTGATTGTCAAACTGACAAAATGCATGAAACTGACATGCTTTGCCAGTGTTTTACCCAAGTCATTTGTGCTAGAAAAGGGAAGAAAGAGCTGAAGCCCCTATAATGTGGTTTCACCCAGGACATTTTTATTGAAAACACCCACTGTGTGATGCACTCTGCTGTGTGCCACCTCAGCTTTGCTAGAAGAGGGCGTGCAGGGACAAGTGTTAGCTCATTTTCATCTTGCAGAACTATTGGGAGGACTTACAAGAGGCCTCATTCAATACAATAAAGATGCATCCCTCGTGACGGTGGTGAATGGTTTATACCATTCCAGAGCTGGGATATTGCAGCTCCAATGGTTCTCAAGATAATGGTTTCAGCAGTAGTTAAGAATTCAAATGGAAAAAAGCAAGATGGTAATTTGGATGACGTGGACTAAATTTGTGATTAGGCAGGAATAGAAATAAATAGAGAATACTATCAGAATGGGGACTCCAGTCTCTGCGGCTCACACGACCATATTAAAGCAGAGAACAGCTGCAATCTGATCCGTTTTTGCAAATTAAATGCAGCCCTCAGGTTCCATGCAAATTGCCAAAGATGCCCCCAGCTGAGCAACATGTGGCCAGTCTCTGATCTCTCAACAACAAATGGGTTTTGGAAAGGCACAAACAGAAATGGACATGGCTGTTAGCTTGCAGAAGCCACAGGCAGCTGCAGTAGAGGGTTCTTACCGTAATAAACGTGTCTGCTGCCTCTTGCGGATGGATGGGTTGGACTCAAACACGTGAGGTCGCTTTCGTTTTTTACCTGTTGCCACGGCGGCAGCTGCTGCCATTCCCACCGGGCCTGGAACCAAACCACACATGGTGAATCAGTGCACAATCTATTAACTGAACAAGACAGGGAAGTGCCAACTGGAACAGGTTCTGAAGGGCTCTGGTAATACAAATAAATAAATAATGGGGCTTTTACCCTCATCCGGACCAAAGTAACCAGAATTTTTTGCAAAACTGTCACCAAACACTGAAATTTCTTTCCCTGCAGGGATCAGGGGGGTATTTCAAGAAACTCTGTCCAGGTTGGTAGGCCGAAAGTTAGGCATCAGGTGAACATTGCATATTTCATTCCACAGAATTCTCCTCCCAATTATATAATTACTATTCAGGATTGTTTGTAGTCTTCCCCCAACTACAAAAATAACCCAAGTGCTGTAGTCAGTGTGGCCACTGGACAATCAAGGTGCTAAAGGAACACTCAAAGAAGACTAGGCCATTGTGGAGAAGCTAAATGAATTCTTTGCATCTGTCTTCACTGCAAAGGATATGGGGGAGATTCCCACACCTGAGCCAATCTTTTTAGGCGACAAACCTGAGGAACTGTCCCAGATTTAAATGTCCCTAGAGGTGGTTTGGGGAAAAAACTGATAAATTAAACAGTAATAAGCAGGGATCCTAGTTTTCCCGTCATAAAAAAATGAAATTCTCCAATAAAAAGCAAAATCAAAATCCACGTTTTCCCATGATTAAAATGAAATGCTGAACTTTAGTTTCCCTAGCCACAATAAATATAGGTATCAGTTGAACTAGGGCAGGGGTAGGCAACCTATGGCACATGTGCCGAAGGCGGCACGCGAGCTGATTTTCAGTGGCACTCACACTGCCTGGGTCCTGGCCACCGGTCCAGCATTTTAATTTAATTTTAAATCAAGTTTCTTAAACATTTTAAAAACCTTATTTACTTTAATATATAACTAAACTATTGTATGTATAGACTTATAGAAAGAGACCTTCTAAAAATGTTAAAATGTATTATTGACACGCGAAACCTTAAATCAGAGTGAATAAATGAAGACTCGGCACACCACTTCTGAAAGGTTGCCTGCCGACCCCTGAACTAGGGTGACCATACATCCTATTTTGGCTGGGACAGTCCCCTTTTTAAGCCCTGTCCTGAATGTCCCAACTTTTTTGGCAAAACTGGGCATTTGTCCTGTTTGCAAATAGGACAAATGCCCAGTTTTGCCCCCCCAAAAAGTGGGACATGCCCCCTACAGGGGCTCAAAGGAATGTTTGGGGTGGGGTGGGGTGGAAGTGATGCCAAGCGCTGGGGCTCAGGGCTGTCGGCATTGGTGGCTCGGGCCAGCCCCGCATGGTGTCCCGTTTTCAATTTGGGAAATATGATCATCCTAACTTTCAGTAAAATATAGTTAATAGTTAATATACGTTCTTATTTTTTCACAAAATGTAAAACTAAAGATTCTCTGTAAAAAACGCAAATTCCACGTATTTCCATGGCAAACGGATATCTAGGATTCCTGGTAACAAGTCACCAGGGCCAGATGATATTCACCCAAGAGTTCTGACAGAACTTAAATATGAAATTGAGGAACTACTATCTGTGGTATGGAACCTATGGCTTAAATCAACCTCTGTACCAGATGACTGGAGGATAGCTACTGTAATGCCAATTTTTTTAAAAGGCTCCAGACGTGACCCTGGCGATTACAGACTGGTAAGCCTAACTTCAGTACCAGGCAAATTGGTTGAAATATAGTAAATATCAGAATTATCAGACACATCAATGAACACAATATGGTTGGGGAAGAGTCAACATGGCTTTTGTAAAGGGAAATCATGCCTCACCAATCTATTAGAATTTATTGCGGGGGGTCAACAAGCATGTGGGACAATGGTGATCCAGTGGATATAGTGTACTTGGACTTTCAGAAACCCTTTGACAGGGTCCCACACCAATGCCTCTTAAGCAAAGTAAGCTGTCATGGGATAAGAGCGAAGGCCCTGTCATGGATCAAAAAACCGATGGATGAAAAGAAAGAAAACAAAGGATTAGGATAAATGGTCAGTTTTCAGAATGGAGAGAGGTAAACAGCGGGGTCCCCCAAGGATCTGTACTGGGACCTGTGCTGTTCAACATATTCATAAATGATCTTGAAAAAGGGCTAAACAGGGAGGTGGCAAAGTTCGCCGGCAATACTAAAGAACTCAAGCTAATTAAGTCCAAAGCTGGTCGCAAAGAGTTACAAAAGGATCTCACTCAGCTTGGTGACTGGGCAACAAAATGGCAGCTGAAATTCAATGTTGACAAATGCAAAGTAATGCACATTGGAAAACATAATCCCAACTATACATACAAAATGATGAGGATTAGCTGTTACTAATCAAGAAAGAGCTCTGAGTCATTGTGGATAGTTCTCCGAAAACATCCGCTCAATGTGCAATGGCAAACAAAAAAGCTAACAGAATGTTGGGAACTATTAGGAAAAGGATCGATAAGACAGAAAATATCATAATGTCACTAAATAAATCCATGGTACGCCTGCAATTTGAATACTGTGTGCAGTTCTGGTTGCCCCAGCTCAGAAAAGATAAATTAGAATTGGAAAAAGTAGAGGGAAGGGGAATAAAAATGACTGAGGTATGGAACAACTTCCATATGAAGAGAAATTAAAAAGACAGCGACTGTTGAGCTGAGAAAGGAGATGACTAAGGGAAGATATGATAGAAGTCTATAAAACCATGACTGGTGTGGAGAAAGTGAATGGGGAAGTGTTATTAACCCTTCACATAACACAAGAAACAGGGATCACCTAATGAAATTAATAGGCAGGTTTAAAACAAACAAAAGGAAGTACTTCTTCAAACAACGCACAGTCAACCTGTGGAACTCATTGCCAGGGGATGTTGTGAAGGCTGAAAGTATAACTGGGTTCAAAAGAAGAATGAGATAAATTCATGGAGGATAGATCCATCAATGGCTATTAGCCAAGATGAGTCAGGGATGCAACCCCATGCTCTGGGTGTCCCTAAGTTTCTGACTGCCAGAAGCTGGGACAGGACAACAGGGGATGCAATGATTGCCTGTTCTGTTCATTCCCTCTGGGGCACCTGACACCAGCCACTGTCAGAAGACAGGATACTAAGCTAGATGGACCATCGGTCTGACCCAATAAGGCTATTTTTATGCTCTTAAGAGAATTTAAAAAGAGTAAAACCTAGGAGGATCCCTACAAAAAACCACAGTACTGGAGAACATACGCTAGCCAGGAATAATCCTGCACCAGGGCTAGGGAAGAAAGGAACTGGTCAACATAAAAGGGATTTTCTATCTAACTTCTACAATTCAAATCCAGGTCATTAGCTTTCTCTGTGACTGAGGAGTTGGCTCAAGGGAGTCATGCCACATGCACCTGTATTTGGCTGCTGCAAAGTACAGTAGAACCTCAGAGTTATGAACACCAGAGTTATGAACTGACTGGTCAACCACACACCTATTTTGCAACCAGAAGTATGCAATCAGGCAGCAGCAGAGACACCCCCCCTCCCCAATACAGGACAGTGCTGTGTTAAACTACTAAAAAAATAAAGGGAAAGTTTAAAAAAATGATTTGACAAGGTAAGGAAACTGTTTCTGTGCTTGTTTAATTTAAATTAAGATGGTTAAGAGCAGCATTTTTCTTCTGCATAGTAAAGTTTCAAAGCTGTATTAAGTCAATGTTCAGTTGTAAACGTTTGGAAGAACCAGCATAACGTTTTGTTCAGAGTTGTAAACATTTCAGTTACCAGGTGTTCCTAACTCTGAGGTTCCACGGTACTGAAATGTACGCGAATCCCGCTGACACACGTAAGCTATAATGATCAAGATGCAGAGCATCCCTTAGGGAATAATGACCCGCTGAGGGAGGGGAGGTAAAAGCCTGACATACAAGCAGTGGCCATTAACACCAGGAAATGCCCTGCCCTAAGATTATTGCAATTATAAAAATGAAAATGAAAAAAAAAAAAAAAAAAGGTCAGAGACACAGAATCATAGGACTGGAAGGAACCTCGAGAGGTCTTCTACTCTAGTCCCCTGCACTCATGGCAGGACTAAGTATTCTTGTATGGGTGATGCAGTTACCACTGTTCTGCACAAGGCTATTGCTAACCTATTTGGCACATCCCTTTCAAATAAACAGCTGCTGAAGCTGCTTTAAGCATTATTGTTGAAAGCATTATGAACAGTAAAAATCTTCTGATGCGGCACCAGCATCGCTGCAGGATGGATGTTGCTTTATGCTCTCCAGCTCCGGGCCCTCCACTTGCCAGGCCACAGTAATGCCCCGGTAATAGTGAAAATTAAAACCTTCATAAGCAAACTTTAAAACCAGATTTCCCGCAGCAAGCAGCTCGCCCTTCTGCATGCTGAACTGAGTGACGGGGCAGTTTTCTCCGTTTTTGTTAATAGTCTGGAGGAATGAGGACAGGGGCTTGGAGTCAGGAAGCCCTGGGCTCTAATTCTGCCTCCATCAGTGACTTGCTATTTGACTCTTGAGCAAGTCACAACCTCTGCCCCTCAGTTTCCCCATATGCAAAATGGAAATACTTCATAACTGGTTTGACAAGGCTGTTGCAAAAATCAATTCGCTTACGTTTCTATAACTCTTTGAACATTAATTGCTACAGAGATATTAAGCGTCATATTATTGGTGACCCGGGACTAGTGCCATGTGCATTTAATGGGAAGAACAAAATTCAAATCTCAGCTATTGCTTCTCATCCCTGCCGAGCCTGTGAAGAATGGGAAAATTATGGCGGGGCTGACCAGCACTCCTGAGGTAGTCTGCTGTTGCTGGTTAATTGGGTAATCACATTAACTAAGACAAAGAGAATCCAGCCCAGCCCCTCCACAAGCGGAATCAGAGCAATACATAGCCTCTGTACTGGAGGATGTAAGGTTACATACAAGACCCACAAGACATTGCAGGCTGGATTCCCAACCTGCTGAATTTCATATGACATGACCTGATAACACCAACCTATAGCAGGGTTAGGCATCAGTTGTGTGGTGTTAGGGGCATCTGGTGAGTGAGGGAAGGCAAAAATTAAACAGAAAGGACAAAGACAACTTTAGCAAGTTGTGTGCCATTCCAATTCTATTCTAAATTCATTATTACTCTTAATTTCAATAGAGAGACAGGGCTGGAGATTAGAAACGCAGCAGCCGTCTTCATAGTCTATCAAGTATCAGGAGGTAGCCGTGTTAGTCTGTATCTACAAAAACAACAAGGAGTCTAGTGGCACCTTAAAGACTAACAGATTTATTTGGGCATAAGCTTTCGTGAGTAAAAACCTCACTTCTTCGGATGCATCCAAATCTGTTAGTCTTTAAGGTGCCACCAGACTCCTCATAGTCTATCAATTCTTATTGCTAGGCTGCCCTCTGGTGGCCAGTCCTAGAATTTTATAGTATGCACTTAATTAAAACATCTGCAGAAGATAGGACACTGAGAAACCCAGGAGGAAGAATTTGGGGTTTTTTCATTTGTTTGGTTTTGAATTATTGTTACTGTGAACTCGCAGCTTGAGGACACTGAAGGAGAAGTGAGATGTTAGGAGGATCGATTGGTGACTTTGCTAACCAGAATTAGGAGGAAGCAACAGAGGGTCCTGTGGCACCTTTAAGACTAACAGAAGTATTGGGAGCATAAGCTTTCGTGGGTAAGAACCTCACTTCTTCAGATGCAAGTAATGGAAATCTCCAGAGGCAGGTATAAATCAGTATGGAGATAACGAGGTTAGTTCAATCAGGGAGGGTGAGGTGCTCTGCTAGCAGTTGAGGTGTGAACACCAAGGGAGGAGAAACTGCTTCTGTAGTTGGATAGCCATTCACAGTCTTTGTTTAATCCTGATCTGATGGCGTCAAATTTGCAAATGAACTGGAGCTCAGCAGTTTCTCTTTGGAGTCTGGTCCTGAAGTTTTTTTGCTGTAAGATGGCTACCTTAACATCTGCTATTGTGTGGCCAGGGAGGTTGAAGTGTTCTCCTACAGATTCAGACTAACACGGCTACCCCTCTGATACCAGAATTAGGAGGTAAAGCCATGCACTGGACATGACATTATTTAGTATTTGTACTACTATTTTTTTATTTGTATCATCATAGCACCTTGGAGCCCCAGTCATGGCCCAGGACTCCACAGTGGTAGGTGCTCCAGGATCACCTAGAGGCCTCAACCAGGTCATAGCTCCACTGTGCTAGACACTGTACAAACATATAGTAAATGACAACCCCTGCCCCAAAGAGCTTACAGTCTAAGGAAAGAATGGAATCCAAAAAGGCCTGGAGGCAGGAACCGGAGAAGGAAAAAATGGAGTGCATCACTGCGGAGTAGAAGGATGCTGTAAGGTCTGGGATGTAGGTGAGAGTGGAACTAAACTGTGAATGAGGGAAGTAAGGAGAATATTTGGGAGTAAAAAATAAGGAATTTGGTTTCAGCCACCTCTTAGTCAGCAGCCTCAGTCTGCAATCCCAGAATTGGGTGGTGGTGTGAAAAACACTGTGGTGACACAAAGAATACTGACTTCCAGAGAGGAAGGAACAGGAGGTACAGATAGACCCTGAAGAAACCAGAATCCAGGCCTTTGATTGCCCTTAATGCCTTCTCCTAAGAGAAAGGGGTGCTCTCTGCAGAGCTGGTGGCCAATTTTTTTACGACATTTTCATCAGGAGGGTTTCTCAGGTTCAAATCAGTCAGAGCAGGGACCTTCAAGCTATTGGTGATTCTAGCGTTGGTCGGTTGCATGCTCTCTCTTGTTTTTTCATGAAAGGTCTCAGTTTCATTTCAACACAGAACAAAAACAAATGTCAAAACCTCAAATTTTTCTCTTTTTGCAAAATGGAATTTTTGTTTTTTGGCCAGCCCCAGTGCTCTGTGGCTCCAGGACAAAGAGGGAGGGATGGGGTGCGTGGACAACAACCCTTCTATTTCCTTTTTTGCATTAACTTCCTTTTCAAAATATTACCTGATATGTTGGCAGACCTACAAGACAACTGATGATACCTCCCCCCTCTGCTTCTGAGACATTTTAGCGATCTGGTTACTAACCCAAACCAGATAAATCTCATTTGGGCTGCAAGTTCCACCCTTATTTGAGTTAAAAGGACATAAGGCTCTCACAGGTCAATGGTGTATATGGGACTGTGACTAGGGTGACCAGACAGCAAATGTGAAAAATCGGGACGGGGGGTGGGGAGTAATAGGCGCCTATATAAGAAAAAGACCCAAAAATCGGGACTGTCCCTATAAAATCGGGACATCTGGTCACCCTAACTGTGACATACATCCATCCTCTCCCAGCTCTGACCATATAAACACTCCCTTGCTTGAGTCCCTTCACTGGCTTTCACTCTCCTTACACAAATTCAAGTTTATTGTTCTCCCTTTCAAGGCTCTGCACACCCTCAACCCACCTACATCTCTTCCCCTATTTCCTACTATACCCGTTCTGCTCCCTATACTCAGAGGTCTCCTACCCTGTTTCCCCAAAAATAAGACATCCCCCAAAAATAAGACCTACTTCCAGTTTTGCCTCTCGCTGTAATATAAGGCATCCCCCGAAAATAAGACCTCCCCATAATAAGGCCACCCCGGAATATAAGGCCACCGCCAGGACAAGAAAAATAAGACCTCCCCTGAAAATAAGACCTAGCGCATCTTTGGGAGCAAAAATTAATATAAGACACTGTCTTATTTTCGGGGAAACACGGTAGCTGCTCCCTCACAGCTTTCTGTTGTACCGCGTCCCAGGCTTTGAGTAGCCTTTTAACAGTTGCCTATTGCCCTCCCCGTCCTCATTACAGAGACTCCTGAACGGGCCCCACCTGTTGCTTGAAGCAAGCTTGTTGGAAGGTCTATGCCCCATTGTGTGCTGGGCCTATTCTGTTGTACAATGCTCTGTACTGCACCTTCTTATCTCTTTAGACCAGGGATCGGCAACCTTCGGCACGCGGCACGCCAGGGTAAGCCCCCGGCGGGTCGGGCCAGTTTGTTTACCTGCCGCGTCTGCAGGTTCGGCCGATCGCGGCTCCCACTGGCCACGGTTCACCGTTCCAGGCCAATGGGGGCTGCGGGAAGTGGCACAGGCTGAGGGATGTGCTGGCTGCGGCTTCTTGCAGCCCCCATTGGCCTGGAACGGTGAACCGTGGCCAGTGGGAGCCGCGATCGGCCGAACCTGCGGACATGGCAGGTAAACAAACCGGCCTGGCCCACCAGGGGGCTTACCCTGGCGGGCCACAGGCCAAAGATTGCCAATCCCTGCTTTAGACTGTAAGCTCTTCAGGGCAGGGCCTCAGTGTTCAACACATTTACATTTCATGCCACACAGACATACACTTACAGCATGGCACTTCAGGTGATACTAAAAAAATTCAGTAAACATCCACAGCTTCACAGGTTGCCTTTTGTTCAGCAATTGTACGCCAAAGTTTTACTTTGGTATAGAAATGATGTTAGGCCAGTTTGCAATTGGTTATCTGCTGCTATGGTTGAGGCCAATAGGGTTAGGACCAATCCATGATTTCAAGGACAGGAGGTAGGGGCTTCACTGGCAAGGGCCTATGACTTTGGAATTTTTTCCTACTTAAAATATGCCCAAGCCCATTAGTGACGAGGCTAAAGATGCGTCAGTTTACATCCTACTCTGGATTGTGGGGGATTTATTGGGTTATTTTGGTTAGCGTTGTTTATGCCACACTGTTTTATTTGGTGATGGAAGCTGGTTGCCCTTTGAAATTTTCTGCCTCTCCTTTACCTTTCTGTGCAGCAATCAGATACTGCTGGCACTTGCACTTGAACGATAAATATATTTTCCCCAGCTCCCACCACACTGTGGATATCAACATGGCGTTACTCAATACAGCAATACTCATTCTGTTGGCATTGCAGGGCCCTGTGATTAAACCTGGCGCAATAACCACCCAGCCCGGTTTGGTGAAGAGAGACGTCAGTCACATTAAACGACTGCACTCAAGTGCTATTTGCAACCAACGCCTGGGACAGCAGGCGAATAATCACAAGTGCCCAAGTAAGCTTACCTGCAGCAGCCAGGTGGGCAGTGACCTCATCAGCAGCAGTAGAGTTGAGAATATCAGAGTCATCATAGGAGGTATCCTCAGGAGAAGACGGTGAATCTTCGTCTGCACTCAACATGCTGTGTTCTGTGTATGTGGCCACATGGACCTGCTGCACCTGCTGGGCCACGGCATGGGCCTCAATGGTATCCATGTGTTCTGTTTTGGTCACCCCGTGTCCTTCCATTAATAGCTACTGTTAAGGGAGACAAATCACAGGACAAACATTACTAAACTGATGCAGTGTAATAAAATGGGGTTGACCATCTCTCCTGCCACACTCAGATCACTCCACTCACTGAGAATGGGACAGAAATTATCTTACCCAATGGAAGTTGCCCTTTGGGTGACTGAATTGATGGTTGCACGGGGAGGCACAGAAGGAACTGGAAATTTAAAACAAGAGGTATAAAAACACCTTGCTTCCAAACACTGAGGCACTCTGAGGGGATAATCTTTGTGGAGGGAGAAGTCCTCCAGTATCCAATTACCCTTGGTACTGTGACAGCCCCACCCTCCCACACACACACTTCGAGAGGTTTGACCAAAGATACGAAACTGCCGCCACTAAACTACGTAGAGGTTATTTTTAAATGGAGTTTTCTGTTTAGAGTCTAGGCATCAGGTCAGAATCATTATGGCCGAACACAAAGGTTTCATGAAGTACCCTTGTCTGACATGACTAGCAGTAAACCACTGAATAAAGGAATAAATATGTAGCACTTATATAATGTTGTACATTCTCAGAGAACTTTACAAACATTAACTCGTCAACCCTCACACAGTCCCTGAAAAAGCCTGGGGGAAAGACAGGAGCAAAGAAATGGCCATTTGCAGGTACATGTGCAAGCCACACATTGTGCGTGAATTGTTATACACAGACAGTCAGATTCCTGTCCCTGATCTATCATCACTGAAGGCTTCATGGAAGAAGTGAGTTTAAAAAGGAGCGGTATGAATGAAGAGAGGGCGGTTAACTAGGACACAAGACGTGGAAGATCACTGCAGGCACAAGAGACACAAAGGAAGAAATCAGGAAGATGAGAGCACAAGGCAGGAACAGATGCATCTGTTGGGGAGGAAGTTCGCATGGAGTGAAGGGAAAGGTGGGAGCAAGAATGTGTGTGGGGTGAAGTGGAAAGGACCAGAAGCGATATTTGAGAAAGGGCACGACATGGTCAAAGCTGTGGGAGAACCACATTTTTTGTAGTAGCATTTTAAGCAGACAGACAGAGACAAGAAAAGAGGTAGTTGCAGTAGTCAAAGCAGGAAATAATCAAAGCTCAGATAAGGGATTTAAGCAGGCAAGATGGAAAGGAAAAGACTGAATTGAAAGAGACCGTAAATGAAAAGTCGTCTGGATTTAGCAACAGCCTGGACGTTGTTGGGCATAGCAGAAAGATGTCATTCAGTTTCTGCCACGTGGTATTTAAGTTGGCGTCAGAACACCCAAGACAAGATGTAAGGTGGCAGGAGAGGTAGATTTGGAAGTAACCAGCTACGCTGTGAACAGAGAAGAGGTTTCAAGGCCTTGTTGAGACTAGGATTTAAGCTATGTTAGCACACGTTAACTAACACACGCTACTGTGACATGGTGTGTCTCGGACAACCCTCACTGGAAAGTGTCACAGCTACCATCACATCTTTCAAATATTACTTCAGGCAAGGTCTTAGATGGTAATTGGTGACCTTCAGAAGAGGTGAAATGAAGAGGATGGAACCAGAGGGCAGCAAATCCAGGATGGCATTTGAGAAGAGGAAGTCGAGGGAGTGGGAATAGGCTCAAGGAGCTTGGAGGTGAAGGAAGGAGCAAGAGATAGGGTAGCAGAAAGGCAAACGGGGTCAAGAGAGAGGACACAGTGCCCACATTTAAACCCCTTTGAGATTTTAGTCACAGGCTGGTTTCTAAAGCCCACAGGTGGCAGCGTTTGCTTTGCTCTGTCATGCAAGCACAAGTGACATTTAAATGAGTCCTACCATCGCCAAAGACAGTTCCATCCCAAAGGACACCGAACATGGGATACAAGCCCTTAAAAATAGTCATGTAAAACTGAAACAGTCTATTCTAAAATCTCTTTCCACATTTCTGACTGTCTAATAGTAACTTTCTTCAGGAAACACACAATGCATCCCAAGGGCAGGAGACAATTCCTCTAATAGGTTTTTTGCTTTTAAATTATTAAAAAGGAAAAATAATTTAGAGGAACCTATGTGAATCCCAAGGACTTCCATCCCTTGCTTACTACTATAGCAAGTTACAAAGGGTGGATAAGAGAATGCCCCCTGTACTGATGCTGAAGGCTGCATAAATGGATTGTCTGGAGCTCGGTGTTTTGAGGTATGACGTTTCTTGCATAACAGGCGGGACCAGGAAATTGACAGGAGAGTTGTAATGATCCACATACAGAGTTTGCTGAAGCAACGGCCAAAGGAAAGTGGGAAGAAGGTTGCTAGTGTCGGAGAGTGATATTGGATACAGAGAAAGACCAGTGACTTCCCATAACTTCATCTGTACATAAGGTGTTTGGAATTTCATAAGGGATCTGGTTAGATCATATGTACATATCCTGGTGTAAGGCCCAGTTAAGGTAACCATGAACGCAATGTTGCCCCCGGGGGTTGCAAGGATATCAGACAGACCAACCTCCCCTGCCCAGTAAATTGGCAAATCTAATCAGCAATTTCCTGTCATTTGGGCAGCCTCCCATGCTCTTAAAAAGAGTCACTATTTCTATGATCCTGATAGGAGAGCCTTGGATCTAATCAGAAGCTATGAAGGCAAAACTCAGGTCACCATTTTAGGTGAGGGAGTGATACCATATCTAGAAGGTTCAGATTTTGACACGGTTATTTTTAGTAAAAGTCACGGACGGGTCGCAATCAATAAACAAAACTTCACAGAAGCCCGTGACCCGCCTGTGACTTACTAAAAAGAATAGGGGGTGGGGGGATGAGAGCCAAGCCCCAGTGCAAGAGGGTGGGGGAGGGGGGTCCAGCACCTGTCACCTGAGGCAGCTGACGGCTGACACCTCAGGCTGCAGGGCCCTTGCCAGTTGACAGCTCCAGCCCCGCCGCCCCAGGGCTGAAGCGGAAAATGTCATGGAGGTCTCTGAAAGCCACGGAACCCATGATTCCGTGACCGAATCTTATCCTTACTTATTTACTAATACAAAAGAAAGGAAGAGGTCTCCAAACACTGCCGGAAGGGCCTGAACTCCACAAGCTACGTAGGGCCATTTTTCTTTCCATGCATGTTCATGGCAGGTTTCTCCTCCATCACTTTTTGTTATGTACTTATCTGATGTGATTACACAACCCTTGCTAGGAACCAGTCAACTATACTACAGGCTCCACATGCACCACCAACTTTATAAAAAGCTGGGCGGGCTCAATCAGCTCTTTGTGATGTGCTTTGAGCTCCTGGGGGAGAAGCAGCAGGAAAGTGCCAAGTATTATTAGGGGGTGGATTTTAATTAATCAGATGTAATACACAGGGAAGTTTCTAAAGGTTAGGGTGATACTGATTTATATCACAGCTGGTCGGCGAGTCAGACAGTCTAAAAACAGAGACCCTATTTCTGGAGTGGGGTGGGAAGAAGGGTTTGGTCACTGTGGTATCCAAGTGCTTGAGCTGATCACATGGCTCACATGCGCGTTTGTGTCACTTGCCTAGTGTGCAGGAGGCAGGGAGCATGGTCTAGTGGTTAGAACAGAGAAATGGGAACCAGGACTTTTGAGTTTCACGTCTGACTTTGCCTCTGCTTAACCTTCACCAGAACAGAACAAACCACACACAACAGAAGTTAGTTACGTCACTTAATGTGCAACTGGAAGTAGCTCAGACACTCGGGTGATGACAGCAGTATAACAACCTATATGGAATAGAAATCCTTTAACCATCTGATATCAGGCATTCCATCTGTACATGGGAAAACCCCCACCACTCATGCACTCAGGGAAGGTGTACTGTATGAGAAGCATTTTGAGATCTTTGTCTGAAAGCTGCCAAATAGTATGGGAAATGAGAAAGATTCAGTTGGGACCACAAACATATGTATCTAAAGCGATGTCTATACTACAGGGACTATAGTACCATAGCTATGTGGCATAATCCACTATGTAGCGCAGATGGAGCTTACAGCAAAAGGAAGGGTTCTTCCATTGCTGTAGGATCACCAACTCCCTGAGCGACAGTGGCTACATCTGCATTTATATCAGGGATTTTTCACAGCCCTGAGCGACATAACTAAGTTGACCTAACTTGTAAGTGTAGATCAGGCCAAAGTTGCAGTTTCTAGCTAAAGATACTCTAGAGGAACTCAATCTGACATGATAGCAAAACTGCGACCATAGGACCCACTGCATCAGGCTATAGAGATCTATAACTATTACTAAGTCACCTTCAAAATCCCTGCCCTACCTGTAATAATCAAAGACCAGTAGAGCAAGATGATGCGACTTCCCAGCTCTGTTTACGAGGCAGATTGTTCAATCAGAGCCATCCAGAAATAGCAACAATTCAAATACCCCCAAGAAAAAAAAAACAGAGCAAGATGTTGAGAGGACACCGAAGCAAATTGAAAACATCAGCCAGGTCTTCAGCTGGAGGAACCTATTTGTCATTGTCCTACTGCAACAAGGAAGGGAAATTACGAGAAGTAGAGCTGGGCAAAAAAATTTTGACTGGAAAAAATAATTTTTTGAAGAAAGATGCAGATTTGGGTTGACCAAAACTTTTCATGCAATTTGTATCGATTTTGGTGAATTTGGTGAAAAAACAAAACAAAGAACCCTAAAAAACTGAAAAGGTATAAAACATTTTGTTTCAATATTTTCAAAAAGAAACATTTAGACTTTGACTCAAAAGGACTTTTCTAAAATTACCTTTAATTCTATTTTAAAAATGAGAAGAAAATAAAGCTCAATATCCAAGGAAAAATTTGGTCTGAAGTGAAACAAAATGTTTCATTCGACCCAACATGATTTTTTTTTTAATTTTCAGAATTATCAATTAACCAAAACACAAATTATTTGTACACAGTTCTACTTTAAATGAATAGGCTTGATGGACCCAGCCTTTTCCCGTTCAGTTACTCTGCCTCTTACAGAGGTATCCAGTGGCCTTATTTTATGGAGCAATGCAACATTAAATGTTCTCTTCAGTTTAAAAAAGTGTATCAACTTAGAGTTGACATTAGAGCAGGAATGACCAAACATGACTTTGCAGATCAAAACAGGTCAATGTCACCCTTTAGCATAGTGACATGGCCTCTGGAGACTAGTAGCTACTGTATACAACGCTCCATTTCATTCGGAATGAAGGCTGTTTGAATCCCAAAGCAACAGTGCACATTGGGAAATGTAGTCTTCAGATATTGCATGTTTAATTATTAAAAGATATGGGTGGCTGTAGTCAGCTCCACTTGATACAATTAGATATAATACTCTGGCTCTTTTGGGGTAAGATTTGGACACTTTATTCGACTATGAAATTATAATCACTGCATTTTTGAGACAGTAAATGCATTTATAACTGACATTAGTATTCCTTAGGTAACTACGCAAAGTTACACATAGACATTTGATCTAGTTAATGGTAACATTCATTCTAGTTTACAGTACACACTCATAGGCCTTTTCTACACAACAAACACTGTGCCAGGATAGCTATATCAGGTGAGCCCCCCTGAGGTAGACCCTTCTTATGCTGACAAGGAAGAGTTTTTCTGGTGAGATAGTAACATCTTCTCCCCAAATGATGTTAGCTATGCCAATAGCAGCACTCTTCAATTGGCACAGCTGTGTTTACAGTGGGGGTTTTGCAGGCACAACTATGTCGGTGAGGCAGTGTGGTATTTTTCCCCGGCACACCTCACCAACAATAACTATGCCAACAAAACACGTAGTGTAGACCTGGTCTTAATCTGGTGTTTCTGAGACAGCCCCAAATAATGACTGGTCGTGTAAGCAGTGGAATCATTCATTAAGAGAACTCTTACACACACACACACAATTCCTCCCAGATGAGCCCCACCTACATTTTGTAGCAGTTTATGGTTTCTTGCTCTCACTGATAGTCTATTAGATTTTTTTGTTCTTGATTTTTCTTGCCTTTTATTAAGTGTGCATATACATATTTCATATGAGAAACTACTATTCTCTCCAGCTAATAAAGCAGAGTTCAGGACTTGCATATGAATGACACTGTTACTGATCTCCTTTGCAAAGTGCTTTGAGATCTATTGATGAAAAGTGCTGTATCAGAGTTGGACATTATTATTATTATATTTAGGTGACAGAGCTCTTTAAAGCCTATAACACTGGGTTCCAGAACAATGTGCTTTTCATTTTTTTTAGGCAAATTCATTCAAGCCAGACAGACAAGTTCTAACAAACTGACTACTAAGGTCATTTGTAGTCTAAGTGAACAGTTTTAAAGAAAATTAACTTTGTTTCACGCAGTTGCTGCTTTTTTCCCCCTTCTTCTTCTTCTTCTTCAGGGAGGGAGGATATGTTCGTGTTTGGTTTTGTTATTGAATTTCTTCCCCCAACATCTGTAGCATCTTCTAATCCCTCAGATTTTCCCATTTCCCAGCTGTTGGAAATCTTCCACCTCCAACCCAGCAATCGTGAGGATCATGAACACTGTATTTGTATCTTTCAAAGCTATTGTGTTATTCTTGTGGAGGGTCCCTTCAGATGAAACCACTCCTAGTGGACAAGCATATTAGACAGAAGTTTCTGCTGGCAACCATCAAACTGCAGTCAGCAAGTTTGTTTCTGTCTCTGTAGTTAAGCAGCTATCTATTTTACATCCAGGAAGACTAAGGCCATGTCTACACTACCCTTTATGCCTGTGAAACTTATGTCGCCCAGGAAAGAGAAAAAACCCACACCCCTGAGCAATGTAAGTTTCGCAGGCATAAGTGCTCATGTGCACAGCGCTGTGTCGGTGGGAGATGTTCTCCTGCCGACATAGCTACCGCCGCTCATTTAGGTGATTTTATTATGTCGATGGGAAAGCTCTCTCCTGTTGGCATAGAGCGGCTACACAAGTGATCTTACAGTGGCACAGCCGTATCGATACAGCTGTTGCACTGTAAGATCGCTCGTGTAGACATGACCTAACACTACGATGTCTATGAAGACATTTCCTGGTTGTTGTAGCTCAGTCCAAAAGTCTTTGACAAAGTATTTTGACATCCAAAGGCAATTTTTGACCCCAAAAAAAAAAAAATTAAAGCTCCTCTCTATACCCAGTGCAGCTGCTTCATATCTTTCTAAATCAGCGGTTTCTTTGATGTAAATTCAACTGCAATCAAATTTGCTATTGACACCAGAGCTAGAAAAATAAGTCTCCAGGAGGACAAAACCAAACTACTAACTAATCTGAAAAGATCGTAAGAGTTGAGGCTGCAGGCAAGGAGGAGGAAACTGATCCTCTTAAGCATGAAGTCTACAGGAAATTGAGCAAACAACCACACGGATTAAACTGAGGCCTTGCCTACCACACGAAAGTTTTTGGTATAATTGAAGGAGTGAATGTGAACGGATATAATTGGCATAAACCCCACTGTGAATGCTCTTATTCATATAAGAGTGACTTTTGTCAGCTTAGCTTATGTCACTTGGGAAGGGGTTTACGGTAAACAAACAAACAAATGCTCGTACTGCAACAAGTGTGAAAACCAGGGGAGGGGAGTGGGGCACAGACCTACATAACTATACCTGTATAACTGGGTTTCCCAGATAGACAAGCCCTGAGTATATTTCAGCCTCACCTCCTTACCACTGAACTATTACTACTTCAGCTGCTGTAGGAAGCGTGTGAGGTCAGGATGCTGAAAGGGGAGGTATGCAAGAAAGGATTTCAGCCTTATGACATGGACCGCAATATAAAGTTTGAGAAGCACTATGCTAAGCAAGATAATTATGGTTGACATGTAAATTGCCATTACGTTTCAGAGTTAAACACTCCATGAAAGGGAACTGGGCAGGTTATGCCTCTCAAAGTTATTGTTCTAATCTGTGGAAGCAACACTGCGTCAGGACAAATTCAGAAAGTTTTCTTCAGCTTTACAACTACAGAGGCTAGAAACTACTCTGTAAGTATTAAAATGCTTAAATTTTCCAAAAAAACACTGGAAATACAAAACAATCCACAGGAAGACCCCACTTTCCTAGAAATCTCACACAGATTTCCAAAGCCCCAACAGTAACTAAAAGCAGAAAGCCCCAAAAGATTTGGGGGTTTGAAACATTTGTTATAACTAGGGCTGTCAATTAATCGCAGTTAACTCACGCGATTCACTCAAAAAAATTAACTGCGATTAAAAAAATTAACTGAGATTAATCGCACTGTTAAACAATAGAATGCCAATTGAAATTTATTAAATCTTTTTGGATGTTTTTCTACATTTTCAAATATATTGATTTCAATTACAACACAGAATACAAAGTGTACACTGCTCACTTTATATTATTTTTGATGACAAATATTTGCACTGTAAAAAATTATAAACAAAAGAAACAGTACTTTTCAATTAACCTCATACAATACTGTAGTGCAATCTCTATCGTGAAAGTGCAACTTACAAATGTAGATTTTTGTTGGTACATAACTGCACTCAAAAACAAAACAATGCAAAACTTTAGAGCCTACAAGTCCACTCAGTCCTACTTCTTGTTCAGCCAATCGCTAAGACAAACAAGTTTGTTTACATTTACAGGAGATAATACTGCCCACTTCTTATTTACAATGTCACCAGAAAGTGAGAACAGGCATTCGCATGGGACTTTGGTAGCCGGCATTGCAAGGTATCTACATGCCAGATACATTAAACATTCGTATGATTCTTCATGCTTTGGCCACCATGCCAGAGGACATGTTTCCATGCTGATGATGCATGTTAAAAAAATAATGCGTTAATTAAATTTGTGACTTAACTCCTTGGGGGAGAATTGTATGTCCCTTGCTCTGTTTTACCTGCATTCTGCCATGTATTTCATGTTATAGCAGTCTCAGATGATGACTCAGCACATTGTTCATTTTAAGAACACTTTCACTGCAGATTTGACAAAACGCAAAGAAGGTACCAATGTGAGATTTCTAAAGATCGTTACAGCACTCGATCCAAGGTTTAAGAATCTGAAGTGCCTTCCAAAAATCTGAGAGGGACGAGTTGTGGAACATGCTTTCAAAAGTCTTAAAAGAGCAACACTCCGATGTGGAAACTACAGAACCCGAACTACCAAAAAAGAAAATCAACCTTCTGCTGGTGGCATTTGACTCAGATGATGAAAAAGAACATGTATTGGTCCGCACTGCTTTGGACTGCTACCAAGCAGAAGCCGTGATCAGCATGTACGCATGTCCTCTGGACTGGTGGTTGAAGAATGAAGGGACATATGAATCTTTAGTATCTGGCACGTAAATATCTTGAGACACTGGCTACAACAGTGCCATGAGAACTCCTGTTCTCACTTTCAGGTGACACTGTGAACAAGAAGTGCCAATGTAAACAAACTTGTTTGTCTGAGCGATTAGCTGAACAAGAAATAGGACTAAGTGGACTTGTAGGCTCTAAAGTTTTACATTGTTTTATTTTTGAATGCAGGTTCTTTTTGTACATAATTCTACATTTGTAAGTTCAACTTTCATGATAAAGAGATTGCACTACCGTACTTGTACGAGGAGAATTGAAAAATACTATTTCTTTTGTTTTTCACAGTGCAATATTTGTAATCAAAATCAAAAGTGAGCACTGTACACTTTGTATTCTGTGTTGTAATTGAAATCAATATATTTGAAAACGTGGAAAACATCCAAAATATTTAAATATATGGTATTCTATTATTAACAGTGCGATTAATCGCAATTAATTTTTTTAATCGCTTGACAGTCCTAGTTATAACATACAAAGATGCTATAGTCCCTCTAATATAGACGGGCCTTAGATACATATACTTGTGGTCACAACTGAATTTTTCTCATTTCCCATACTATTTGGCAGCTTTAAGCCAAGGACCTCAAAATGCTTCTCACATGGCAAATCTTCCCTGAGCTCATGAGTGGTGGGGTTATTCCCCTGTACAGGTGGCATGCCTGACATCAAATGGTTAAATGATTTCTATTCCATATAGGTTATTAACCTGAAAATTGATTAGAAACCCTTCTCTAATTCAACCAAAATGTGGCGCTTGATCTAGGAATTGAGTGTGTGAAAGACTAGCCAGCAGCAAGGGGTGCAGGAGAACTGTTCTCTACAGCATCCGCTTTCATTACAAAAAAAGTCTCTATTATGCGGGCTAAGAAAACCTTCAAAAATGGGAATGTAATGGAGTAATGTCTGTCTGAATTTGCAGAGAGCTTGAAGCAATAGTTCTCAAATGTGAACTGTCCCTGTCACTTCAGTGGGTGCTAACTCCAATGCCAACGGTGACACTTGAAATGTCCACATTGTTAACTATTTCACTGTTCATCAAAATATATCAAAGGAGCCTTGGCTCGCCCAATGCTACAAAAATGCCTGCTAGCCTGCTGTAACTGACCTTGACGTCACACTTTTTTGCCCATCAAGAGGATTATTAGAGATGAAAACTTTAAATCAATTTACTTTCCATCGTTCAAATTTACTTGAGGAATTTCACTCAGCCTGGTTCAATTTTTTTTTTTTTTTTTTTTAATAAAAGCTAACTTTTTGGTCTACCCCTTCAGAAGATTCCTTTAATTAATGATCATTTTATGAATGAAAACTGAATTAGAATACAGAAAAAGGGTCGCGAGATGATCATTTAGACAATTCATGCTGAAACCCACTACGTGTGTGCGCGCACATCCTCAGAGCACACTCCTGACACATCTGCTCCATATCCCTCTAAAGAAAGCAGACACTGGATAGAGACCAGAAGCCTGGGGAACGCAGGTGTGCACTCTGATTTTGAAGTGGTAGGCAGAAATGAGCAATGAAGAGTGATGAAATACAACAGTGCAGGCTTTACTCTGTCCCTGCCAAAATACTAACTAAAAATCCTCTTCTTGCCTTCGAGTTACATAACCAGACCCTCGTTTTTAATTATAAAAGACTTGGACATTTCAGAAAAATATTCAGAGGGATGAAATATGCCTCTGAATGATTAGTTATATTTCAGTAGTAACGTGTTTGCCAAGAAGCTATCATGATATAATCTTTTTTTTTAAATCTTGTTTTCTAGAAACCAGCACTGCTTCACCATCAGATCAGTGTACAATATTTTCCTCCCACATAAGCAGAGGTAGGAGATTTTTATTTTACAAAAATGAGACAGAAGGAAGCTTTTGCAGTCAGAATCAAGGCTGAGTCACAAATATGGCAAAAACACAATAGTTAAGGGAAGAGATCAGCTACTGTCTTGTAGTGGTCTCCAGTGTTTTCCATCAGTTACTTAATTTTTTGTGAGGCATGTAATAATCCTAAAAAAAGATCCAACCAATAAGTCATTGGTAGCCACTGTTGAGGCGGGAGGTCGTTTGTAATTCAGATTGTTCAATCAGCTACAGCCCAGCCCTTTCCCAAACAAAATCATTGGACGGAATGAAACTATCATCCAATCAGACGCAAGGGAGTGATGTTCAACAGGACTCACACAGTATGTATGAGAGACAGGCAGGGACTCCATGAACACGAGTGGCAGCGTTTGGTGGCCAAACTGCAACATTCTGTGAAAGACACGTTCATTTCTACCATACGTTAACATGGAATATGAGGCTTTACAAATTATACTGAGTGGAGAGAAAGAGGACTAACAATTGTCAGCACCCTATCAAGATCTGCCTTAAGCAAGTGCAATACCAATGATTAGTTGGCAATTCACAAGCCATCTTGAGCTCCCCTTCTTCTTCACCTACTTAAGACTGAGTCAGCTACCTAACCAATATCTTCCCCTCCCAGCAATGAGAACAGAGGGCGAGGAAACTTAATACCCAACTCACTATCCCACTTTTTACTTAGCTAGAAGACGATTTAATGGCTGGATATTGAAGCTAGACATAAACAGATTGGAAATAAGGCATAAATTCTTAACGGTGAGAGTAATTAACCATTGGAACAATTTATGGGGTCGTGGTGGATTCTCCATCACCACAATTTTTAAATCAAGACTGGGTGTTTTTCTAAAAAGCTCTGCTCTAGGAATTATTTTGGGAAAGTTCTCTGGCCTGTGTTATACAGGAGATCAGACTAGATGACTGCAATGGTCCCTTCTGACCTTGGGATCTATGAATTGCAGGACCAAGTCCATTCAGAGCCCTGAAAATTAAGAGACCTTAAATTTGGCCCTATAATGTTCTATGGGAAGCCACTATAAAGAGCAAAGCACTGGGTGACACGCTCTCAGCCGCTAGTGCTACTGAAGAGGCACGATGCTGCATTCTGCACTAACTGAAGCTTTAAAAAACAAAGTAAGTGTTGGGGGTGCCAATAGTCTAGCCTGGAGTTCACAAAGGCACGGATCTCTGTGACACAGCCCATGTTTGCTTAATAAGATGTGGCACAGTCTTCTGGTTAGTGGACTATGATTTTTTGTGGATGTCACTGAGAGTCCTGCAGGCTACCAACCAATTTGACACTCTTTGTGAAGACTCCTTCAGTACAGAGCCCATAATATATGATCTAATCACGTGAAACAAGACAGGACCCTGAGGAAGGTAACATTAGGCAAACAGGCGGGGGAGGAAGGAACAGACAAACCAACATTGTGGTTGTTTGACTGACACAGTACACCTCTACCCCGATATAACGCCGTCCTCGGGAGCCAAAAAATCTTACCGCGTTACAGGTGAAACCGCATTATACCGAACTTGCTTTGATCCGCCGGAGCGCGCAGCCCCGCCCCCCTGGAGCCGCTGCTTTACTGAGTTATATCCGAATTCGTGTTATATCGGGTCACGTTATATCGGGGTAGAGGTGTATGTGCATCATGTTCCCTTTTAAAAATGAAGTTAATGTAGTGGACTAGCATAGGAGAGTGGGCCACTTTTACACATTTCCTCTCATAACCCTGTTGGCAGAGTTCTTAATTTGCTTAACGAGAATAGTAATGTTGCTGTTCCCGCCCAAATCCCTTATCTATTTGTTCCTTGGGATATTAATGAGTAGGTAATTGGCACGGACAATTTTGACTTCACACAGAAGTTCAGTGTAGAGTTAATTGGTGGAATCTTCTGGCTCGAAGCACACATTCCTGGCAGCAGGATATCTGAAACAGATTCCATTTTTTATTCAGCTTTTTCATGTTTCTTGTAGTTTTGACTTCAACTGCCCAAGTATGGAACATGTTTTCAACGAGCTTTTCTACCAAATAGGGAATACCTCCTCCGTTTCTTATCCTGTTTGTAACGTCAATAACATCTGGAGTTTAATATCCCCTCCATGCTTTCAACCCCGCACAGTAAACAGTCATGTTTGCTTTGCATTAGGCACTGAATATCACACTGGCATTTTGTTCACACATGCTGTTGTGGTGAGCTAACCAAGGGGATTTTTGTAGAACAGTCCTGTGGGCAGCAGGCATCTGACTTGGCTGTTGGACAGGAGGCTGCAGGGTTTCAGCTGTACCCATCAACAGTTGACTGCTAAATTACTTTTTATGGCTTTCCAATGACTTTAACTACAGATCAGCCTCTTACTACAAAACTGGATTCTGAAACAGGTCTCAGTGTATTTGCAATGTAATGTAAGTGCTTTTACTCCTCCTTTAGCGACTGCCACAGGACTTGGTCACTACAGGCTGCTTCTTCCTCAATATCTTTGTGAAGCTACTAGAGAAAACCATGAGAAAATATGAAGTATGCCATCAATATGCCAAAGATGCTCAGCTCTACATCAGCCTCTCATAAGGCCCTGGCAGAACCATGAATGAGCTTTCTAACATCTCATGAATGAAAGCCGTGTAGCTTAAGATTTAGCAGATCAGACTGATCTAGTGCTTCCCCATTCTTTGAAGAACTCACCAAAAGATAGCAGCTGCCCTCACCGGAGGGTACTTGCCTGCCTTTCAGAGAAGCTCTCAGTATCAGCATTCTAGCTTTACCCTCCTCTACTCTCAAATAGCAATAGTAGCTAGAAACACCTTTCATCTTGGACAGGCCATGAGAGTGCGTTTGTCTGAATCAGCGGAATGGTCAGTTATCTTTGTTACATGAAAGCTACACTACTGAACCATGCTCTACCTACGGCTAGTCTTGAAGGTCACTTGGAAATTTCAGGTGGTGCAAAGGCAGCTGCCCACCTTTTAGGTACATTTACTGATGGGAGTATATTACAACTGAACTCTAGATTCCACACTGGCTGTCAATTCACTTCCGGGGGAAAGCTGATGGGCTGGGTTGGCATCTATGAAGATGTACATGGTCTAGACCAGTGGTTCTCAGCCAGGGGTATGCGTAGCCCTGGGGGTACACAGAGGAATTCCTGGGGGTACATGAACTCATCTAGATATTTGCCTAGTTTTGCTACAGGATACATAAAAAGCACCAGCGAAGCCAGCACAAACTAAAATTTCATACAATGACTTGTTTAAACTGCTCTCTCTATATCTATCTACACACACACTGAAATAAGTATGATATTTATATTCCAATTGATTTATTTTATAATAATTATATGGTAAAAATGAGAAAGTCAGCATTTTTTCAGTAATAGTATGTTGTGACACTTTTGTATCTTTATGTCTGATTTTGTAAGCAAGCAGTTTTTAAGTGAGGGTATACAAGACAAATCAGACTCCTGAAAGGGTATAGTAGTCCAGAAAGGTTGAGAGCCACTTATCTCTAGATAAGTCTAGATCTCTTATCTCAGAGAAGGCTTCTCTCCCTATGCTTCACTATACCTGTACTTTTACACATGCTCTTGTTATGTGTTCGAAGAGTGACACTGGTGAGAACAGAGAAAAGGGCGGTTTCACCGGAGAGCACTCACCTCAGTAATTCAATTCTGTCAGACACACCTGAGTCCAAATTTGGCCATGGTTAGAGGAAGAATGGAAGACAAATATTGTTCATGCTTCCCATCAAGTGCAAGTTTTGGAATCTTCTAATAGTCCGGCTCCTTGATGCCTTTATGGAGTCTGCCAATCATTATGGGTTGGCTGTTACGGAGGATCACAAGGTATATACAGTTTCACATTCTGGGGAAGATGTATTTGGCATCATTCTAACCTATGGAAAGTGTACCCAGAATCCAGGGCGATGAGTCTCTTAATAAGGAAATAGTGCAATTAGTCAAGCTGGAGTTCTTTTTAAGCCTTCAGTATTGCTGAAAGTTAATTAAAGACAAATCTAAAACCTAACACACAATTTGACTTTTCCATAAGGGCTTGTCTACATGGAGAAATTTACCAGCATAATTATAGCAGTATAAACTTCCCATATGGATAGTCTTATTCCAGAATTTATTCCAGTATAACTACAGCAGTATAATTATGCCTGTAAATTTCCCCATGTATCCAAATCCTAAGCAAATAGGTCCAAGAAGGGATAAAATTCCAAAGAATGCAATCTTTCTCCTTAAAATTTCCCATCAAAGTTCTGTGTAGCAGCACAAGTGCAGGGAGCATAAACATTTCATACTAAACAACGGGATCACAATCTTGAGAGGAAACCAATATGATTCTACACAATCATTAGATAAAGTCAGCTGTAGATTACTATCATCTATTGCTGGAACTTCAACTGAATTTTTAAAAGCCAGCAATAGAAAACTTGGTCTTACGTTTATTTCGTAACACATATGCAATTTGTGACCAATTATTTTTTAGCCTCTCAGTTTTAACAACAAAAAAGACTTGGCGGAAAGCTCATGTGCGAAACATGAATATATGACAACTTCTACTCTAACAGAATCTCCTCACGCTGCAGTATGCATGGAGATGACCTCGTTGTAGTGCTCCACATAGTCATGCCAAACTCCTCCTATCAGAATTCTGGTCTCTCTCCTCCGTGGGTCAGCAGTGACTAGAAGTATGCTGAGCCCTTTGGAAAATATACACATTCATGGTTCCCCGTAGTAACAGAATAAATGGTTCTGACTGGCTCCAAAGGGAATCCCATCCAGTCGTCAGCCTTGACTAGAAGGATGATGGTGTAAGAGCAAGAAAAACTGAGGGAGGAAGATTGCAGATGTGAAGAACCTCCTTTTTCCAAACTTCAAACAATAATCTGTAGAGGTGTAATCCAAAACTTGACATTAAACTACACTGTAAAATGCTCAACCACAGGCTGGAATTCCCATTCAACATTCATGCATTTCTTTCACAAACCTGCAAGTTTCATGTTATACATTTATGGGCCAGTCTGCCATCTATGCCCATTGGTTCCCAAACTGGGGGGCGTGAAGAAATTCCAAGGGGGGCACGAGGCTGCCCGGCTCTTGAGTTCCCGGCCGGGGAGGCTAGCCCCCGGCCCCTCCCCTCTTGTCCCCCTTCCCCCGCAGCCACGATGCCGCACAGGCAGCGCAGCTTGCGCCCGCCCACCTCCCAGGCTTTCCAATAAGCCAGTCCTGCCGCTCTGAGCTGCCTGGTAAGGGGGCGGGAAATGGGGGGGTTGGATAAGGGGCAGGAGGTCCTGGGGGGCAGTCAGGGGACAGGGAGCAGTTGGATGGGGCAGAGGTTCTGGGGGGGGCGGCGGTCAGGGGACAAGGATCGGGGAGATTGGATGATGGTAAAGGAGAGATGGGGGGCGTGAGGGTTTCTCGAAAATTAAAAAGGGGGTGTGATGCCGAAAAGTTTGGGAACCACTGGCCTAGACCATTACACACATTGATGAGAGAACACACATTAGCTTTAAAAACTTTTATAACGCACAGTCTGATACATTAAGGTAAAACAAGCACTCTACTCAGAGATGATGCTTTTTCTAGGAGAATACGTAATTCTTTACTTTGTACATTTCTGAAAAAGAATCATGCATATATTCCAATTCTGCTCTGAACTACGTATCCTCCAGTCAATCATTCTAACAATTTGAATCAAGTTAAGAGTCATTTCTAGTTTATATAGTTTTAATTAAAACACGAAGTGGTCTTTAAAGAACTGCTAACCCAATAAACACCACTGCGGAGAGAGCTGTTATTTACTGATTGCTGAGAGCACTCTTGGCACAGTACAAAGGCACAATCCTTTCCCCAACCGGATTAGTCTAAAAGGCAGAGTGCAGCCATAGCCAGTTGAATTAAGGTGCAAATGTTCCTGTTTTTAATCCTCTTTTATATAGAGAAGATTAGCAATTATGCTGGACTACCACCAAAAGGCATAATGAAAGTGTGTTTTAAGAAGGGATTTGAAGGAGAGGATGGCAACTCAGCACACTGTGGCCCAAACTAGCATTTAAAGGTGTGTAGTTAGCATGAATTATCTAAAAGTCGTGTACATCAAGCACACTGCCTTTAACATGTGTTAAACTGGATGAATTCGAGTCTAGGCTCCCCTCTATGCATTAACAAAACCATTTTAGCGCAAGTTAAAGGCAGTGTGCCCTATACGCACTAGCTGAATGCAGCCCTATATTCACACCCTACACACCACAGTAATAATCTTTGCACAAAACATGCCTTGTGAGGTATCATTTAAAAACTAATAACTCACGGTCAATAATACCAGGATGAAACATATGCAGCAACCTTGTGTGTGAAGTTATGAAATCCCCCCCTCCCCCCCCGTATTATGTCAAAGGACCATGCTCCAACTCATGTAGCCCTGATTAGGTAGAACTGATCAAGCAGGCCTGTCTTAAACAAAGGGATATGTTTACACCTAAATCTGCATATAAGCTGTAAACACAGTCCTCAGACAGTGAGAGGGGGAAGAAAAAGAAAGTCTGCATTTCAACATATACAGGTAGCAAACAACAGCTTAACTCCTTTTCCCCCACCACACTCCATGTCTCCTCGCTCTCAGCTGGAAAGAACTTTAGGGGTCACTCTCAGGAAAATGCATTTCAAAGGGTGACTGAACTATAAAAGTGAGGGGCAAAAACACCCAACGTTCTCTCTCCTTGTCTATTGTGCTCTCTTTTCACCTAAGACGACAAAAGAAACAGCTGTTGGATCTTGGGAGCAGATCCTGACCTGAACTTGGTCAGCAATGCTACTGAAAACCTGTGGTAAGAATTTCACCTTGAACCAAGTCTAGTTTGTTAAATTTAGTACTAGGATGTGTTTTATCTTTATTTGTCTTGTAGCCTTTTCTGACTTTCATTCCTTAATATTTGTACTCACTTAAAACCTCTTTCTTTGTAGTTAAATAAACTTGTTTTATTCTTTAAACTAATCCAGTGTTGTGAACGGTGTGGGTAACTTTAGGGTCCAAGCTGTTGTATCTTGATCCCCATAGAGGGGCAATGAATCTAATATATTTCAACTGTCCAGGAAAGGGCTGGACAGTGCTAAACACACGTTTTTGGAGAAAGATCTGAGACTGGGAATGCTTTGGGATCACCCTGCAAGTGTTAACCAAGGCTGCTGGAAGCCAGAGTGGCTGCTGTGGTCAGAATTGCTGGGCCAGGGCTGTGGCTATACACGGACACTCCGGATGCTGTTTGTGAGGAGCCCATGTTGGGACCCACAGCAGCAAAGCACTGAGAGGCACACCAGGTTGTAGGGCAGGCGGTGACACAACCCCTCACTGGTCTGGATTGCACCCCAGATTGTCATAAACACATGCTAATTTTACATCTTTAAATCCTAGGCCTAGTCCATGCATAGATTTTGTACCATATCACTATTTCAATCAGGGATGTGATTTTAAAAAAAAAAGATACCGCTACAATCCCTAGTTTGGGCACAGTTACACTGCTATGAAGTCGCTTTATACTGGTATAGTTTATTCCCCTTACTGTATGGAAATAAGCATCTTTATACTAGTATAACTGTATCTTTGAGGGGGCCACTTAGGGATCTGGAGCAAAAATCAGTACTTGGTCCTGCTAGTGAAGGCAGGGGGTTGGACTCAATGACCTTTCGGGGTCCCTTCCAGTTCTGAGATAGGTATATCTCCATATACTATTTATTATCCAAGTGAGGGGGAATTGTACCACTTTAACTATACCACTAGAGGTAAGGTGGTATAACTTGTGTGCAGAAAAGCTCCAACACTAGACAAGGGCAACTAGTGAGTAGCTGTTCCAGGCATAAGCGTGGAAGATGAATACTAAGATAACAGGACAAAGTAGGAGCACCTGGAAGAATGATGTAGCTATGGCAGTACACCTAGTAGGAAAAGATTTTCACAAAAGCACTGGGGCGGGGAGAAGAAACCACTGTTATTTTCCATCCCTCACTCCCAAAAAATATAAGACAATGCTCTCAAAAATGCTTTCCTTAAAAATAGGTAAATCCCATCGACTGTCTATGGAGGACGGAAAAGAATGAACATAGGCTTCTAAAGCAGTGAACACACATGGTAAGCCAGGATTCCACTCAACTGACACCATCTGCAAAATAAGCAATTCATTTAAAACAGTTTCATAAATGGGGGGATTTCAGCGTTAAATCTACCAGATGTGTCTCTACAACAAGTGAAAAAGAAAAAATGATTCAGAGGAGGAATTGTATCCCATAAGTGTTTCAAAATAATTTCAGACCGCTATTTACCATAACCAGGGACAGGACAAAAAAATTCCTTTTTTACAGTCTCTCCCCAAAACATGAGAACCTCCTTTTTCCTACAGTTATTGCATGTGCAGACTGGAGCATCTGAGATTACAAATAATTGTAATGCTCAGTCCAGCAACAGCAATAACTAACAGGAGCTTCTTCCCCACTGTCTCTGAATTTGGGGAGGGTGAGGCGGTCCAGGCATCCATCAGACGATTTTCTGTATCTTGGGAGCAATAACCCTACTTGCTAGGCTCCAAAGAATGCTCTCCAGACAGGACACCAGATATAATGGGCAACCTGATACCTGTCAAGTTCACAGCTTTGTACCCTGGAATTTGCTGGTAACACTTCTGTCTGCAAGTCTTCAAAAGAGGCAGAAACTTTCATTGCAACCCAATGTGACTAGGTCCAGAAGCTGAAGAATTTCAAGCTACAAGAGTATTGGATGTAGATATTGGCTTTTTTCTTTAAGTACTGATACAGTGATTTTTTTTCATGCACCTGACGAAGTGGGTATTCACCCACGAAAGCTTATGCTCCAATACGTCTGTTAGTCTATAAGGTGCCACAGGACGCTTTGTCGCTTTTTACAGATCCAGACTGATACGGCTACCCCTCTGATAAGTGATTTTTTTGTAAACTGGATTACGCTTCTACTGTGATAGCTTATTATTTAATGTTGGACTATGCAACAGTTTAACCTACGCATAGATGATACCAGATTTTAAGCTACTGAAGTGATTTGTTAAAAAGATGAGGCATGGTTATAAATAATGTACAGCTGACCAACCATATGGCTGCTAATATTTTTCTCGTGATGCATGGTTACATTTCAGCTCTCTGCTTGTGCGGGGATTCAGTTCAAATGTGAGTTTAAGGAGTGGTATACCACCAGAGTTGAAACTTTCTTTACTCCTGGAGAACATTTGGCATTAACCCAGTCAGACCATGTTGATGTACAGTTCAAACTCACCTTAAGTCATTACCTAATTGAGGCTTTACTTGGTTTAAGTATACTGAAATACATATAAGGCTCCCACTAAACATCAGTGTCTCTGTGAAGTATGACCATATATTTGGTGTGCTAGAATTACTGGGATACAAACTGCAGCAGCAAATAAAACTCATATTGTATACCTAAACTTTCACACATTATCCCTCTCCCCCCAAAAACCCCACTCAAAATAAATGTTTCCTATTATAAGGGCATAGTCTTACAAACATCACAGGAGCGGACTGTAAACTCCTCATGGAAGAGACGTGTCTTACAGCTTGTCTACATGGAGACGCTCAGGAAAGTTAATCCAAATTAGTTTTTAAAGTTGATTAGTTAAACCTTCTGAATAAACTACACTGAATTAAGGCCACTTCAATTATGAATGAGTGTGTCCACACAGGGGTTAATGTGATTAAACGAATCCACTTTAAATTAATAACTTCAGTTTATTCAGATTAATTTTCATATGTGCTCTCATATAGACAAGCTCTTATTAATTCATATGCAGGCATAACTATGGTGCTGCAGAAACATTCAGGGCTTGAAAAACA
The DNA here is from genome assembly GCF_002925995.2 of Terrapene triunguis. Lineage (NCBI taxonomy): Eukaryota > Metazoa > Chordata > Testudines > Emydidae > Terrapene > Terrapene triunguis. Next base: position 501,182 of record NW_020664419.1, on the reverse strand, counting down.
CACTCATCCAGAGCAAAAAGGGGCGTGAACAGGGCCTGAAACCTGAGGGCCCTTTCACTGAAAGGGAGGAAGGAGAATGTGAAGAGCAGAATATCTGGAGCTACACTTCCTTTAAGAGGAGGGGTTGGTGCACAGAAGACCTCCTGTATGCCCAAGAAGGCAGCAGTAGCAAGAGCAGTAGAGGAGCTGGCAAAGACAAAGAGAAGACAAACATTAATTTATGGGGAGCAGAACTGATTTATGCTCCATTCCCATATAAAGATGTTGCAATGTGAATAATTTGGGGCATGTGGCTTTGCAAATTTTTTGACCCAGGTTAGTAGGCACTGGGGAAGTTTTGCAAGCCCTAGAAATCATAATAGAGTTTGATTAGTTTAATGAGATGATTATGCAAGACCGTGGGAGGAAATAAGTTTCCCTTTTGGATTCAACTATATTTTACTCATTTACTTAAGCTGCAAGGTAGAATGTAAATTAGTACATATATATTTCTAAATTAGTTAATGGAACTGACATCTGTTGCATTATGCAACCACAATCAAAAAAACTGTACAATTAAATGAAAGTTAAACATCCAAGTCTCTAGCATCAAACTTGGGAGTCAATCATTTTCTTACTATTCATATACTAGTCACACGCAGCAAGTGAAGTTATATCCAATCATCACTAGAAGCAAAAGGTAGATCAATAATCTGAAACCATTTCAATGAGGAAGCAGGGCCGCAGAGCCTAACAGAGCAGAATGCACCTCAATGGAGTCTCTGGTCCTTACCAAGGATACACCTGTTTTTACATTTCAGTACACAGAAACATACTCCACTGCCCACTGAAGGCAGATTTACTCCTAAGAAAGGGACCGAGTATGAAAATTGGAAAGAAAATAAATAGGAAAAGTTGGACTTTTCAATCCTACACAGCAGATGTCCTCCTGGAACACACCTCCATGTTTTCAGATCTTACTCGTACAGGGGAAATTTTATTTTAGGGTTGTCAAGCGATTAAAAAAAATTAATTGCGATTAATCGCACTGTTAAACAATAATGGGATACCATTTATTTAATTATTTTTGGATGTTTTCTAGATTTTCAAATATATTGATTTCAATTACAAAGTGTACAGTGCTCACTTTATTTTTGTTTACAAATGTTTGCACTGTAAAAAACAAAATAGTATATTTCAATTCACCTCATACAAGTACTGTAGTGCAATCTCTTTATAATGAAAGCTGACCTTACAAATGTAGAGTTATGTACAAAAAATAACTGCATTCAAAAATAAAACAATGTAAAACTTTAGAACCTTCAAGTCCACTCAGTCCTACTTCAGCCAATCGCTCAGACAAACAAGGTTACAATTTGCAGGAGATGATGCTGCCCACGTCTTGTTTACAATGTCACCTGAAAGTGAGCACAGGCGTTCGCATGGCACTGTCGTAACCAGCGTTGAAAGATATTTACGTGCCAGATGTGCTAAAGATTCATATGTCCCTTCATGCTTCAACCACCATTCCAGAACACGTGTCCATGCTAATGACAGGTTCTGCTCGATAACGATCCAAAGCAGAGCGGACCAACGCATGTTCATTTTCATCATCATCAGTCAGATGTCACCAGCAGAAGGTTGATTTTCATTTTTTGGTGGTTCGGGTTCTGTAGTTTCCACATCAGAGTGTTGCTCTTTTAAGACTTCTGAAAGCATTCTCCACACCTCGTCACTCAGATTTTGGAAGGCACTTCAGATTCTTAAACCTTGGGTCGAGAGCTGTATCTATCCTTAGAAATCTCACATTGGTACCTTCTTTGCGTTTTGTCAAATCTGCTGTGAAAGTGTTCTTAAAACGAACATGTGCTGGGTTATCATCTGAGACTGCTGTAACATGAAATATAAGGCAGAATGCGGGTAAAATGGAACAGGAGACATACCATTCTCCCCCAAGGAGTTCAGCCACAAATTTAATTAACACATTGTTTTTTTAACAAGCAGAAGCATGTCCTCTGGAATGGTAGCCGAACATGAAAGGTCATATGAATGTTTAACATATCTGGCACGTACATACCTTGCAACTCCGGCTACAAAAGTGCCATGCGAATGCCTGTTCTCACTTTCAGGTGACATTGTAAATAAGAAGCAGTCAGCAGTATCTCCCGTAAATGTAAACAAACTTGTTTGTCTTAGCAATTGGCTGAACAAGAAGTAGGACTGAGTAGACCTGTAGGCTCTAAAGTTTTACATTGTTTTATTTTTGAGTGGTTATGTAACGACAACAACAAAATCTACATTTGTAAGTTACACTTTCACGATAAAGAGATTGCACTACAGTATTGTATGAGGTTAATTGAAAAGTACTGTTTCTTTTGTTTATCATTTTTACAGTGCAAATATTTGTAATAAAAATAATAAAATAAAGTGAGCACTGTACACTTTGTATTCTGTGTTGTAATAGAAATCAATATTTGAAAATGTACAAAGACATCCAAAAAGGTTTAATAAATGTCAATTGGTATTCTATTGTTTACAGAGCAATTAATCGCGAATCATTTTTTTAATTGCAGTTAATTTTTTGATTTAATCACATGAGTTAACTGCGATTAATCGACAGCCCTATTTTATTTGTATTACAGGAGTGACCAGAGACCAAATCTGAATTGGAACCCCACTCTTCCCAGTCTCATTGACCTGGATGCTGTAGCAAAAATATAGTCCCTGTTCCAAGCTCATATAAAGTCTGTAAAGCAAGAGATATTTCTTAAAGTTTGACAAAAGGCTGCTCCATGGCAGGAAAACTGGTCAGGTTTACAGAAAACTAGATCCTTTATAGAAAACGATGGGCTATTATGTAGCCATTTCTATGTCACTATTAAGTGTTCTTGGCCCCGTACATGTACAGATTACCCCTGGGAGCATTCTGCACCAAAAAATTAATATTTTTAAAAATTGTGTGCCAAAAATTTTTTTTTGCGCAATTCTGAAAATTTTGTCAGAATAATATTACAATAATCATGCCAGTTTCAATTATTTTGGTAATTTATTTCAAAATATCTGTCAACAAGTATGTCTGTAACAATACAGACACACAAAAATTCCCGCAGGAGGGGAGTTAAGAGTCCCCAGGGCTTTGGAGCTGTGCTCCGGCTCCACTCCAGCTCCAGGCAAAAACCTGCAGCTCCACTGCTCCGGAGCTGCTCCACGCTCGAGCTCCGGGCTCCATTCCAAAGCCCTACCTATGATAATCCAGTTCCTGGTTCTCTGCCTCCTTCCCCTGACCCCAGATTCCAGCCAGGGGGCCAGACACCCACAGAACCACCACCCCCAGCCAATACACCCGAACCCCCTTCCTTCCCCAGAGTCCAGCTGTAGGGCCCCCCAGCCCAGATATCCACCCGCATGTAGGGTGACCAGATGTCCTGATTTTATAGGGACAGTCCCGATTTTTGGGTCTTTCTTATACAGGCTCCTATTACCCCCCACCCCTGTCCCGATTTTTCACATTTGCTATCTGGTCACCCTACCCGCATGCCCTCCCCCTCAAAGCCTAGGGATCCAGAGGGAGAAACAGTCTGATGCTCTGTCCCAAACTTGGACAGTTTTCTGCAAGCAACCCTCTCCTTGCCTCAGGGCTAGCTGGGAACTGCAGCCGCCAGGAACCCCCCAGCTCCCTCCCACTCCCCCTGGCAGTGTCTTCTATGTGCGGGCTGGGCTCTGCCTGGTCCCACAGCCCCTAGTGTCCGCTATCAGCACTGCAGCCCATTTCTTGGGGGGGGGGGGGGATTCTGCACACACATTAATTTCTGCAAAATTCTGCATTGCGCAGTAGCGCAGAATTCCCCCAGGACTCAAAGATAAAGAAAGACTAGTCCAAGAGGTGACTAGCTGAAGATCCCACCTCAAAATAAACAAGGAGTCCGGTGGCACCTTAAAGACTAACAGATTTATTTGGGCATCTCAAAATAGTGCAGATTTAACTTTCAGAAGCAGGGGAGAGAATTTACTTATTTCACTGGTGGATTGTTGTTCAAAAGTGCAGAAAAAGCATGGACAGGGCAGTAATTTGGAGAGTTGGGCAGAGTGAAGAAGGAACAGTTGTAAGCAAGACATTAAAAAAGTCCCACAAAACCCCTCTCAAAAATCAAGAACTGGAAACCTTAGTCGCATTCTTATGGCTGATCTGAGATACCAGAAAGAGATCACACTCAAAAGGAAACATTAAGCAGGAAAACATTATTTTCTTTTCAAACCTATGCTCAAGAACACAGGAGGAAAACCATACATGTCCATAACAAACAAACAAACAAAATCTTACTGCAAGTTTAAGATCCTATTCCTAAAATATTCAAGGAAAGTTACAATCAAAATACCTGTCTTCTGTGACTGAGACACTGAAGTCTTAATGGAAGAGATGGAAAAAGTCATTTGGAAACTGAAACGGATGAGGACTTAAATACGTAACATTCATGAAGACTAATCCAATTTCACAACAGTTCTTAAATCTGAATTTCTATCAAAATCTTTAGTTATTTTCTATCTCTTAACCGAATGCTACTACAGTTCTTAAAACTTGTAAACTGTCCTTTACTGAATGCTATAAGATATTGCTATGGTATGCATGGGCTTGTTTTAATGCATACAAGATGAAGAAGAACTTGCTGTTAAGAATATTAGCGTACATAGGATTACACACCACAAAGAAAATGGCAGACACACAAGGTAAATAAGCATTTGAACTTTTTAGTGGGTTTTGGAACTTTAAATGCACTTAAACTGATATTGTAGAAGTAATAAGTGGTTGTGTCCAAGGGCATGAGTAATGTTTAATTTTAAAATATAAGCACATGTTCCTCATTTGTTAACTTTAAAAAACACAGAAATAGTCCAAAAGAAATATTAGAGGGTGAAACATATCCCAGTGAAGTGCAGAAGGGTCTATGTACCACTTAAGTTCTTAATACAGAGGGCTTTAAGCAGTTCATAGGGCTTTGAGCAGGCCCTCCACAGTGGGATGAATTTCACCCAAAATTTGCAGAGAAGCATATAATACAGCAACACAGCTCTGGAAGCAACATGAGCTCATGTTATGGAGAGTAAATTAACCTGGTATGGCTAAAAGCCTCTCACTGCTTACATTGCTATGCAATTTACTGTAACCACTTCTAATTTTAAGCAAATATGTGTAACTGCTATTTACTGAACAGCTAATGAAGTTCACCACAGGAAAGGTGAGTAAGCTGCAACAAATATTTGACTCAAATAACTATAGGAGTTACAGCAACATAGCTACAGGACAGCAGCCATGATGCTGTAACCCCATTGTGTAGACACACATTACAAGAATGGAAGGGCAAAAGCTGCATCCACATTGGGAGCACTTTATTGGTATACAAGGACAGCTATGCTGGCAAAGCGCTCCTTGTGTAGACCTGGCATGAGGCCACTTTACATCTGAATGCAAGCAACCACATAGTAGTTTAATAACATGCTTGTGCTTTCACTTTCACATCTGGGGAGGGGGGGGGGAAATAGCTCAGTGGTTTGAGCATTGGCCTGCTAAACCCAGGGTTGTTCAGTCCTTTAGGGGGCCATTTAGGGATTTGGGGATTGGTCCTGCTTTGAGCAGGAGGTTGGACTAGATGACCTCCTGAGGTCCCTTCCAACCCTGATATTCTATGATTCTATGATCTTAACTTTCCTGAGTGACACTGTGTGGACACTTCCTTCATGAAATGTGCCTTTGGATGTTCACTTGAAGACTGGTTTTGATTTTGCAGAGTAGCAATATTTTAAACACTCATGCAACACTCCAAGCAAAGTCAGGTATACAGAGTACATGCATGCATAAGTTATCTACAGGCAAACGCTTACAAAACATCTGTAGCAAATGAAGTGTTTAACAGGAACCCTGCCTCGTTCTCTGTGTAGCTTGTAAGAGTACAACAGGCCATACAATATTTCATAAAATGTAAACATTATTCCAATATATGAAGCTACACAGCCTGATGCACATGTTAACATACAATAAATGAGGCAGGGCTCTCCTTGTCTTGACTTATTCATGATGGATGTATAGAGAGGACGGAGCCCATAGGAGCTCTTGCCTTATGCACTGCACATATTGTATATATGGCATAAACTGTGGTTTACAGCACTAAAAGACACTACATGTAGCTAAACTTGTGGAAAAAAGTATGGTTATATGGGAAATAGTATGTGATCATATAATTGGAGACTACACCACAATGCACACCCACAGTGTTGAGGTTTGAGGGCAAATATAATTTGGTGTTTCCTGACTTGAGAGCATCACTGTAGACCCTTTTCTTTCTCTTTTATTTTTGGTTGGTGGGTTAGTTTTTATTCCCAACCCTACGCTGGGTTAAATGTAAAATTCTAGTGTATTCAGGAGATGAATTACATCTAGACTTCAAAGGAATTATTTCCCAGAATCAGGCCTTTAAAAATGAATGTAAAGGTTTTTAAAACATGAGCCACTATAATGCTGGAGCAGTACGTTGATGAATTAGTGCACAAGCTGAAGTTACAGCTGATGTAAAGGTGAACACAATCAGCCATGAGATCAGATAATAAATGTTTTGTATAAGCAAACCACTAAAAACACACATGATTGCAGTCACCGTAATACCTAAAATATTCTCACTGAACTGAAAACCTGGCAGGAGAAGTGATAAGACAATTCTGGTTGGAACAGCAGTAAGACGGCTGTATTAAAATAAAAAAAAGAACGGTAAGCGCTGCCCCCAGTAAATTAGAGTCAGTAGTCAAGAATTGATGATGGAGACCATAATGGGTGAAACAAGGAGGAAAGGAGATTACAAGATTAGTATGTCCAAAGGTGCATCTTCCTACATACTGAAAGTGAAATTACCAGTAGTTATAAGAAAAAAATCAGGGACCCTGCATGAATGAAGTCTTTTGAGTCTAATACTCTTGTCTTGTAACTAAAGACTTAAATCCCCCTTTGAATATATTCTACAAGAAAATTCTGGTTGAATGATTTAGACTGTATTTTGTCCCACAAACCATACAGAGTGGCTCCAAAACAAGATCTTGGCCACAAAATACTCATATGCACCCTCTTTACAAAAAGGGAACCTGAGTTACTGGAACCGCCTTCTAACTTCCAAAAGTGGGAAAGGACTAGACCTACCCGCAAAGCAACCAGTCTCAAGGAGCAAAGATTACTGCCCTAGCCAATGTCAGACATGGGGGGGGCGGGGAACGACACCGACTGCAAAAGGTAAACACGCCCTTCTCATGTGTAAGGGCTGTTGCATTACCCACTATCAGCCCCTCTTCCTGAGTGCATTGGGGATCCTGCCTCCTGTCACATGGGTGCAATACCCACTCGTGCAGTTCATGCAACACATGTTTTTGCTTTGGGCTGCTTCTGAACCCACTCATCCTTTCTCCATTCCTTGGAAGGGGAAGAGTCAGAGCCCAGACCTGTCCCCATGGTTCACTGCAAAGAACCACAGAACTTGCTCAAGATAGGGGGGAAAAGAAAGATCCTTCAGGTGTCACCTCACGTTAAAAGCAGTGGTTACAGGCCAGGGGCATAAGTCCTCCACTCGCCCCCTAATGCCAGCAACCAAGCTCACTTCTAGAATGAAGGAATAAGTCCCTCCAGACTCACTCCTTCCCCTTTCCGCTGGATTGGGAGTGGTGATGAGGGAAAGCACCCTTCTCCCTCGGGGGCAGAGAGGAGAGACGCCTTCCAGCCCCCTCCCCTGGATTGGCAGGGGTGTCAGCCACATCCCATTGGAATGGGGAACAACACCCTTTCTTTTCCCCATCCCTGAACTGGGGGACCAGGCAGGGATCCTGCTCCCCAGAGGGGTTGGTGAGCAGCCCCTTTCCCCATCCCTGGATAGGAGAAAAGGGGTCAGACAATGAATCTACTCCCCAGAAGAGTGGCAGATCAGTCCCTTTCCCCATCCCTGGATAGGGGAGGAGGTCAGGCAAGGAACCTACTCCCCAGAGGGGTGGGCGAGTGGCCCCTTTCCCCAGCCCTGGATAGAAGAGGGGGGTCACAGGCAGGGATCCTGCTCCCCAGAGGATGGCAGATTGGGCCCTCTCCCCACCCCTGGATAGAAGGGGGGGTCAGGCAGGATCCTGCCCCCCAGAGGGGTGGCAGATCAGGCCCTCTCCCCAGCACTGGATAGAAGGGGGTCACAGGCAGGGATCCTGCCCCCCAGAGGAGTGGCAGATCGGCCCCTCTCCCCACCCTGGATAGAAGGGGGGTGGTCAGGCAGGATCCTGCCCCCCAGAGGGGTGGCAGATCAGATCCTCTCCCCACCCCTGGATAGAAGGGGGGGTCACAGGCAGGATCCTGCCCCCCAAAGGAGTGGCAGATCAGGCCCTCTCCCCACCCTGGATAGAAGGGGGGGTCACAGGCAGGGAACCTGCTCCCCAGAGGGGGGCCAGATCGGGCCCTCTCCCCACCACTGGATAGAAGGGGGGGTCACAGGCAAGGATCTTGCCCCTCAGAGGGGTGGCATATCGGACCCTCTCCCCACCCCTGGATAGAAGGGGGGGTCACAGGCAGGGATCC
>NW_020664419.1:492022-492609 GCF_002925995.2 Terrapene triunguis | reverse complement strand
GGGGGGGAAGGATCCCGCCCGCGCCTTTCCCCCCGCCCCGCAGCCCACCCCTCCCACAGCCGAGCGCGGGGAGACCACCCCGGGAAAGGGGGCTCCCACCCCCCCGCCGCCTCCCCAGCCCGGGCCTAGCGCGGCCTGCGCATCCCCGAGGTGGGAGTTGGGCCGGGGCCCGGCCGGGCCGGGGGAGGCCGAGCCGGCAGCGCGGGCTCCGGAGCGGGGTGCCTGGGCAGCCGGCGGGGGCCCCGCGTTGCTGCGGCTGCGCCGGGGCTGGAGGAGCTGGGAGATTGCGCGGTAGGACACTCACCTCAGAGCGGCTGCGCTGCAGCGGGCCTGCGCCGTGGAGCCTCTGCCAGGCGGCGGCCGGGGAGGGAGCCGAGCGGGGACACGGCGCGGCTCGCCCTGAGCCGCCGCAATGGCGAGCGAGCGAGAGGCGGGCACCCGCAGCAGCAGCAGGAGGAGGCCGAGGAGGACGCGTGACGTCACGGGCCGGCGCCGCCGCCATGATGAGGAGGGCACGGCCCAGCCCGGCGCTGCATTGGGAGGGATGTGGGGGGCGCCGCCCGGCGCCATGTTTGGGAGGTCGGGAG
>NW_020664419.1:491279-491622 GCF_002925995.2 Terrapene triunguis | reverse complement strand
AGGGATGTGGGGGGCGCCGCCCGGCGCCATGTTTGGGAGGTCGGGAGACTACCGTGAAAGGGGAGACCGAAGGGGGCGCCGGGCGCCATGTTTGGGAGGTCGGGGGCCTGTCGCGGTCAGAAAAGGGGGGGAAGGAGCGCCATCTTAGGCAGGTCAAACCCCCACGTTGATACGCGGGGAACAGGGGAGCTGGGGCCTATGGGCTTCAGCCAAAGCCCCCGGACGTCAATAGAAAGAGACCCGTGGATTTCAAAGGGTTTGGACTCAGGCTTCATAGTGGGAAGCGCAGAGCAGGGCCATTGGGTGCTGTGACAGAGGGGTATGGGCCATTGGGTGCTGTGAT
>NW_020664419.1:472705-491269 GCF_002925995.2 Terrapene triunguis | reverse complement strand
CCATTGGGTGCTGTGACAGAGGGGTATGGGCCATTGGGTGCTGTGATCGAGAGGTATGGGCCATTGGGTGCTGTGATAGATGGGTATGAGCCATTGGGTGCTGTGATAAACGGGTATGGACCATTGGGTGCTGTGACAGAGGGGTATGGGCCATTGGGTGCTGTGATAGATGGGTAGGGAGCATTGGGTGCTGTGATAGATGGGTATGGGCCATTGGGTGCTGTGATAGATGGGTAGGGAGCATTGGGTGCTGGGGTGGAGGAGGGGCACAGGCCAGTGGGTGTTGTGGCAGGACAGACAGGGCCCAGCAGTGAAGAGTATGAGCCATTGGGTGCTATGGTGGGAAGGACAGGGCCACAGAATTTTGAAATGAGAAAACTACCATCAGGCACATGGAAGCACATTAGGAAAGCCGAAGCCCTACAGGGAGGATGGGGCCACTGGATGCCATGTTGGGAAGGGCTGTGCCATGCTAGCAAGGAACAAAGAACTAGGATTGCTATATTAGCAAGGGCTGACTCAAGTTCTCAGTCCTTATCTCCAAGGCACTCCATGCCCTGTGTCCAGGATATCAAAAATACTGCCTAAAGCTCTGGAGAAGGCTGTAATAGACATTTGCACTCCTTGGGCACACTGTAACTTTCAACAATAAGGGTAAAGCTCACCTGTGCAGGAAACGGAACTTTCTGAGGGACCAGTCTGAGACTGTGGAATAAACTCCTCAAATAACTAAGGAGCATCACAAACCTCACCACCTTCCTCTCCACGTCTAAGGGGGATTTCTTTGACCTTGCTTTCTCTAACATAAATACATAGCAGCGTGTATATTTAATTTAAAAAAAAATCTAGAACCTTACTAAAACAATTCACTCCAGTGTCTGTGCTTCTTCCCCTAAAGGAAAAAATGGTTACTTACCTATATTGTAGCATAAGAACTTAAGAATGACCATACTGGGTCAGACCAATGGTCCATCTAACCCAGTATCATATCTTCCAACAGTGGCCAGTGCTGGATGCTTCAAAGAGAATGAACAGAACAGGACAAGCATCCAATGATCCATCCCCTATTGTCCAGTCCCTGCGTCTGGAAGTCAGAGGCTCAGGGATGTCCAGAGCATGGGTTTGTATCCCTGATCATTTTGGCTAATAGCCACTGATGGACCTATCTTCCATTAATTTATATAATTATTTTTTTAATCCATTTATGATTTTGGCCTTCCCAGCATTCCCTGGCAATGAGTTCCACAGGTTGACTGTGCATTGTGTGAAGAAGTACTTCTTTTTGTTTATTTTAAACCTGCTGCCTATTAATTTCATCAGGTGACCCCTGGCTCATGTGTTATTTGAAGGGGTAAATAACACTTCCTTATTCACTTTCTCCACACCATTCATGATTTTATAGACCTCTAACATATTCCCCCTTAGTCACCTCTTTTCCAAGATCAACGGTCCCAATCTTTTTAATCTCACCTCATATAGAAGCTGTTCCAGACCCTTAATCATTTTGGTTGCCCTTCTCTGTGCCTTTTCCATTTCTAATATAGCTTTTTTGAAATGCGGTGATCAGAACTGCATGCAGTATTCAAGGTGGAAGTATACCATGGATTTATATTGTGGCATTATGATATTTTCTGTTTTATTATCTAACCCTTTCCTAATGGTTCCTAACATTCTGTTAGCTTTTTTGACCACCACTGCACATTGAGCAGATGTTTTCAGAGAACTATCCATGATGAGTCAAATATCTCTTTCTTGAGTGGTAACAGCTAATTTAGACCCCCTCATTTTGTATGTAGAGGTGGGATTATGTTTTCCAATATGCACTACTTTGCATTTATCAACATTGAATTTCAGCTCCCATTTTGTTGCCCAGTCACCTAGTTTTGCGAGATCCCTCTGTAACTCTTCACGGTCTGCTTTGGACTTAACCATCTTGAGTAATTTTGTATCATCAGAAAATTTTGCCACCTCACTGTTTACCCCTTTTTCTAGATCATTTATGAATACGTTGAACAGCACTGGTCCCAGTACAGAGCCCTGGGGGACATCACTATTTACCTCTCTCCATTCTGAAAACTGACCATTTATTCCTATCTTTTGTTTCCTGTATTTTAACCAGTTACTGATCTGTGAGAGGACCTTCCTTCTTCTCCCATGACTGCTTACTTTGCTTAAGAGCTTTGGTGAGGGACCTTGTCAAAGGCTTTCTGAAAGTCTAAAAGTACACTATATCAACAGGATCACCCTTGTCCTCGTGCTTGTAGACCCCCTCAATGAATTCTAATAGATTGGTGAGGCATGATTTCCCTTTACAAAAGCCGTGTTGACTCTTCCCCAACCATATTGTGTTCATCTATGTGTCTGATAATTCTGTTCTTTACTGTAGTTTCAACCAGTTTGCCCGGTACTGAAATTAGGCTTACTGGCCTATAATTGCCGAGATCGCCTCTGGAGCCCTTTTAAAAAAATTTGTGTCACATTAGCTATCCTCCAGTCATCTGGTACAGACGCTGATTTAAATTATAGGTTACCTATCACAGTTAGTAGTTCTGCAATTTCACATTGGAGTTCCTTCAGAACTCTTGGGTGAATCCCATCTGGTCCTGGTGGGTTATTACTGTTTAATTTATCAGTTTGTTCCAAAACCTCCTCTAACGACACCTCAATCTGGGACAGTTCCTCAGATTTGTCACCTACAAAGAATGGCTCAGGTGTGGGACTCTCCCTCACAGTCTCTGCAGTGAAGACCAATGCAGCGAATCCCCAACTTGTTTGGCCTGGGTTAGCCCCAAAGGACATAAACGCTTGCTTATTATAGAAGCTTCTCTTACCTTTTGAACTTAAAATTGCACCTCATTTGTGTATGTCTGTTTCTGGCATTAATCTTTTAAAGAACTCTCTTATTTCTTCGCTTAGTTAATAAATCTTTAGTTATTACAGGATTGACCATAGGTGGTGTCTTTTGTTGGAGATCTGAGTAAAATTGACCTGGGTAAGTGACTGGTCCTTTAGGACTGGGAGTAAACTGAATATTGCTGTGATCTTTGGTGTAAAGTGACCATCTATCATATAAAGAACAGGAGTATTTGTGGCACCTCCTGTTCTTTTGGCGGATACGGACTAACACGGCTGCTCCTCTGAAACCCGTCATCTATCATATAGTCCAGCTTGCCTGGGTGAAAAGATAGACTAAAATGCCCAAAGGACTGTCTCTGACTCGGTGGTTAGACTGTTAAAGTGCTTTAGGAATTCACACTTTTTACTGGGTTGGTGAGCTCCCCCTGCTTCCACATGCCACTGTGTGCAGATATAAAAGGCAGGGCTGCCCTTAGTCATGCTCAGTTCCTTCTTGCTGGAACTCCAATGTAGAGGGGCAAGAGAGTGGGTTGTGACATAGACGTGTGCCACATATCTCAAAGAACAACAGTTATTGAACAGGTTAGTAACCGTTTTTTCTTCTTTGAGTGATTGCACCTATGCATTCCACTCTTGGTGACTCTCAAGCCATAAAAACAGGAGATGGGATTAGAGTCTATTTCAATAAAGATTGGAGAACAACCCATTCAACTTTAGCATCGTTTCTGGAGTCTTGAGCCACAGCATAGTGGGCAGCAAATGTGTGGACCAAGGAGCAGGTTACCACTCTACCAAATATGCCCAATTGGAAATGTGCCAGAAAGGCTGCCGAGACCAACTATGACCTTGTCAAATGAGCAGTGACTCTGCTAGATGGAGTGACATTGATCAAGTCATAGAATCTGCATATACAGGAGGTGATCCAGTAAGAAATTCTGCCGGTGGAGGCTGACTGTCCTCTTATTCTGTCCACCACTGCTATGAATAGCTGGGATGATTTACGGATGTGCTTGGTTTTGTCCATGTAGAATGCTAGAAGGACCCTCAAACAGCAAGTCCTGCATAGTATTCTGGACTTCATAGGGGAGACCAGTAGACTGTAATCAGGATGATCTGGGCATGGCAACCATAGAAGCCATGGTTCTAGCTGCCAAGTCTGCTGCATCCTGCCCCGTCTGCAGTGAAGTTCTCGCAACCAGGCTGCTCTCATTGACCAGGGAAGAGAGCTCCTGCCTAATGTTCTGTATATTTCTTCACACAACGCACAGTCAACCTGTGGAACTCTTTGCCAGAGGATGTTGTGAAGGCCAAGACTATAACAGGGTTCAAAAAAGAACTAGATAAATTCATGGAGGATAGGTCCATCAATGGCTATTAGCCAGGATGGGCAGGGATGGTGTCTCTAACCTCTGTTTGCCAGAAGCTGGGAATGGGCGACAGGGAAGGGATCACTTGATGATTACCTGTTCCGTCCATTCCCTCTGGGGCACCTGGCATTGGCCACTGTCAGAAGACAGGATTCTGGGCTAGATGGACTTTTGATCTGACCCAGTATGGCCGTTCTTATGTTCTGTGGGGAAGCAGATCTCTGAATTTCACTATGGAGCCCCATACATTAAAATTGTACAGCCCCAGCAGAGCCTGTTGGTTATCAATACGCAGATGTCAATGCCCTGTTGAATAAATCTTCCTGCCAAATAAATTTAGCCTCTTAGTGTCTTTATATTGGGGGTGGCAGCCTGGTGCTCTTGTTGCTCTCTCTCATTAGCGCCGTCATGACTAATGAGCCTGGTGGTGGATGAGTATAAAGGTACTCAAAACCTTGGGAGGGTACATAGTATTTTCTTTCTGCCCTTTTTGAGGTGAGAGGCAATGAAGATGGAGTCTGCTATAAAGCCCTTATAAGTCCTAGTATTACCTCATTAATTGGCAGAGCTATCCTGGAGGCACACAGATGGCAAGGGTCAACCAGGTGATGTGAGGACTCCCTGACCTCCTTGACCTGTATGCCCAAGTCTGCAGCCAGTCTCTTTAGCAACTCCTGATAAACTTTTAAATCATCAGGAGAGGGTGAAGTTGCCCTGGACAAAACAACTTCGTCTGGAGGGGACAAAGAGGAAGCCAGGACTGGAAAGGGCAGAATTTCTTCTACAGGTGTTGCCCCTGGTTCTAAGACTATTTCTTGATGCTCGGTACTGGACTCTGGAGACAGAGCTGCCCACTGCATATCCTCTTCCCTTCTAGACGAGGGCACCGAGTAGGCACGGTGAGGGGAAGATTGGAAGCTGGAGGAACCCCCAAGGGTTCCAAAATGGCCACTGATAACGGGGCTGAACATCACTGGCCTGGTCACGTTCCCCTGGCGGTTCCCATTGAAGGGTCGTGGTGGTAGGCTGGGAGAGAGGATCTATGAGAAGACCAGTGGGTCCCGTTTCCAGCTTGTGAGACATAAGATTCCACTTCCAAGTCATACAGTCATAAAATAAAAGAGACTCCCTGCCTCAAACAGCTTGTAATCTAAATAGGGATAAAGACATGAGAGGGGCATATACAACATAAATGAGGGGGAGGAGTCAAAGTAATACACATGGGTACACTATCAGCTCTGCAGTAGAAGTGGGGCTTAAGAATGAACTTGAAGGAGGACAGGACAGTGATTGTGCAAATTTGTTTGGGAAGTTTGTTCCACACATAAGGGACAGCATAAAAAGGTGTTTGTGGGGAAAATGGGTAAGTGAACAGAAAAGGCTGCCATCACCGGTGAAGCAAAGATCATGGTCATGATGTGCTGAGACAAGTTCTTATCTGTCACTCGTCCTATAAACACTTGTAGATGGAATCTGGACATGAAGTGAGCATGGACGTGATGGCATAAGGAAATTCCAAATTTGCAATCTGCAGAGGAAAATATCTATGGTAATTATCTTAAATTTTTACAACACATTTTGTCTCTAATGGTCCTTGGAGCTTAGTTGGATTAAAAAAACAATTAGGCGCAGTTGGACTGGACAGAGTAAAATCTATAAAGGCTATAAACCTTATTGCTTCAGAACATAAGTCTTCCAATAACTGCTTTGGAGTCAGAAAGAAACTTTCTCCATAGGCACGTCGGTGCATAAATGTCCATTATGAGAGCTATTACAACTTTCTCTGAAGCATCTGGTACTGACCACTAGACTACTGGTCCCATCCAGTATGGTAATTTCTATGTTCCTGTGATCTCAGAGCACTTTATAACCCAATATACAGAATAGCCACTAACTGAAATGCTGCTATGTCTGGAATGAAACACAGCAACTTTTCAACAGCACACAGCAATACTAAATAACCAGTTAGGCCAGAAAATGAAGACTATACTACAGCCAAGACTATACCACAGGTGCATTTTAAGTATGCTAAATGAACTTAACTGAAGATATGTCTTCATTGCAGAGTTAATCTGAGTGCTGGGCACTTGAGTCTTAGCACCCAGTTAGCCTAGCTCAGATGTGAGTATTCTGCACAGTCCTACTCGAGTTGCTGCATCCACACTGGTGCGGCAGTCACTCGTGTGAGGTGCTAAGATTTCTGGGGTCACATCCCATAGTTCTTAGCTCTGTACTGCTTGCAGTGTATGGTGAGAGAATTTGTCTGTCCTTCCAAGGCTCCTGTGCGGAAGTGGGCTTAGCTTACCAGCTCAGTAAAGTAAATCACTTCTGGCTTGGCCTGCTTTAGATTTCTCTCTGTGGCTTCCATTCCAGCCAGTCGCAGGGCATGGATCCAACTCAGGACAATGAGCTGTTCCAAATGTTGGCATTATTGCAACTCTCGTTTCAGAACCAGGAGGTAGAAACAAGGCATGAGAAATGGTGGAGGGTATTTTGACAGCTGCTTGTCACCCTGAGAAGATGGCAGCGTGGTTTGCTAAGGAGATCACGCAGGTTGCATGCAGACATGGAGCAATGGAAACTATGGATGCAAGTTTTAATAGCTGTGAAGTCCCCGTTTGCTGACCAGTGGTTCTGGAGCAGGGCTACAAGCTCAGAGTGTTGGTACTACATCATCATTCAGACCTGAGATGACCAGCAGTGGACCCAGAACTTCTGCGTGGAGAAGAACACGTTTCTTAGAGCTGTGTGAGGAACTTGCTCCCCACCTTTCAGTGCCAGGACATGCAGATGAGACAGGCCATACTAGTCCAGAAGCAGATTTTACTATTACTATCTGGAACTTGGCTACGCCAGACAGCTGCAGGTCTGTTGCTGGTCAATTTGGCATTGGCAAGTCAACGGTCGGTGCTGTGGGGATGGATGGATGCAAGACAATTATTGCTGTGGTTCACCCAAACGTGGTGAAGATTGCTAATGGCCCTGAAATAAATTTGAGCAAACGAGCTTCCCGAACTTGGGGCCATCGATGGGACACGTGCCCATTGTCTGCTCCCTCCCCCACCCAAAATGCTCATGAGTTTGTAAATCAAAAAGGATACTACTCACTACTTACGTGGGTTAATCATGGAAGGAGAATCCTGGACACCAATATGGGGTGCAGGAATAGGGAGAGTGATGCCAGGGTATTCCAGAGAGCTGGTGTTTTCAAATTTGGACCAGTGGGACTTAATTCACACCCTACAATATGGCTATCAAGGGGATGTTTGTGTCCACTATTGTTTTGGGAGACCCAGCCAATCCTCTGCTGCCCTGGCTCATGAAGCCCTGCCCTGATGTGAGAACACCTGGAAAAAGAAGGTTTCATAGTTGTAAGATGGTGGTGGAACGTGCATTTGTCCGACAGAAGGCAAGGTGGCATTGCCTACAAAACTGGTTGGCTGCCAGTACACGTAATGCCCTTTAGGTCACTGGGAGATGCTGTGCAGTATACAATACATGTGAAGAGAAGAGGGCGTATGTTGGCCAAGAATGGGTTCATGCCTTGGGCTGGCTTATAGGTCTGGTATAAGCAGTCAGAAAGTGCCCCTCTGATAACTGGGTTGGATCCTGGTGAGTGAGGATAGAAATAGATGCCTTGTATTTCCACATCCTTGGTTTGGAGGGGAAAATGGGGGAAGGGATAATGTGATTACAACGTTAGGGTGGGGTATCAGTTTACCAATTCTATGTATTAATCAGAGATTGTATTACAATCTTTGCATTGAAGTTCCTGGCTCTCTTTATTGTTGTAACGTCTATCCACACCTTGGTGTCAGCCTCTGGCCAGCTGGCAGGATAAGTTCCCAGATGCTATCTCCTCCGTTCCAGTGGTGTGGAAGCACAGGAGACGTGTCGAAATGTTGCCAGTTGTGCAGGCTGTGCGCAAGGCGGGGTTTAAAAGTTGAACCAGTGACTTCCAATGCAGAAAAAGGGAGAAGGGCAGATGGCAAGAAAATATTGCTCGGGGGGAATTGGAGAATGAGCAGCACCAAGTTAATTAGCCTACAGCCACAGTGCAAAATGAATGGGTTACCAGCATGAGTGTAAGCAGCACTTGGGGGTTAGTCTAGAGACCTAGACAGACCAGCTAGCCTGGGCTGACAGTACACCAAAATTGGGTGAGAAGTTTTTTATGTGTGGATGAGAGCTAAATTGGGACAACACCTGAATAAGAGCCCAGGCCAGTTCTGCAGTGAAGACGTAACCATGCCCAACATTTGAATTTGATTAGGTCACTGTTAAGCAGGGCCGCCCAGAGGGTGGGCAAGTGGGGCAATTTGCCCCAAGCCCCGCAGGGGCCCCCACAAGAATATAGTATTCTATAGTATTGCAACTTTTTTTTATGGAAGGGGCCCCCAAAATTGCTTTGCCCCAGGCCCCCTGAATCCTCTGGGCGGCCCTGCCGTTAAGAGGTTAGCACCTGCCATGGAATTTTAATGATTACAAATGGGCAGGGATTTGGTGGTAAATCTCATCCAACAGAAAACAGCATCAGAAGGTTGACTCCCACCTCCAATCAGTCCAGGATGTCAACTTCCATCTCCCACTTGTTTCAAACAAGCACCTTCGTGCTCTCTCCCATACTGCCCTGCATACTTGGGAAAAGCGTCCCCATGAACAGCTGCAAAAGTAAATCATTATCCTCCTTCAAAACCCTCCTTACAACTCTCCTTTGCCAGGAGGCCCACAAAAACTTGACAACGGTTGTGCTGCTGTCATGCTAAAACCACTCCTGATTATGCTGACCTATACTGTCTCATGGTTTCCTTGTACTCCCCCCATCAATTTACTTGTATCCATCTGTCGTCTTTTGTCTTCTACATAGATTGTAAGCTCTCTGGGGCAGGGTCTGTCTTTTGGGTCAGTGTTTATACAGCATCTAACACAGTGGAGGTCTGGTCCACGACTGGGGCTCCTAGGTGCTACAATAATACAAATAAATAATAACAGAATAGCACCTCTTAACACAGCACTGGGTCATTGGCTCAGTGATGATGAGTCAAGGAAGGGGTATCACTGTCAACCTGTTGAACCACCAATACCACATACACTAAGGCCTTGTCCGCATTCGATTTTTGGGGAGAAATTTCCCATCATCGCACTATTACCATTGCAATTCCTCTGGTGGCAGCAATGGCAGGCGCACTACTATAGACAGTGTACCAGCATTGACTGACATTTTCAGCACCGTGTTGTTTAGACCAGTGCTCCCGCCAGTGAAAAAGTCTACTGTAGCCATAACCAAAAGTATTCCTTAGTCATCTCCCAGGCACACACTGAACAAGCATGATGTTGCTTATCTTAGGAGACCAGATGGGATGACAACAAAGTGTCTATTACAATGCTGTACTTATACGGGGGTTGATCTTTGATGTGTTGGAAACAAGTGGGCCGTGTAGAGCAGTGCAGTGGAAGGAACATTCATGGCTGCAATTATGCTAGAAGTCCATTTCCTACAAAATGTCCCATCTGTCCCCTTAAATGTAAGATAACTGCTGCCTGATGGCATTACTTAGCTGGCTACATTTTTAACCACTTTGCGGTGGAATCCCAGCCTCTCAGAGTCTTGTGCATTATGGAAAGCAAATTGACAAAATGTTTAAAAAAACCCACCTATCTTAGAGATATAGATGGGAAAAGCACATAAGATATTATAGCCAGTATGCCACAAGCAAGTGAACAAGAATTATCACATAAAGAAGTAAACAAGCAATTCTGGACATGCATGTTACAGAAGGAAAGTCTTAAACTGTTGCCTGACCTTTTCCTTCTCTCTCTTTAAGAGAGGGAAAATATTCTTGCATCTATTTCTTTGTTTAGGTCTTTGCAACAGTGATTGTTCTGTAATGGACTATAAAGTAGATTTGCATGACTCATAAAGTGCTGGGCTGTTTTTCATTACTCCATGGAGAATGTTGATAGTGCAATTGGATTGTAAGTAGCATGATTCTAGGAATTATCTTTGAATCGGTTCCTGATGCCACAGTGCCTAGATCGGGGTGGCCAACCTGAGCCTGAGAAGGAGCCAGAATTTACCAATGTACATTTCCAAAGAGCCACAGTAATACGACAGCAGCCCCCCCATCAGCACCCCCCACCTGCTCCCAGAGCCTCCCATCCACCGGCAGCCCCGCCGATCAGCGCCTCCCCCTTCCTCCCGATCAGCTGTTTTGTGGCATGCAGGAGGCTTGGGGGAGGGAGGAGCAAGGGCATGGCAGGCTCAGAGGAGGGGGTGGGAAGGGGTGGAGTAGGGGCAGAGCCAGGGGTTGAGCAGTGAGCACCCCGTGGCACATTGGAAAGTCGGTGCCTGTAGCTCCAGCCCCAGAGTCGGTGCCTATACAAGGAACTGCATATTAACTTCTGAAGAGCCGCATGTGGCTCCGGAGCCACAGGTTGGCCACCCCTGGCCTAGATAGATGGATTAGACAGAAACTGTTCCTTTGCTTGGCGATCTGTAAGAAGCTGAATTCATTTAAGGCTCTGCATTAACCACAGCTAGATACAGCTCACTGTCAGGAAGTTTTTCCTGATCTTAGTCCGAATATTTCCTCTCTCAAATTTAATTCTTTAGGCCTAGTTCTTCCTCCTTGAACTGCCCTAGATAAATATTTGCTTCGTTTATGTGTTGCTTCGCCAAGCTCTACCTATTTAGCCCTTAACTTTTCCTCATAATTCAATTCCTCCAGACTGCTAATTATTTTTAATTTCTCTGATTTCTCTCCAACTTGTCAATATCTTTCTGGTGGAGAAATGTCCAACTGATTGCACTATTTCAGGTGTAGTTGTACCAGAGCCATGTCAAGAGGGTTTTACAGCACTAACTCTCTGTTCTGTGATATGATATCTCCGGGCATGCTGCCCAGAATTATATTATCTTTTTTTTATAGTCAGTCTCTCCTTGGTGGGTGAGAGTGCCATATGGAGGAGTGCACCCTGAGCATGGAATAGAGATGGTTTGTGAACCCCAGGGTGAGCAAGGCCCATAGGGTTAGGAAGGATGTGAGTGGAGGGGAGTTCCTTCTGGGGTTATTTTTTTAGAACTGGATTTGGGATTCAGGGATGATGGCCTCTGTTGCCGGCCCTGGAGGGTCTTATTTGGGTGCCTGTTTGTGTCATCAGCTGCATCCCTTCAAAATGGCCAAGAGGGTTGAACCATACCGCTTTGTTTGGTGGTATGAAGGCCCGAGGGGGAGGAAATCACAGTTGTGAGGGCTTGGAGTCCTTGATCCCTGGTCAGCAGACGATCAGGCAGGAAAAGACTTTGTATAAGGTGAAAACCTGGAACAAAACACCTAGTTTGGGGCAGGACCCACCTTTTTGTTCTGTGTTCGTACAGCACCTAACATAATGGGGTTCTGGTCCATAACTGGGACTCTTAAGCACGACAGTAATACAAATAATAAACAATGTCACGGTGGCAGTGGTTTCACCTGTTATTTTGCAGTGCCATGGGATCTAATTACCAAAAACAGTCAAGGCTTCAGTTCGGCCGCTTAGGAGCCTATCCCTCCTGCATGACAGTTACTTGTCAAAACAGAATCTGTTAATAACTAATTACTTTTTTCTGCCGACACAGTATATAGAAACAGAAAGTGATAATGCCGGATGAGTATAATCAATCTCCTCTGCACCATCTCCTCTGGCAAGATGGTAGTTTCAGCAACATTTATACAGTGACATCTCTATAAGAGCCCACTCGTTATTATTTATATAGTGCCAACAGTGTGCCAAACTTCTTACAGTATAAAAGCAAGGTCCAAGTCACAAAGAGCTTACAACAAAAATAGGTAATGGACAGATGAAAAATAGGTTGCAATGAAAAGGAGATGAGCAATGCAGTTTGTTACAGTTCATGGTAGGTCTGAGATTTTAATTTATTCATTTTTTAAAAGTTTTATCGATTTTTAAAAAAATATCAGCATTGTTAACACTCCCTTGTGGAGTGAACTGATTTATGGATTTTATGGAAGACATGTGTTTCTGTAACTCTTCTATCCTTCTTTCTTAAAAGACCACTCCAAAGTTTCCACAAGTGCACTGAGGGCAGTTCTGCTCTGCCTTCATTAAAACTTCATCAGTTTTGATCCATCTTTATTATGCAACCATGCTTCCTTAAGTGGTCACTGAAGACTAGCTTCACTATGATTTGCTTTCCTTCATTTTTATTCTGCGCAATTTCAACCTAAATTGCGTACAGGGGAAAGCAATTTTTTTCCATCTGGTATAGACACCTGAATGTGATACAATATGGTACATTGTAACTTATCTCTTATTAGTCAGAATAAGGGAGGATATGATAGTGACAGAGGTCTATAAAATCATGAATGGTGTAGGGAAAGTGAATTACATACTTCCACAAGTTGAGTGTGTGTTGTGTGAAGAACTCATTGCCAGGGGATGTTGTGAAGGCTGAAAGTATAACTGGGTTAAAAAAAGGATTAGATCAGTTCATGGAAGATAGTTCCATAAACTATTAACAAAGATGGTCAGAGTCACAAGCCTATGCTCTGGCTGTCCCTAATCCTTGACTTCCAGAAGCTGGGAGTAGATGACAGGGAAGGGATCATTTGATATATTGCCCTGTTCTGTTCATTCCTGCTGAAGCATCTGGCATGTCACTTTCAGAAGACAGAATAGTCGGCTAGATGGACCATTGGTCTGACCCAGTATGGCTATTCCTATGCTCTTAAGAATCAGAATGGTTGAGTTTACCACTGTAATGGAATGATAATCTCAAAAAGATATAGTTTCTTTCCTCTCTGGCTTTTGGAATGTAGATGACCTACAAAAGGGAGAACATTTGATTTTTGTTTTTAATTTAAAAAGGAAAACCTGCAAAAGATGGGCCTCTTACAAGAAATTCCAGTCCTGTTTAGGTTGGATGACTCTATTATGACTGAAGAACTAGTGAAATGTTAAGAACACAAGAACCAACAAAACTGAGAAGGGAAGGTATCTTTAGTCAAACTGTTGAAAACTTTTTTTTTTGTAAATTTATTTTTGTTGACACCTATTGAACTTCAATGTCTAATTAACCTTTTTGACAAAAGGGGCAAATATGTTGAAACTTTTATTAAAAGCTTTTTTACTATGGAATTAGTGCTCACAAACATCCAAGAGGTCCTCCAACAAAACCAAAGAACAACAAACTTGACATTTCTAATGTAGAAAATAAGCAGAAAAAATATTTAAACACATACAACTTTGAAGGCCGTCTTCATCCATTATCAAGAAGCAATAAGGGTTACAAGCCCAAAAATCCTTTCCAGGTTACCTTTAAAGACATTATCACAGAGGTTAGGCCTAAAACTTAATTTTTTATATGAAAAATGTGTGATAGAAAACTTGAATAGAAATAAGAGTACGGAAGAGGGAATGCTTGGGGCATGAAACTTTCTGCTGCCAAGTGTGGTGGATTGGGCCTTCTGCTTAAACACATTTTTGCCAATATGTAGCCTCCACTCACACGTGCACTGGATAACCACATTCATGTGCTCCCTGATGCACACCACCCAAGGACATGCAGGTGAGAGGCCAATGTATTTTTAACAGCATGGTTTAGACATCGAACTTCCTACAGGAAATGCTGATCTTACTCACTCTGAGAACAGCACACGGTGCATGACAACTGCTAAGCAACAGATAGCAGAAGGGAGGAAATACTGTTAATGCTGTAACAAATGTGTGGCCACCTAGGACATAACATTTTTAACTGTGCTACACACCAACCCTTCAGAACTTCTCAGCTCCTAAACCACCAGCTTCCATTGTAACGATTTGTTCACTTGCACGAGTATAACATGTAGGCAGCAGCTACACCTAAGAAAGCTTTTCTTAGATTGAGGCGCGACAGACTTTATTGATGCTTTTTAATTTTTAGAAGTGGAGCCAGAGGGGAATTACGTTTCTCCCAAGCTCCGACTGCTACTTATTGTGATAACTGAATGCGTAAAACCATCTGCTGTAGAGTCATCTGGTAGTGACCGAGGGTATATCTATGCTACAAACGCTGCAGTGGTACAGCTAAATTGACCTACATTTTAGGTGTAGACCAGGCCTGAGACTGCACTAATGTCACCAATCATTTGAGCTAAAGAATAATCTCCACTAGCATTTAGCAGAATGCACAATGACACTGTTTGGAAAAGAGGTCAAATTACTACAAGAGGAAAAACAAGGAAATGTGACTTTTTTGCTTTGCAGGGATGACAGGTAAGGACCCCTTATCTTCTACCATATACTGTAAGGCTTTATGTAAGGCTTTCCAAACATAAGAAATTAATAGCAACTTTTCAGATATATTTGAGGGCCAAAGCTTTAACGTCTGCACTTCACCAGCCCCCATGTGGAGTCCTAGACCTCATCATGCAGAAATTAAAAAGACTTTTTTTTTTCATATTTAAGCCTAGAGCTGAAATGTGTCTTGTAGAGCCTATATTCAGTCTGTTACAGATATGTTAAGACTGGATTTACATAGGAACATAGCCATACCAGACTGGACCAGTGGTCTATCTAGTCCAGTATCCTGTCTCTGACAGTAACCAGTACTAGCTGCTTCAGAGGAAATTGCAAGAAATCCTGCATTAGGCAGTTATAGAATAACCTGCCTTTAGGGAAGTTATTTTCCTAAATTCATTAGTAAGAGACTGATTTGTTCAACAAAGTAGGAAGTTTTCTCTCTCTTCCAAGCTCTTGGTGTTTTTTAAAGTCCTTGCTAATGCAACTCAGGGATTTTTTTTAATCCATGTAAAATAGCCAAATGTTTTGTTCAGTAATTTGAAAGTGCACAGAAGTTACATCACACTTTTCCTTTGCCCCAGTAACTAAAAGCTGGTAATTCTCTCCCTCGGAGAATCGACTGAACTGATACACTTCTGTGAGGATAGCGGGTCAATGAAGGAGCTGTATGTGTTGGCCCCGCTGCACGTTCTATGGAGCACTCAGGAGATCAGACAGAACAGGAGACCGAGCAGGCCCTGAGATGGGAAGTCTCACCACGCCAGGAGACAAATCTGAGGCTCTCAGTGGACTGGCAGAAGCTACTTGGGTCTCCAGTTTTTGAAGTCAAACCTCCCTAGCTGAGAGTAATTGGAGACGCTTTAGATTTACCGACAGACCTGAATGAATTGCTAGTGATGAGCTTTTGGGCCCAACAGCTAGTGAGGAAGCTTTAGGAATTGTCTGCTAGGTGTGTTGCTCTGCTGGTTTATGAAGCCTTCCCCTTCAGGCCTGAAACAGGGGGAGGACCTTTTCAGTTTGCCTGACAGACTTGCTTGCTACCTCTCAGGCTTAGGAGATGCCTCCTCAGAAGCTGCAGAGCAGCCAGCACCATAGTTGCTTTGCTTTTTGGTAACTGTCTCTTGCCTCAATTTTTTAAAAGGAAATTTTCTCCTCCAGCCCCACCTGCCGTGACTGTCAGCAAGAACAAATGGCGTAAAAGGAAGGAGAGGCCATGGCTCCTTCTAATTTAGTGACAGCAGAAATAGAGCTTGGTTCATTCTGTTTCAAGAGATATATAGACCCCTTTCACTTGAGCTACAGGTGAATGTGTTAGCAACATAGGCCACATGACATACAGCTAAGTAGTCTTAATTGTAATATGTTCATGAACAATCTACAAACCAAGATTTAACACACTTTGAATAATTAACAGATTTAAGAAAATATCAGCTTCTTGTGGGCATTTCACAGAAAGAGGCTACGTTCATGGAAAGAATTATGTACCCAGCTCTATTGGGCAATGTCCCTTGAAAATAAGCAGAAAATGCTGGAGACACTAAGTCTTGGAGGACAGCTGGCAAAGCACAAATCTCTTCTGGATTCTGGGACGGAACTTTGCACCCGCTCTGCATCCAGGCTTATCATTCATCCAACAGCTTTATTTGGGTATCAGATTGCATCACTTTTCCTCAAGTATCTTTCACCCCTTCTGTAAATTGATCCTGTACACCTGTCTGACAAATCATCCAAAAACTGGTTCAAGCTCTGGTGTAGCTTGGGATGTACTATGCATATAGGGCAGAATTTTGCTCTCTCTCTTTGGAGCCACATTATAGTCACAGCTGTACGGTGGGACCAGAGACGTCCTGCTGGATGATGGGGGTGGTGGTGGTGGAATGTGATTCTATGGTGAGAACATGCCATTGTGGGTGGGAGGGTGGCATGCTGGGCAGTATAGCAGACAGGTCAAGTTCAGTTATATCTGTGCAACACCACTCCAGTAGCAGGTTTGCACTAGTGTGAAGGGTGGAAGTATTTGGCCCTCTAAGCAGAGACACAGAACTATGAACTTCCCAATGAGACCTGTGCATAGAGCAAAATCTCCATCTTGCTAGGCCACAGCAGGGCCTACCGGGCATTTAATAATAAGATGGGTCAAATTATTATTGGTTCTATGTTGCTCTTCCAAAGTCCGTAACACACTTTACCTAGAACTCAGAAAAGCGTCAAATTCTTCCTTACTTCAAAGACAGTCAGAAATTGCTTTCAGTCCGATTCTTCAGGGGCTGTTCAGACAACGATGCCAAACCTGCAACTGAAGGGGCCACACCCCAGGCAGAAACCAGCTGAAAGTTTCCTGCTCATGTTATGCCACATGGGGGTGGAGCACAAGCTTTCACGCTGGCAATAACTTGAGCATCCTAGAGTACTTGTGGCACCTTAGAGACTAACAAATTTATTAGAGCATAAGCTTTCGTGGGCTACAACCCACTTCTTCGGATGCATATGCTCTAATAAATTTGTTAGTCTCTAAGGTGCCACAAGTACTCCTGTTCTTTTTGCGGATACAGACTAACACGGCTGCTACTCTGAAACTTGAGCATCCTAGGGAATCAGGATGTCTCCCTCTTTTATTGTAGCCCTGGCTCATTGCAGATTTTCCTCTCCTCCTTTTTGAGGACACTTCTATCCACTCATCCCCTTACTTACGACAACACATATATCAGTTCTTAACACATTCCCTATTGCCCCAACCCTCCGAGCTGGCAATGCATAAGAACTTAGGATAGTTAAGAAAAACATTTCATACCAAATACTGGGCCCTGTAGCTGGGAGTGGATGGGATAACATTTGCTTGAACCAGCCCTGTGATAAATATGTGCTGTGGGCACACAAACTTTGCCCAACAAGGTGACTGGTTAGCAGTTTGCCAGGCGCCCAAGGACTGCATTTAATCGGTATAAAATGGAACTGACTGTAGCCACTCTAATCTTTAACACGAAGCTTGTGGCCTTCAGCCAGGATGCTCGGCTTGAGAGAGATCACTGCATGCTGGGTCATGAAGTCTCCATGGGCTGCATCTTATGAGACTGCACTTTGGCAACCCTTGGTTTAGCAATGGCAGACACACCAGCTTTGGTGTGCACTGGCTTTCAGGGACTACATTAGATTTGTAAGAGCTCCTGCTGCTACGCCTGCTATCAGTACAAAATGAATCTCTTCCCCCCCCGCACATCATTAGAATTGCTCACAGAGGTGCAATAATTTATTTGCTGCCAGAATTAGCAGGCTAACAGCCATGGTTAATATTACACTGGCACAGTAAGCAGCTTAAATTAACATTTACTACCTTATGCTCGAATCATAACAAGAGCGTCTTAGTACTGGCCTTCACAGTGATTATGGCAAACCGTAAGAGTTAAAAACCTGAGTGATCACTTTGCTTTCAATCCTTAACAAGGGTTCTCCTTTTCGCGGTGAAGCTTGATGTATCAGGGGTCCCTTGCCTTCCATCCATCTGATTACTACTTTCCTTTCTTCCCTTTCTTTTTGGGGGAGTCAGGCCAGTTAAAGCCACGGAACTCCAGGCAGGCAGCAGCATTGTGAGAAATGTAGTAGGCATTGAGCATGGCAGCTGGGCTCAGGATATCCACTTCGCTCACGGGCTTCTTTGTTTTCTTCCTGGAGCCTTTGGATTTGCTGCGTTTGGATTTGCCACCTTTACCTGCCTGTAAAAGCAGAACAGCAACAAAACACCCAGGGATTGCAAATAGATCTGGATCATGACTGTGTCAGTGCCATCTACAAGAACTCAGAGCACCTCACTCCTACATTGCAATACTACCTTGCTCATCCAGTACTGGGGTCCCACATAAAGCTATATTGCTGCACCACAATCATGATCTGGTGCATGGCAGATCATGTGGTCAAGAGGCTCTGGACCCAGTGATGTTAGTCCAGAGTCTCTTGACCACAGACTATCATCCTGGGTGTGGATTTTGTTATATGGACTAATAGCTATGACATAGTAGGACAAACCCACCAAATCAATATCTACTCTATGGACCAGGTTAGATTG
>NW_020664419.1:391163-462705 GCF_002925995.2 Terrapene triunguis | reverse complement strand
TATGCTCTTATAAATTTGTTAGTCTCTAAGGTGCCACAAGTACTCCTATCTTCTGTCTGTGTGTTCCATTCTATGCATCTGAAGAAGTGAGCTGTAGCCCACGAAAGCTTATGCTGAAATAAATTTGTTAGTCTCTTAAGGTGCCACAAGTACTCCTGTTCTATTTTTCCTGTTGCTAGTGTGTTGCTGGGTAAAGATATGACAACCTTGTCTGATCAGGGTGATATCATAACCAGGGAACAAAGAAAGCATGAAGGTGATTTGACTATGATACCCACTGACAGTGTGGAAACTTGTAACAAGGAAGAGAATACTTCTAATCCTGTGACTATGAAGTCTAGCTGTTTACCTGAAAGGGGGTTTTGTGAAAATCCTCCTGATGGGTCAGAGATGATTCTGGATTTAAGTGAAACCCAGAAAGAGTCTGTTGTTGCTCAGGAAAATGTTCCTTTAGGGCAAGCCCTAGGTGAAAAGGGTAAGGGCAAAATTTCTGTGAAAAATGGATTGTTGCTTAGAAAGATTCCTGAAGAGGAAAATCTTCACGGTAGTTTTTGCAAGCAGTTTGCTGCAACGGATGGATGTGGAAGTGATTTGATTGAGTTAACTCAGGGTGAATCACTGTATAGAGAAAGCAACAGTTTGTTTGGGAGACTTGTTCCAATTCCTAACTGCCAGAGTCTTTCTGAGGTGTATAAATCCACTGACTTTGCTTTAGAAAGAGGCAGTGTGGATAGCTTTGAAAAGGTTTGAAATGAAATAAAAATTGTTAGGGAATTAAAACAGCCCTATAAGCTTAACCAGCTTGTTGGGGAGACAATGTTGTTGGAACATGAATGTCTCCATGTTGATTCTTTAAGTAAGCAGTCTGTGACTCAGGTCCTGAGGAAAGATCGGGTTACTGGTTACTGGGTTACCAGGATGCAGGGGAGAGCAGGAAAACTCTCATCTCTAGATATTTTGGATGTGACTTGTAGTCTCTTAGTGGACTTGAAATCTGATTCCATGTGGAAGCAGAGGTTGGTAATGGAAGGATAAAAGAACCTTGAGTCTAACATGCTAGTGAAAATTGATGGTATCTCTTTAAGACAGAGTCCAGCCTTGGAATTGGTAAAGCTTGAGGATTTGAAAACTAGTAAACAAGCTAGTGTCTGTGTTGATGCAAATTACCTGACTGACAGGGGGGAGAAAGACTTGCCCATAGCCATTAGCAAAGAGGATGCACCAGCCAGCCAACGGAATCTGTTACACAAAAGAGTTCAGATTTTGACCCTACTGGACAGGGAGGAAGGGAAGGATTAAACCTTGCAAATAAAAGCCACAGATTAACCCTAAAATACCGAAACCCCAAGGAAGAGCCGGTCCTGCCCTCCCCCCACTTTTTTTGTAAAAGTTCTTACCTCTATTACTATTACCTTAGTTTATTAACACGAACATTTAAATATAATTTACTTTTCCACCACTGCTTGTGCTTGGTTTACATTTTGCATCTGACTCTGCTCCAAAGACAAAAATTAGATTGGTTTCTGGTCAATTTAACCCAAACAATACCGTACAAACAAAAAAAATGTGATAGTATGGTTAAATTAAAAACTAGTTCAATACTTAGCATTTTTACAGTGCTTTAAATTTGCATAGTGCAGAACAACCAATTGTTTAATTGAAATTTTAAAAAAATCCCATTAATAATTTTTGTTTAAACTAAACCTAAAATAGGAACATAAGAATTGCCGCATTGGAACAGACTCATGGTCCATCTAGTCAAATAACCAGTCTTCAAGAAGCACCAGATATTTTTAAGGAAGGTGCAAGACACGTTGCTTCTTTATGCAGATGTAGGATAATCTTTCCCCCACATTAGGTCTCCTTCTATCTCTGTTAGAGATTAATTTAAACCCTGAAGCATGAGGTTTAATTTCTCTTCCAAGATTTATATTAGCATTAACTATAACAATTCTGGATATTCTTACCCATAAATGTCCAATCCCTTTTGGAATGTTTATGAGGTTTGGCCTCAATGACATCCTTTGACAATGAGTTCCACAATTTAACCGCGTGTTGTCTGAACAAATATTTCCTTTTATTGGTTTTGAATTTGCCATCTTCTAATTTAATTGAATATCCCTTATTCTTATGCTGAGACAGAGAAAACAAACTCCCAATCTACTTTCTCTGTCATTCATTACTGTACACTTCTAACATGTGCCCTCTTATTCATCAACTTTCAAATGTAAACAATCCCAATCTTTTCAATTTTCTTCATAGGCAAGTTTTTCCCTGCTGCTAATAATTTTCATTGCTCATCTCTGAACACCCTCTAATTCTACAATATCCTTTTGGAGATAGAATGACCATGACTGCACATAGTATTCTAGGAAAGGCTGTGCCATTGCATTATATAATGGCATATTTTCTATATTCTTCTCTATCCCTTTCCTTATGCATCCTAACATCTTGTTTGCTTTGTTCATGGCAACTGCACGTTGGGCCATCATCATCGAGCACCACACCACAATGACACCCAGGTCCCTTTCCTGAGTTGATACTGTTATTCTGAAAAGGTGTTCATGGCTGCTTCCAGTCACAGATCTGATTAAAACTGATTGGTATGCTAGCCCCACTTCATTCAGGTTCACATGGAAGGAGTGATTAAATGCCTCTTTATATAGTAATAGCTGGAAACAATAGGAAGCCACTGCCCAGCGTAATGGGCTATATGACAAGGTTAATCAGAAACTAAGGGCTTGTCTACACTTACATTTTATAGTGCTCTAACTTGCTGGCTCAGGGGGGTGAAAAATCACCCCCCTGAGCGCAGCAAGTTTGAGCGCTTTAAAGCGCTAGTGTGGACAGGCTCCGGGCACTGGGAGCCGTGCTCCCAGCACTCGGAGCTATTCCCCTCGTGGAGGTGGATTACCAGGAGCACTGGGAGAGCTTTCACCCAGCGCTCGCACATGACCACACTCACACTTCAAAGCACTGCCATGGGAGCGTTCCTGCGGCAGCGCTTTGAAGTTTCTAGTGTAGATGTAGCCTTAGCCATGTGGGCTGAGAGGTTTTTCTGGGACTAGTTGCAAACCCAGGAGTGAGGGGATTGATTGTTTACAGCTTTGTGTATCTGATCATGGTAGAGCAGGAAAGGAAGAGAAGTGAAGAGAGTAGCCCTGAGAGGGAGCAGGGAGACTGCTTCTGGGAGCACAGAACTGGCTGGAGAAGCAGACCCGCTGTTTGCATTTAGAGAAACAGAAGAGGAAGTTATTCACCTTGTGCAGTAACTATAGTTCTTCAAGATGTGTCCCCCTATCTACTGTAGGTGTGCTTGCGTCCTTGCGCTGCTCATTGGAGAACTTTGGTAGCAGTGTCTGTTTGGCCTGCACATGTGCTGTCTCTCCCTTGTGCTCTGCCATGAGGCTAGCCAGCATTGTGCAAGCAAACCCTCCTTAGTTCCTTCTCTACCGCAGAGTCCATGATAAGAGCTCCGAAGTAGAGGGGAGGAGGGCAGGTCATGGAGCACTCATAGGGGGACACATCTTGAAGAACCATCCAGGGCCGTCTCTAGGTTTTTTGCCGCCCCAAGCAAAAAACATTTTGGCTGCCCCCCGTCCCAGCCCTGGGCTCCTCGCTGCACCCCCCTGCTGCCCCAGCCCTGGGCTCTCCCCACCCACCCCCCCCCCCCCCCTGGCGCCCCCGCCCCCGGCCCCCCCCCCCCCCCCCCCCCCCCCCCCCCGCCCCCCCCCCCCCGGGCCCCCCCCCCCCCCCCCACCTGCACCCTCCTTCCGCCGCAGCCCTGGGTCACTGGTAACTCGCTCCCACGGCAGGTCATTCAGCAGGAATTTTAGATGTGCACAGAACACAGACAGGACTGGTTCCCATATGGTTACAGAACTGCAGTAAAGTGGAACAATTTTCAGCTTGTGTGATTGGAGGATATCTGGATGCATATTATAAGACTGTCCTACATAAATGAGGAAAAGTTGAGGTGCCTTTATTATTCTTTTCTTCCACTCTTTCTTTCTATGGGGAATTTGCCAATGCAATATCACTGTCTTCCTTTTAAACAAACAAACAAAAAAAAAGGCAATGGCTGTTGAAAATAGCAATTCCAGTCCTAATAACCACTGGGAAGCATTTCTTGCTCAATTTTATCCTACTTTTTCTACAGCAAGTTACAGTGGATCAGTATATTTGATTTGGGAGAAATGAAGTAACAGCTGCCCAAACTGAGCTTGAGCACTCCTGAATTTTGAGGTGTTCAAATCTGGAAGGCAGGTGCTGGGGGGGGGGGGGAAGGGGGCTGTGGCTCTGCGGGGGAGCACGGCAGCATGTATGCAGCAGTGTGTCTGGCGCTGCGCGGAGCCAGACATGCTGGTCTGAGTGGCACGGTAAGGGGGCTGGGGGGTTGGATGGGGCGGAGGTTTGGGGGGCAGTCAGGGGCAGAGAGAGGGGGTCAGGGGTTGGGGGGGCAGTCAGGGGACAGGCAGCAGTTGGATAGGCATTGGAGTCCCAGGGGTTTGTCAGGGGACAGGTAGGGGGTGGGGTCCTAGGGGGGAAGTTGGGGCAGTTTCAGGAGGGGGCAGTTGGGGACAAGGAGAAGGGAGGCTTAGATAGGGGGTGGGGTCCCGGGAGGGGGTGATCAGGGGGCAGGGGGGGTTTGATAGGTTGGGATTTCTGTGGGGGGCAGTCAGAGGGAGTGGATGGTGGCAGGGTGGGGCTACCCTTCCTCCCTGTGGAGTGTCCTGTTTTTTTAATGTTAAAATATGGTATCCCTACCCTTCAGAGTGCAGCTCTCCATTCATAGCTGAGACCTCATGCTGCAGCCTGCTATCTCACTCCCCCCCCCCTTTCCTGTTGGTAGTGGCCAAGGGAATGCTGGGAAATGTAGTTCTTTCCCTGCTCCAGGGCTGGCTCTATAGCAGGGAGCTAACCAAGGAACTACAGCTCCCAGGGCCCCCTGTTGGTTCTCAGCTCCCATGCTGGATTCCTGCCGCCCCTGCAAATGGGCTGCCCCAAGCACGTGCTTGCTTTGCTGGTGCCTAGAGCCGCCCCTGGAACCATCGTTACTGCACAAGGTGAGTAACTTCCTCTTCTTCTTCGAGTAGTGTCCCTATGTGGGCTCCACTGTAGGTGACTCCTGAGCAGAATCCCCAAAAGGGAAATCATGCCTCACCAATCTACTAGAATTCTTTGAGGGGATCAACAAGCACATGGACAAGGGTGATCCAATGGATATAGTGTACTTAGATTTACAGAAAGTTGTTGACAAGATCCCCTCACCAAAGACTCTCAAGCAAACTAAGCTGTCATGGGATAAGAGGGAAGGTCCTCTCATGGATCAGTTACTGGTTAAAAGATGGGAAACAAAGAGTAGGAATAAATGGTCAGTTTTCAGAACGGAGAGAGATAAATAGTGGTGTCCCCCAGGGATCTGTACTGGACCCAGTACTGTTCAACATATTCATAAAAGATCTGGAAAAAAGGGTGAACAGTGAGATGGCAAAATTTGCAGATGATACAAAACTACTCAAGATCATTAAAGCCAAAGCAGACTGCAAAGTGTTACAAAGGGACCTCACAAAACTGGGTGACTGGGCAACAAAATGGCAGATGAAATTCAGTGTTGATAAATGCAAAGTAATGCACATTGGAAAACATGATCCCAACTATACATATAAAATGAGGGGGTCTAAATTGGCTGTTACCACTCAAGAAAGAGATCTTGGAGTCATCGTGGATAGTTCTCTGAAAACATCCACTCAATGTGCAGTGGCAGTTGAAAAAGCAAACAGAATGTTGGGAATCATTATAAAAGGGATAGATAAGAAGCCAAAAAATATCATATTGCCTCTATATAAATCCATGGTACGCCCACATCTTGAATACTGCGTGCAGATCTGGTTGCCCCATCTCAAAACAGATATATTGGTATTGGAAAAGGTACAGAAAAGGGCAACAAAAATGATTAGGGGTATGGAACAGCTTCCATTTGAGGAGAGATTAATAAGACTGGAACCTTTCAGCCTAGACAAGAGATGACTAAGTGGGGATACGATAGAGGTCTATAAAATCATGATTGGTGTAGAGAAAGTAAATAAGGAAGTGTTGCTTACTCCTCATAATACAAGAACTAAGGGTCAAACAAATGAAATTAATAGGCAGCAGGTTTAAAACAAACAAAATGAAGTATTTTTTTCACACAATGCACAGTCAACCTGTGGAATGCCTAGTCAGAGAATTGTGGCCAAGACTATAACACGATTCAAAAGAGAACTAGATAGTTCATGGAAGATAGGTACATCAATGGCAATTAGCCGGGATGGGCAGGGATGGTGTCCCTAATCTCTGCTTGCCAGAAGCTGGGAATGGATGGATCACTTGATGATTACCTGTTCTGTCCATTCCTTCTGAAGTACCTGGAATTAGCCAATGTCAGAAGACAGAATACTGGGCCAGATGGACCTTTGGTCTGACCCAATATGGCCATTCTTATGTTCTTATGAGGTTGGGGCTTTGGAGTCAAGTCTACTATGGATGATAATACTGCAGAGCCGAATCTAGCATCAGCAGCAAAGTCCCCCATGATGACAGTGTTTTGCAAAGGTATGTGCAGATGCTCAAGTAGCTGCTCTGTAGATTTCCAGGATGGGGACATTCTTGAAGAAGGTGACTGAGGAGAAAACTGATCTCGTGGAGTGTGTATGGATTGCAGGTGGAGGTACTAAATTGCAAGTCTGATAACAGTGTTTGATGCAGCTCGAGACCCATTTAGAGAGTCTCTGGGTTGATATCGTTGCATCTTTAGACTTATCCATAATGGAGAGGATAAGCCTAGGAGATTTCCTAAAAGCCTTTGTCCTGTCCAAGAAGAAGGCTAGGGCTCTCCTTACATCAAGTGTGTGTAGAATGGATTCCCTATTATCTTGGTGAGGTTTGGGATAAAAGGTTGATTCATGTGAAAGGCTGAGTCACCTTGCAGATGAACTTTGAGTGTCGTCTGAGTGTGACCTTGTCAGGAAAGAACACAGTAAAGCAGCAGCCCATCAGGGTAATCTGATTGTGGGCCGCGAGACATTTTGCTGAGTTGACTGTCCGCAGGCACAGCCCCCCAGCCAATGGGAGCTATCTTCCATGAACTATCTAGTTCTCTACCTTTTCTCCCAAATAGGTTGAAGCATTTCCAATCATAAGAACATACATAAGAACGGCCATACTGGGTCAGACCAATGGTCCATCTAGCCCAGTATCCTGTCTACCAACAGTGGCCAATGCCAGGTGCCCCAGAGGGAGTGAACATAACAGGTAATGATCAAGTGATCTCTCTCCTGCAATCCATCCCCACCCTCTGACTGAGGCTAGGGACACCATTCCTTACCCATCCTGGCTAATAGCCATTAATGGACTTAACCTCCATGAATTTATCCAGTTCTCTTTTAAACGCTGTTATAGTCCTAGCCTTCACAACCTCCTCAGGCAAGGAGTTCCACAAGTTGACTGTACACTGTGTGAAGAACTTCCTTTTATGTGTTTTAAACCTGCTGCCCATTAATTTCATTTGGTAGCCCCTAGTTCTTGTATTATGGGAGTAAGTAAATAACTTTTCCTTATCTACTTTCTCCACATCACTCATGATTTTATATACCTCTATCATATCCCCCCTTAGTCTCCTCTTTTCCAAGTTGAAAAGGCCTAGCCTCTTTAATCTCTCCTCATATGGGACCCGTTCCAAACCCCTAATCATTTTAGTTGCCCTTCTCTGAACCTTTTCTAGTGCCAGTATACCTTTTTTGAGATGAGGAGACCACATCTGTATGCAGTATTCAAGATGTGGGCATACCATCGATTTATATAAGGGCAATAATATATTCTCCGTCTTATTCTCTATCCCCTTTTTAATGATTCCTAACATCCTGTTTGCTTTTTTAACCGCCTCTGCACACTGCGTGGACGTCTTCAGAGAACTATCCACGATGACTCCAAGATCTTTTTCCTGATTTGTTGTACCTAAATTAGCCCCCATCGTGTTGTATTTATAGTTGGGGTTATTTTTTTCCAATGTGCATTACTTTACATTTATCCACATTAAATTTCATTTGCCACAAATGCTACAAACAGCCTCTGACTCAACGCTGCTATGACACTACAGGTCACCTAGTCCTGGACTCCATATTGGGATACCAGTATTTTTCCACTGACGGATGTGGGAACCAAGCTTTGAGATACAGGGTTCCCACCATATGCAAAAGCTATTTAAGGCAGGGAAGTGACATCATCAAGGTTCTTCACTGACTCCCCACCCAAAGATACTCTTGAAAACACCTAAGGAACAAGACTGAACTGGGGGGGAAGTGCTGGACCCAGGCTAAAGGGATTTTTTAGCCTGTGAATGAAACACCTAGGGATTCCAAGCTGTTAGTGCAGCTTGTCTCTTAAAAACCTGCTGCCTGCTTAAGAACGGCCATACTGGGTCAGACCAACAGTCAATCTTGACCAGTATCCTGTCTTATAACAGTGGCCAATGCCAGGTACCCCCGAGGAAATGAACAGAATAGGTAATCATCAAGTGATCCATTCCCTGTCACCCATTCCCAGCTTCTGGCAAACAGAGGCTAGGGACTTCATGGCTTGCTTCATCATTTAGGGTGAGAATTTGCTATTTATATCCAATCTATGTAGTATATCAGGGATCGGCAGTGGGAGTCACGATCAGCCGAACCTGCAGCTGCGGCAGGTAAACAAACTGGCCCGGCCTCCCAGGGTGCTTACCTCGGCGAGCCGTGTGCCAAAGGTTGCCAGTCCCTGTAAAATATTAAGCTTAGGTTGTGTGTTTTGTTTATTTGCTAGGTAATCTGCTTTGATCTGTTTGCTATCCTTTATAATCACTTAAAATCTATCTTTTGTAGTTAATAAACCTGTTTTTGCTTTGTCTAAAACCAGTGTATGTGTAAATCATAATTCTGGGGCAGAAAGGTGTTATTTCCTCTCCACATTGAGGGAGGGGGCGAATTTCATGAGCTTTCGCTGTACAGTTCTCGGTGCAGCACAAGACGGTATAATTTTGGGTTTACACCTTAGAGGGGTGTGTGCACTTGAGTTGCTGGGCAGTTTCTTAGCTGTAGCCTCCCTAGGCAGAGCTGATTAGAGCATCTATTTGTAACTGGAGCTGAGTGTGTCCCTACCAGTATGTGTGCTGGTAAAAGCGCAGGCTGGAGTCTGGGAAAAGGTTTGGCAGGCTGGTCACAGAAGTACATTGTAAAGGGAGCCTAGGTTGTGGGTTAGGGGGGGCTCAGTGGTACCCCAGTTTCAGGTAGCACCCCAGGGGGAACCAGTCACACCCCGCACAACTCCTTTTGGGGTCAGGCTCTCTACAATTACAACACTGAAATTTCAGATTTAAATAGTTGAAATCATGAAATTTACAATTTTTAAAATCTCATGACTGTGAAATTGACCAAAATGGACCATGAATTTGTTAGGACCCTAAACATGATTCAGGATTAATTTTACTTACAAATCGCCGAGGGGCTCCTGCTGCCATCCAGCTCCAGTCCACTGGAGCTCCCACTGTCAGTCCGCTCCAGGGCTGACAGTGGGAACCGCAGCCACGTAGGGCTGAGAGCAGGAGCCCCTTCTTGCGGGGCGGGTCGACAGGAAGAGCCTCGGCCGCTGCGAGGAGAGGCTCAGGCTGTCAGCTAGCCCCAGTTGGTGCTCCCACTATCCCTGAGAAATCTCCCCAGCTGTCACCCTTACTGATCCCTTATGGCAAGTCTTAAGTAGAGAATGTGACAGTTGGGGGAATATACAGTGTCAGCTTATGAATTTTTTGCTTTTATGAATAGCATTTATTATTGTAACCTCCACTGTGGATTTGATTAGAACGTGTAGCAGGAACGTAACACTCAAAGGGCAGACTACATCTGGGAAGCTGCAACAACATAGGCCCATCACCATGCAATAGTTCCACGCTGGTAGAACAATAGGAGTTTCTACCAGCAGAACCATTGACTTTTAATGCCTCTCCTCTTTCCAGCAGCCCATAGGGGAAGAGTGGAAAATCACTAGCAGAAAAAACAAACAGAAAAGGTGCCAGAGGCTACTTTTAAAAGGGACATGCTCCCTGTGCTGTTAAAGAGTATAAGAAGTTCCTTTGCAATGCCTGAGTTCTTTGCTTTAATTGCTCCCAAAGGATCAAACTGTAGACCACAGCTAGTTGGGACTCTGGGAGAAGATGCCAAGTGGCTGGCAGCACAGCTCGGCAGCGGCAAGGCGATGGGTCTTTCATTCACCACCTAAGAATCAGGAACCAAAACTGAAAGCCCTATTCAGGTAAGGAGGTACCAGCTGTGGCAAAGTACCTCTTTCTCCTCAGCAGGCTCAGTCCTTTTTAGCCTTGGAGTCCCAGGCTTGGGCAAAGCAAAACCCTGTAGGTAGCACAGGGGCTGGCTATTCCTTCCCTCAGTCAGTCCCTTGTTTGTCTTCCCTTCTGGGGACAGAGTGCGGCCTTCCTTGCTGGAAGGGTTCAGAGCCTTGCTGCTCCTAATTTACTGGCAGCTTCCCTGGTTCTCTCACTCTCTCTTCGGTGGCTTGGGAGAGGCTTTTTTGACCCCCCTGGGACTGATTACTACCCCCCCCCCACTTTGTAGCTGTTTGTCCTGGGTTTGCCACACAGCAATTTAGATTTTTCAATATACTCCATCCCTTTCTGAGTACAATTAATACCTGGGCTTTTAAGAGCACCACTGCACATTAAAAAGTATCTTAATTCATCGTTCCACAATGCCTAATGTGGGTGAGAGAGCTTGCATTGTGCCTGGTGATGTGCATTTTTTGTTGTTGAGCTGTGTACTACAGCACCGAAAGCCTAACTGGTACTTCAAACAAATTCTCCTCTCATCACATACTTCAAAACAAAATCTGAGAGAAGAAAGTTGCTTGGAATCTGCAAAACAAATATGATACAACAGCTAACCTCAGAAATGAGAGACTGAAATGGATACACAAATAATTCTTGTTTCCTTCCTGCCCACGTGTAAAAATCATATCCAACAAACCTCACTTTCAGTCAGAAGTGAGTTCTCGGTAACCCAGCAAACAGATATTGTCCACAGGCTTGTGATCAGAATTAGCTACACATCAATGCTTATTTTAAAATTTATGGAAAGGTTTTATCACTGACCTTTTGACAATCACTCCCCCCCGCCCCCGAGGGGGAGGTCAGAATGAAGGGAAGTCTGAGTGATTAGAAGTCTTCCAGCCATAACCATAAATAGCACCAACTATGGGTTTGTGCCTTCCTGTCGGAGGTTGAAGACAAGGTGTGGCACTTTTAATGTGCATATTTTCCTTCCCGCTGACTGGGGGAAAGACTGTCTCTATAAAAAGAGTCACCCAACAAGTCAGTCAGTATTTATAGGCCGAAGGCACAGAAACAGTGGAGTGTGGATTAAGTTCGAACTACAGGACCCTTTCAGTCATGTAGCGCAGTACTTACATTTCACTTCTACTCCCATGCACCTGAGGTACTTACATGGCCCTTATTACCACAGTATCTGAGCACTTCCATCTTTAGTTCATTTATCTTCATAACACCCCAGTGAGGTAGAGAAATACCATTATCCCACTTTTTACAAATTAGTAACTGAAGAACAGAGAAAGATCAAGGTCACACGGGAAGTCCAGGCAGACCCAGGTTCAACCAGAGGCCCAGGCTAGCACCCTGACCACTGGATCCATAGCAAATTTCCAGTTATCAATATGCCACCATCTTATTATTTAATGTTGGGAGAATTCTTATTTTCAAGGCACAGACACTGGACGGCCACCTACATTAAATAATTCTATTGTTTTGCAGCTCCTTTGTTTGTTTTGGTCTCCATAGACATGTCAGAATAAAACATCCACAATCCCATGGTGTAGCATAAGGGCTGTGCAGCGTTGGGAGATCTGAAGCAGAGAGATCAGAGTTCAGGTAGCTGAGGGGAGGACTGAACAAGCCTGGAACTTTTACAAAGAACATTTGCAACTTTTATTCCAACACCTTAATTTGAGGAAATGCGCACACCGGAGAAGTCACTCTGCTTTATTTTTCACACAACGTGTTTAAGAAGGGAACAGATTTACTATTGCCATTTCTTTGAAAAATGCCTGATCATACAAACCACATTAAGAACTGTTCTCAGCCTCATTCCGTTGTAATGAACACCGATGCTGGCATAACAAATACTTGTGGCCTTATCACGTGCCCTTGAGATGCGGCTAGCACGACTACAGTCTAAATGATGAAGTTTTGCCTGCAATATACTAACACGTGCTGCTCCTACAAAAGCTGAATTCTTGTGTTCAGGAAGAACAAACGAAAAAGGTAAAACCCTAAGGCCTTGGCTGTCCAATGCTGATGGGAAAGCTCACAGCATGTAGGCACTGCCACTATACCTTCAACGTTGCTTTCAAAAAACCCATCCTGCTTTTATGTCTCTCTCTCTCTCTCTCGCAAGATCTCCTACTGATGGTCATGGGTTTTTACAGTGCATACACCATGCCAAGAGCTAAATCTCACTCAGTGGTTTAGCCACTGACTAATATACTGGACAAATGATTTTATTCTGACACGTAAGTGACTCTCAGTTGTTATACCCATGCGAAGGTAGACTATACCTGAACGTTTATACTAAGCCCTAAACTTTCCAAGTTGTAGAAGTCTCACACCTAAATTCTCACACACCACCACAAAGCTATAGGCTATACAGTTCACTATTCTCTTCCCTCAGCACAGAAATGCTGTTCCCCTGCTCCCCCCCCCCCCACCATTTTAGGATAGAGCACAAAGAATAGCCTCCCAACACCAAACAAATTTCTGTGTCTCAAAAAGTCAGAAGGGTCCCTTTCAGCAAGACATTGCCTTTACAATCACTTACAGAGCTAGACATATTACAGAGCAACGGAAAGAGCTAAGTAGAAATCTAACAGGTTACAGTAATTGCACTTCATAACAACGGCCCTGCTGCCCTCTCTTCTCTGCATGGTTCTGGAAGGAGAAGAAAAAAATCATTGTCAATTAACTGGGCACCTACAATAGACGAGAAAGAGAATCTCTTTAGCAGTTTAGGTTGGTAACGTCTAGTCAAATAAGTCCAGGCTCATCGAAATATTAAGTAGAGCAGACCGCAGTCTAACTCCTTTATGGCTAGGCTGGTACATCATAGATACCTTACTGTTCAATACAAAGTTAAATGAATGTAGTGAGGGAGGAAAGTGCTGGATTCACAGGTGTAGTGAAAGATGCAAAACTGCCAGCTCTGGAAACCAAAGTCCTAGGTTATACAGCGCAAGCAGCAGCAGTGAGGTTCCACTGGTAGTTTAGTTTCCAT
The DNA here is from genome assembly GCF_002925995.2 of Terrapene triunguis. NCBI lineage: Eukaryota > Metazoa > Chordata > Testudines > Emydidae > Terrapene > Terrapene triunguis. The sequence continues at coordinate 449,347 of NW_020664419.1, read as the reverse complement.
TGGTTTATTCAGTCTGTAGCCTCTGCTGAGATGGTCAAATATTGCCAGTTATTGTTTACTTTCAATTTTTGAGGTATTAGGCTGTCTAATCTAGGTGTTAATATGGTAGTGGGATGTCTAATCATCTCTCAGGCGACGTTCCAAGTTGAATAAGTGAAACGTGTTCTGTGTATTAGGCACAGTGCAGGGCAGTCAGGCAAGGCAAAGACCTTTCACAGTATAGAAACGTAGCAAGCTTATCATACATGAACAACGCTAAGAAAGAAGTTAAGATACTCAGAACCAGATTCTGATTTCCATTATATTGGTGAAAACCTGGAGTAAACTCCACTGATGTCAGTCGAGTTTCTCTAGATTGTCACCAGTGTAACATCAGAATTTGGCCCTCAACCTCTACGTGCAGGTCCGTTTATATTAGATGGTCTCTAAAAGATTGGAGGAAAGGGAAGGTCTCTAAAAGATAGGGACACCACACTTTAGGGTGTCTGAATAGTTATAAAAATTCAATTCTTATAAGGGAGATGTTTTGCCAGACTTCAGAACCCCCTAGTCAGAGAGCGACCTCTCCTTTCCCCAGGCAGTAGCATCTCAGAGCCTTGCTGAGATGGTATTTGGTTCAGGTAATCCTGTCATCGTCACTGATAATGTAGCAACTCTTCCCAGCGGATTGGCTGGGAAAACACCTCTCTTTCTAGCCAGAGTTCATAGGAGTAATGGAAATCTTCAGGGAGCTCCAGCCGTTGCCCCAGCACACTCTGCAAGCAATTGTCCACCGGTGCAAACTCTGAGTCCTGGGATTTATCATATCTCCGGCTATTAAAGGCTTCAATGTTGGCTCTTAGTGTGCATTCTTCAGCTTGGAAATCCCATGGTCTGGCATCAATATCTGCATTTGATAAGAAACACCCCCCCCCACAACAGTATGAGAAAATCATTCATTTTTTCTGACATGGGATGAGGTTTTAACAGAAGTAAAGGATTGTGACCCATCACACAGTCATATGCCCATGAGGGTCAGATTCACAACAGTTGCTGCAAGAGCCTAGTCCAAACCAGTTCATACTGTGTGTGTGTGTATATATATCATACACAAATCTCCTATATTAACATAATGCTACAGTTGCAAAACATTAAAAAATTAGGCAATACCAGAATTAAGGTTACCTGTACAACCGTCATTCTTCCCCTGTCTGTATGCATTATGATACACTTTTAATTACATGAGCACATAATATTTTCCCACAGGATCCCACCACTTTTGCTGAAAATTGCCAAAGGAAACCTTCAGCCCGAGGCAGAGACGAAGCATGGAAAATTTAACATGAAGTAAAATATGGCAAATTTATAACTCACTGAAAATCAGGGCTGTTAATGGGAAGCAAGTATAGGTGTTGGGGAATTATTGGCTGGATGTAATAACCATATTTCAGCCATGTAATATTCAGTAGTGTCATTCAGTCCCTCTGGAGTCCATTTCTAGATGAAATAGTCACTCACATTAGAAAGATACAGTGAATTCACTGGTTTAAGGGGGAAAAGGTTTGATTTAGTGAGCTCAGTGGCAACTCAGACATACATAGGATAAAAATAAACCCTCCTAGGGGAAAACAAGTCCAGGGCTTGTCTCTGAAAGCCTGGGCATTTACAAAGTAGTCTGACAGTCCGTCCAGATCAAGATGAGATGTCTGAGTACTGAGCCATGTTAAGTATCACATTATGTTGTTGCTTAAATCTTCTTTCCTGGGGGAATTCGGGATTCTGGCAAAATGCCATTTTCCATTAGATTCTTATGTCAGAGTAAACCATAGTGCGAGAGAGGAGCAAAATGTGGGGCAGAGAGGGGAACCCCAGTGCCAAAGTGCAGCACCCAACATAAGAGAAATACATAACTACGCACCTGCAAAAAGATCCAACCACAACCTAGAAGTCATCCTCACTCTAGCCCAGTGATGGGCAACCTTCGGCCCACCAGGGTAATGATTGCAGCCCGCCGCTTCCCGCAGCTCCCATTGGCTGGGAACGGTGAACTGCGGCCACTGGGAGCTGCGGGGGGCCGTGCCTGCGGACGGTCAACATCAGCAAAATGTCTCGCGGCCCACCATCAGATTACCCTGATGGGCTGCATGCGGCCCGCGGGCCACAGGTTGCCCTCCACTGCTCTAGCCTCACCATCTTTTCTTTGCACAAGTCAGAAAAATCATCCTTCACTTCTGTGTTTCCAACTCATTATTCTTAACGGTGGCTGGTCAATTAATTTTTTTTTAAAATGGCGAGTCCTCGTTTTAAGAAAAAAAAAAAAAAAAACCACTTTGTAGGTGCTCTGCTTCTTCTGTCTGTGAGCGTCGAGTGCCTAAAACTCCCACGACAGCCAAAAGCGTGAAGTAGCCGCGCACCATCTGCGGTACAAAATATTCCTGCTACTGTCTTCACTCACTACAAGAAGCAAAGAGCAAGTGGAGGAAAACAGTTTTATGGTAAATAATTCAAAAGGGACACACGTCAAAAAAACCAACAACAACAACAACCTTTTGTGTCGTGGGTTTCCTTTTCGGATTTCACTAAACTCCACAGTGAAACTAGATTAATGAGTTTTACCTTTGATTCTCCTGAATCAGCACCACATATATTACGGCTCTCAAAAGCAAAGGGTGAAGGCTTAAATCATTAACAAATCATTTTAATTGAACTTAAAACTCCCTAAAGTGTTTTTATGTATAGCCAATTTCTCCTACACATTTAACCTACTCCTCCCTCAAAACTTAAGTATTGGGTTTTGATACAGTGTCCCATTCGTATGAATTCCTTAGAAAGTTGCAGGGTCATATAATCCTTTTTAGGTGATATAAGTAGCAGACACACAATACAAGTTTTAAGGCCAGGTTGTCAAGGCAAAGAAACGTGTTTAGATCCTTCCTTCCTCTTTAACCAAACCTGGGATTCAGATTACCGTACTGAATTAACCGCAAAGCCAGGGCACTGAGTGTGTAGTCAGCTGCATCCCATGGGTTAATGCATCACTGTAGTTGTCAGAATCCTCCTCACAGCCATCATTGTAGAAAATATGGAGGATGAAAAGATAGAAACTATCTCCCAGGGGTGGCAGATATGTGGCCCACAGGCTGAAACACAAGCTTGTACAATGTAGCCTCTAGCAATCCTCACCTTTATTTCAGAGATGTGACCTGCAAGCCCTACTAGTCAGATTTTCACACACTGGCCACGTTTACATCTGCAGACTTGATGCGATTACAGGCACAGCCAGTTACTTGGTGTACAAAATGACCTCAACTGCAGACAACCTTGCACCTGCAATTTTTACAGTCGCAAAGTAGCCGGTGCAAATGGAGGCCGAGTTGAGGTAGTGCTGAAACGTAGGTCCTACAGATCCCAGCTGATAATGCTCTGAGTGGACACGTGATGGGAGGGTGGATGCAATCTGTGCTATCTTAAGCAAATCAGATGTGGCCTTAAGGCTTCTGAACAACTGCCAGGGAAGCCCTCAGCCAGACCAAGTTTGTAGGGTCCTGATGAATCTGCAGGTCAAACTAAATGCGCAGTAGCATCAACCGAGAACCCAGAGCCGGTGCTCTCTCCAGCAAGACTCACCGTTGCCGTAAGCCCAGTCGTCGTTCATGCGGTGACGCACTTTCTGGTAAATGGCAGACATCGTTTTCATGTTGCTCTTTCTCCACTGGCGCCCAAGGTACTTGGTCTGGATCTTCAAGAGCTTCAGCACATACAGCTGCATCATGGCCTGCTTCACTTTCAGAGCGCGTTTCAGGATTGGGGCGGATTTAAAAACCACCAGCATCTACCAAATCACCAACAAAAATGTTGTCAGCACATTCTCGAGTTCTGAGCCGCTCTGACACCCTGGTGGCAAACGTGGTACAAAACACAGAAAAACTGAATAGGGACGTGCAGCAGAGCAGGTAAGTTGCGGAGGGTGGGGAATAAACATTTCTAACTATCCTTTTGCAGAGGAGGGTTTCTGTAAGGGAACTGACTTCTAGATTGATAGAACTTTAATATGAACCAACGTGGGGGAAGAATAACTAGCAACACAGCAGATCTTAAGAGCATTCAAAACAACTGGCCAGCCTGAAGCCCCAGCAGAAGCATTCATTGTAGCCCACTGACCCCCTGCAGACTCTTTTTGGGACACTATAATCTAGACTTACTAAACTCCGCTCCATTCTCTCATCTTCCTCTGCTTCTCCGCAAAGAGACTGTTACATGGTCCCGCCCACCACTAGGGCGCTTCCTCCAGGTTGCTCTGGGGATTAGCGCCTTCCAGGTCTGACGCCCCCTTCTGCCGCTCCTTCATGTGCCCTGCCACTTCTCTCTCTTTGCGACTCAGAGTATTCCCTCTTCATGGTTTGGCCCTCCAGCCAGGTCACGACAGTTCTCCCCTTACGGGGCATCAAGATCCTATCGGACGACTGGCCCAGGCAGTCTTCTGCTCCACTGCCCAGTCTGTGCTGTTCCCCCCAGTGGCTGGTAGGGGAACCTGGGCCGGCCCTCTACTCCGGGTTCCATTGCAGGAACTCTATGCCTAGCAACCTTGGTCTGCTTTCTCCTTGACCCTGTTGCTCTTTCCCTACACTCCTTCTTACATCTTCTGGCCCCACACCCTGGGTTTACCAGCCCAAACTCCCCCCTCCTAGGGAGTAATGGAAGATTACTTAACTGCATAGCCCCAACCACGCCTCCCAGGGAGTGACTACAGACTACTTCCCTTGCAGCCCCTTTCTGCTGCCAACTTTCTGCTCCGACTGCTCATTCGTGTTGCCGGCTGCGTTGGCTCTTCCCTGGCCTTTCCTCCCAAACAGAGCCGGACGTAACATTTAGGGTGACCAGATAACAAATGTGAAAAATCGGGATGGGGTGGGGGGGGGTAATAGGAGCCTATGTAAGAAAAAGACCCCAAAATTGGGACTGTCCCTATAAAATCAGGACATCTGGTCACCCTAGTGACATTCTAGGCACGCTCTCCCAGTTTCTTCTTGTGTCAACATCTCACATTCTAGTTAGTTTAAATTTTTTTCTTCCCCAGGGCAAGATCCGGGGAGAGAAATTAGCTTCATCACCCTACTCTGACCGCAAGCTCTTGGGCAGAGAAGGCTGTCCCTTGCTGCATGAAGGATGGGCCGATGTAGCGCAGTGCACTCGCTCACATCAAAACGCCAGGAAATGCACCGCAGGGTCTCCGCGACAAAGGGCAACACCCCCAGACCCCAGCTCACCATTGTCCTAGAATGTTTCCACTTGGTCAGCTTGTTGAGGAGCCTCAGCAGGTTAATGCAGGAGAACAGGTTCCTCCAGCAGAACTGGTTGTTGTCCCCAGCTTCCTGCAGACAGACACAGGAGGGAAAAGGGCCAGTTCAATGCTACTGCCTGCAGCATTAAAGTGGCACCTCCCCTGAAATCTCCTTGGGCAAAGTTATTTGACGACTGTCTGACGGTGGCATCTGCACAGTTCTCATTCCATATAAAAGACAAGGGCATTGAACACCAGAACACCCTCATCTGGCTGGCTGATCGCTTTGCTGACAGACACCGGGAAAAGCCATTCTGAAAAGCCCACTGCTGACACTGAGGATTTAATCTGTGCATACGTTAAGAGAAAGGGATAAAATGGAAGTGCAGTCATCCGCTTGTGTTATCCAGGGAACTACCTGCTGCAGTGTACTTGCATTCATTGTTTACATACAGAGAGAGAATTATAGCCTAATAATCACCATTTATTTACAGAATTGTATTTTTTAGATTTTATTTATGAATTTACAAATCACCACCGGCATTGGGGACATTTTGCAGATACAGAAAATGGAATTACACAACGACAGATGACAAACAATAATATGGGTCATAGGAGGACAACGCTTTTTATACTGCAGAGATCCAACCAGCATTTTTTTTAAATTCTACTCCTATATTATACAGAACCAGTATATCAGATAATCACCCACCAGCTCCTATTTGTGTAGATCATGTCTGTTTCTCCTCCAGGAGGAGCAGATAGAAAACAAGCGCACATTGGCTTAGAAGATCATCATATTTCTGCGGTACCTTTCATCCCAAACGAGCCCCAGCAATACTTCCAAAGCAGCAGAACTGAAATGCAGCCACTTCTGGAGTGAAGGGCAGCAACTAACCGTGCAGAGCGTGCTGCTCGACAGAGAAAATGGACATCATGGCCGAGGATGAAAGAACAAATTCCTACACGTACACAAAGCTCGCCTAGCTTTTAAAAGGTGTTCATGCAGAGAAGATAGAACCTGGGATTTTAAGATCTTGTCTGAAAGGCCCATGCAGTTAACCCTCGTATTTCAAACCAGATCAAGTCCCTCAGGCTTTATCATCAGTTTTTGGGGGTAATAAACATCAATTTTAAAAATAAAAACAGACTAAAATGACCCCCCAAGTTGAGGATGTTAACTTGTATCTGATCTGTGACGTCTGTGTCCAACTCGGGTGGTAACCTCCTCGCGGCAGGGACCATCTCCTTCTATTTGTACACCCTGGAGCTCTCTGTTGGTGCACAATAATCGACTTGGGAATAAGGGCAGACACTAGTACTGGCAGATTTATAAGCCATTTACATTTGTCTAGCGAGCTAGGATTGCAGGAAATACCTAGGAACCCATAAGAAACTGAAACTTGCCACACGGCACAAATACTAGGCCCACTCAGAGGAAGAGCTCTGAGCTGTGACAGGAGGCTGGGAGACAACGAAGCAGCTTTTGTAAGAAATGACACCTCATAGACTCATAGACTTTAAGGTCAGAAGGGACCAATATGGTCATCTAGTCTGACCTCCCGCATGATGCAGGACACAAAAGCTGACCCCCCCCACTTTCCCTTAACTCAGCTGTTGAAGTCTCCAGATCGTGATCTAAAGACTTCAAGTCGCAGAGAATCTTCCAGCTTGCGACCCCTGCCCTATGCTGCGGAGGAAGGCGAAAAACCTCCAGGGCCTCTGCCAATCTACCCTGGAGGAAAATTCCTTCCCGACCCCAAATATGGCGATCAGTAGAACCCCGAGCATACAGGCAAGATTCTCTAGCCAGACCCTCATTTTACCAACGATGGCCGTTATTGCCTAATTGACTAAAATCACGTTATCCCATCAAACCATTCCCTCCATAAACTTATCTAGCCTAATCTTGAAGCCAGAGAGGTCTTTCGCCCCCACCGTTTCCCTCGGAAGGCTGTTCCAAAATTTCACCCCTCTGACGGTTAGAAACCTTCGTCTAATTTCAAGCCTAAATTTCCCCACGGCCAGTTTATATCCATTCGTTCTCGTGTCCACGTTAGCACTGAGCTGAAATAATTCCTCTCCCTCCCTGGTATTTATCCCTTTGATATATTTAAAGAGAGCAATCATATCCCCCCTCAGCCTTCTTTTAGTTAGGCTAAACAAACCAAGCTCCTCGAGTCTCCTTTCATAGGAAAGGTTTTCCATTCCTCGGATCATCCTAGTGGCCCTTCTCTGTACCCGTTCCAGTTTGAGTTCATCCTTTTTAAACATAGGAGACCAGAACTCCACACAGTACTCCAAATGAGGTCTCACCAGCGCCTTGTATAACGGAAGCAGCACCTCCCTGTCCCTACTAGAAATACCTCGCCTTATGCATCCCAAGATCGCATTCGCTTTTTTCACAGCCACGTCGCATTGCCGACTCATAGTCATCCTGTGATCAACCAGGACTCCGAGGTCCTTCTCCTCCTCCGTCACTTCCAACCTATGCGTCCCTAGCTTATAACTGAAATTCTTGTTAGTCATCCCTAAATGCATCACCTTACACTTCTCACTATTAAATCTCATCCTATTATTATTACTCCAATTTACAAGGTCATCCAAGTCTCCCTGCAGAATATCCCGATCCTTCTCCGAATTGGCAATACCTCCCAACTTTGTGTCATCCGCAAACTCTATCAGCCCATTCCTACATTCGGTTCCGAGGTCAGTAATGAATAGATTAAATAAAATCGGACCCAAAACCGAACCTTGAGGAACCCCACTGGTGACCTCCCTCCAACCTGACAGTTCACCTTTCAGTACTACCCGCTGCAGTCTCCCCTTTAACCAGTTCCTTATCCACCTCTGGATTTTCATATCGATCCCCATCTTTTCCAATTTAACCAATAATTCCGCATGCGGTACCGTATCAAACGCTTTACTAAAATCGAGGTATATTAGATCCACCGCATTTCCTTTATCTAGAAGGTCTGTTACTTTCTCAAAGAAGGAGATCAGGTTGGTTTGGCACGACCTGCCTTTCGTAAACCCATGTTGTAATTTGTCCCAATTGCCATTCACCTCAAGGTCCTTAACTACTTTCTCCTTCAAAATTTTTTCCAAGACCTTGCATACTACAGAAGTTAAACTAACAGGCCTGTAGTTACCCGGGTCACTTTTTTTCCCCTTCTTGAAAATAGGAACCACATTCGCTATTCTCCAGTCCAACGGTACCACCTTTATTCCCCCATCCTACTCCCTCTATTCCTAAACCCTTCATTAGCCTTATTAAAGACCGATGCAAAATATTCATTTAGATATTGTGCCATGCCTAGATTATTCTTAATTTCCACTCCATCTACATTCTTCAGCGGTCCCACTTCCTCTTTCTTTGTTTTCTTCCTATTTATGTGGTTATAAAACCTCTTACTAGTGGATTTAATTCCACCTCTAAGACAAGGTCTACACTAGAAACTTTTGCCGGTATAACAATGTCTGTTAGAGGTGTGGGGTTTTTTTAAACAACATTTTTATAATCAGAAATAGAATCATAGAATCTCAGGGTTGGAAGGGAGCTCAGGAGGTCATCTAGTCCAACCCCCTGCTCAAAGCAGGACCAATCCCCAGACAGATTTTTGCCCCAGATCCCTAAATGGCCCCCTCAAGGATTGAACTCACAACCCTAGGTTTAGCAGGCCAATGCTCAAACCACTGAGCTATCCCTCCCCCTAGTGTAGACAGTTATGCCAATAAAGAAGTGATTTTGCCAGCATAGTTTATTTTGGTCAGGCAACTGGTATAAGTTAGACCAGTACAAGCATATTTTCACTGGTAGAAGCTGTGTCCACACAAATAGGGTCTATCTGCACAGCTATAGCAGCAAACCTTTTCCAGTGCAGACTAGACTATAGAGGCAATCTACCACTAAACATCAATCAAATGGTGTGCAGAGTTTAGCCCAGACAGGAGAAAGTATTCCTCATGACAACGTACAGTCCTGACCTGCAAACTGCAACCGGCTGTGTTTCTCCAGCCAGAACGCTTTCATGCACACAAAGCTTTTTTAACTGAACTAGTTTTGGTTTTGCTGTTGTCGTTTTTGGTTACTAGCAGAATGGTGGGCTGGAATTCTTTTTGCAATCATCCTTACTTTAACTGTAAAGCTTAATTACTCTAAGTCTTCACACCTCCGTTATGAAGGAGCAATTATCCAACAGGCAACAAGCGCATCCCCTGGAATTACACTGCTAAACTGGCTCACACGCTCTCCAACTCCTCTAATGAGGAAAGATTAAGCAAGACCCAGCTCTGCTCTTTTCTCACAGCGTTTTCACAAGAGACCAAAGAAGCGAGTCTCCTGTTCCCTGTCTGACGACAGCGTAACCAGGCGAGATCGCACTTCTTTCTTCCCTTTACCGGCTCCCTGGGGAACCCTGCCTCCCATCTGACAACACAGTACATGCCACTCCGCCTGAGAAAGGGGGAGAGGGACCCTGTCTGACTCAAAGGTGGTTATGTTTTATCCTAGTCCTTTTCATTAACCTTCCTCCCCCCCACCCCTTTTTTGTTTTGGACTGCCCCTGAAAAAGAAGCAAAAAGTTTTAAAAAATCTGAGTGATTTACTCTTTCTGTATAAATTTTCCATGGAAGCAGAATGTAAACACATAATATATTTCTTTGTATTCAACCCGCACGAGGGATATTTTCATTCCCACAGGGTACAATCAACTGCTATGTCAGCTAAGAAATATGTAATCATAACATTCATAAAGTTCAAACCAGGGCATTCGTGAAGTAGAACACCTTTTCATTAGATGCAGAAAATTCTAGTTGAAGCAATACATTTCACACACTTTCTCTCTCCCCTCTCCCCTTTATAAGGAACAGTAGGGCAAGTTTCAGTCCTGTTAAATAAGGTGATCTCAACTGGGGCTCGTGACCCCTCAAGGGGTTGCAAGGTTATTACGTGGGGGTCGCGAGCTGTCACCCCAAATCCTCCTTCACCTCTAGCTTTTATAATACAGTTTAATATAAAAAACTGTGGTTTTAATTTATAAGTGGGGGGACGGTCACACTCAGAGGCTTGCTGTGTGAAAGGGGTCACCAGTACAAAAGTTTGAGAACCACTGAAAAATCAACACGTTTTTGGGGGGAGGGGGGCGGGGAGACTTAATTTTAATTCACTCATTAAAACATAACATGCCTGTAGTGGGGCAGCTGCCTCACTCCTGGAGAACAGGGGTTAAAACAGCCAAGCTAGGCCGATTGGGGAAGCAGCCAAAGCTGTGGCCAGCTCGATTAGAGCTCAGCTGGCCCTGATAAGAGGGCTGGGGACCAGAAGCTGGAGGAGTCGGACTCTAGCCCTGGAGGGAGAGGGTCTAGCTGTCTGGGAACAGAGGGTACCTGACGCAGAGCAGTGCTGGGGAAAAGGGCAAGAGTCGCTGGGAAGCTCCAGCCTGTCAACTCCCCAGGCTGAGGCCTTGGTAAAGGCCTAGGGAGGTACTGGGGCTGAAGGATACCTGGGGGATAGGCAGAGGCAGCTGGTCCGACCCCCTTGCCAGTGATGAGTGGCCATTACAGACTGCAGTCTGCCCCAGAGAACAGGGGCTAGACGGTGACTGGCAGTAGCCACTGAGGCAAGGCGGGTTTAGAGGGTCGAGGGTTCACCTGGGAGGGGAGACCCAGAGAGTGGGGGTACTGCAGTGGGCAGAACCCCAAGGCAAAGGGCACCGGAGTCCGGGAGGGACATGGGGGCCAGCGGCAGGTGAGACACCGGCCAGGAGGAGGTGCTCTGTACACTGGAGAGCTAATTCCCAAGACGACCAGCAGGAGGCGCCGCACCAGCGGTAAGTCTTGCTTCGCTACAATGCCATTTCCGTGTAAACAAGCCACTAACTGATGGAAAAAAAGAAAACCTTTGTAGCAACCCCAGCAGAGTGATCCGTAGATCCCAAGAGAGAAAAAATATCCATCATCTACACACAGACCTACGAAAAGCCTCCAGACCCAGCTTAAAATGTAAGAGTTTGGGGGCTGAGCGTACCAGCCCAGACATAAATGTAACATCTACCATCCAACTCAGCCATGGAACCAACCAAGAAAACTCAGAAGAGGAGAGAAAAGTGAAAACTAAGACGTGGCTAAGTAGGACGACCTACTGCAATGATATGGCACACAAAAGGTCATGAAAGGATCACCTCAGACCTATACGAAGAGGAAATGGGTGCACCTTACTCTCCAGTGGTCTTCCCAACAACAGCACAGCTGCAAGTTCTACAGAACTCTTTGTACTGCAAGAAGAGGGCTTCCAGGAAGAAAATCATAAGCGTCTCATGAGCTTCTTACAAATGTATTTCAGTCGCTAGAAGTGCAACAGCACATGGTACTGTGGGGCCCCCGACATATTAAAATGATTCCTTCCAAATTTACTTATTGACATTATGGAATCACAGAAATGTAGGGCTGGAAGGGACCTTGATAGGTCAAGTCCAGCCCCCTGCACTGAGGCAGGACTAAGAAAACCTAGCCCATCCCTGACACGTGTTTGTCCAACCTGTTCTTAAAAACCTCCCGTGATGGGGATTCTACAACCTGCCTTGGACGCCTGTTCCAGATCTCAACTGTCTTACAGTTAGAAAGTTTTTCCTAATATCTAACCTAAATCTCCCTTGCTGCAGATTAAGCCCTTTACTGCTTGTCCTACCTTTAGGGTCATGGAGAACAACTGATCTAATTCTCTTTATAACAGCCCTTAACATATTTGAAGAGAGTGTTAACAGGTCCCCTCCATGGTTTTCTTTTCTCAAGACTAAACTTGCCCAGTTTCTTTAAGCTTTCCTCATTGGTCAGGTTTGCTAAACCTTTTAGCATTTTTGTTGCTCTCCTCAGAACTCCCTCTGATTTGTCCATCTCTTTTCTGAAGTGTGGTACCCAGAATTGGACACAGTATTCCTGCTGAGGCCTCCCCCGTGTTGAGTAGAGCAGGACAATTACCTCCCGAGTCTTACATGCAATACTTCTGTTAATACATCCCTGAATGATATTCCTTTTTCGCAACTGTCTCACACGGTTGACTCATAGTCAATTAGTGATCCACTATAAACCCCAGATCCTTTTCAGCCTTCCCTTCTTAAGAAAAGTACTTTGCACTCTTCTTTATCGAATTTCATCTTGCTGAATTCAGAGCAATAGAACAACTCTGGAGATACTTGATATCCATGGAAGAATACAATCCCATTTTTAATCTTGTTCAATTCTGCTCCTCAAACTACTTCCTGTGAGTTCAACCGTGTAATTACACATGGTATGAAAGAGTATTCATTGACTACTCCCCGCTCTTTACATTTAACGGACGGTCCCCTGGTTCGTGTATTACGAGACAGCGAGAAAAAAAAGCTCCCAATCTACCTATCTCCTCTAATTTGCCTCCTTTCTAAGGCAAACCATCCCAGTCTTTTCAATCGCTCCTAACACAGGCATTTTTCCAGACCCTTGATCATTCTCACAACTCCTCGCTGAACCCCCTCCAGTTCTGCAATATCCCTTTTGCAAGGGGGAGACCAGCATGGGACACAGGATCCAAGTGAGGCTGCACCATGGATTTACGTAAAGGTATTAGGATAGTGTCTCTATTATTCTCCATCCCATTCCTTATACAGCCCAACATCTTGTTTGGTTTTTTTGAATCTCAGCTGTACAGAGAACAGAGGTTTCATTGAGCTGTCTACAATGACACCCAGGACCCTTTCTTGAATGGAGACAGTCAGTTTAGAACCCTGTATGGTGTATGAATAGTTTCTTTTTTCCACCTGTGACGGGTTGGATCACAGAAACCCCCTTGGGAGCTGCCACCCGATGCGCAAAGACTACCCCTGCTTCTGTTTTCCCTGCCAGCTCAGGACTCCAGCACCCTGTTTTGCTGAGTCAGACACTCCTGTCTGACTCCAACACAGACCCAGGGTCTGAATCACTTGTCCCAAAGCTGCAAGTTTACCCAAAAACAGCTCTCAGAAGTGTGCTTGTCTTTAGCACTCAGATGCTCAACTCCCAATGGGGTCTAAACCCAGATAAATCCGTTTTACCCTGCATAAAGCTTATGCAGGGCAAACTCATAAATTGTTCGCCCTCTATAACACAGATAGAGAGATATGCACAGTTGTTTGCTCCCCCAGGTATTAATACATACTCTGAGTAAATTACTAAATAAAAAGTGATTTTATTAAATACAGACAGTAGGATTTAAGTGGTTCAAAGTAGTAACAGGCAGAACAAAGTAAGTCACAAGCAAAATAAAATAAAATGCGTAAATCTATGCCTAATCAAACTAAATACAGATAATTTCCTCACCAGTTCCAGAATGCTCCCTTTTACAGGCTAATCTCTCTTTAGCCTGGGTCCAGCAATCTCTCACACCCCTGTAGTTACTGTCTTTTGTTTCAGTTTCCTTCAAGCATCCTGGGGGGTTGGAGAGGCTCCTTCTTTAGCCAGCTGAAGACAAAATGGAGGGGTCTCCCCCAGGGTTAAATAGACTCTCTCTTGTGGGAGGAGACCCCCCTCCTCCCTCCTATGCAAAGTCCAGCTCCAAGATGGAGTTCTGGCGTCACCTGGGCAAGTCACATGTCCCTGCATGACTCAGTCTTTACAGGCTGAAGCCATTGTCCACATGGTATCTTGCATGTCTCCAGGAAGACTTCTTATGTGGATTGGAGCATTCCAAGATGCATTGTTCCCCGATCAGGTACTTAACCTGGCGAATTCCTTCCTAAAGAAGCTGACCAAATGCCTCCCAAAGCTTACTTAGAAACCAAGCAAGCATACAGACCATATTCTTAACCTCAAGTAGAAAATGATATATATATGTACAGATAGGATGAATAGATATAGTAGACCATAACCTTTATGGAGATATGTTACCTGGCACAGGCAGCACCAAACATATTCCAGTTATGTCATACATACATTTATAAGCACCCCCTCCCCATAAAGCCTTATGGGGTACACTGTCACACCACCTCCAATGCGCCTTCAATTACTTTGCATTGGTCAACCTTGAATTTAATCTGCCACTGTGTTGCCCGTTTCCCTGGCTTGTTTAGATCTCTCTGAAGCAGGGTGGACTGATTTAAATCAAAGCAATTTAAATCATGATTTAAATCACCAAGTGGAAAGCCTCGATTTAAATCATTGATTTTAATCAACTCTTCCATTTATAGGTCAGTTATTTTCTAAAGAAAGTTACATGGTTATTAGGTGATATAACCATTAAACCATGTTGATTTACAACTAAATAGACCCATTGCACCAGATTTGGTACATCTCTTTGCTACCTAGGAGGGTACACTAGAACTACAGTAGAACTTCAGAGTTATGAACACCAAAATTACAAACTGACCCATCAACCACACACCTCATTTGGAATACACAACCAGGCAGCAGCAGAGAAAAAACAGCAAATACAGGAGAGTACTGTGTTAAACGTAAGCTACTAAAAAAAAATAAAGGGAAAGTTTAAAAAAAGATTTGACAAGGTAAGGGAACTGTTTCTGTGCTTGTTTCATTTAAATTAAGATGATTAAAAGCAGCATTTTCCTTCTACGTAGTAAAGTTTCAAGGCTGTATTAAGTCCATGTTCAGTTGTAAACTTTTGAAAGAACCAGCATAACGTTTTGTTCAGAGTTATGAACATTTCAGAGTTACGAACAACCTCCATTCCCAAGGTGTTCGCAATGTTGAGGTTCTACTGTATATACATGTATTTGAGTAATTATATAGTTTAATATTTTCAGATTCTTATTAATTGTATATTTTTAGTATGTTAGAATATGGTGAATGATATATTGCTTATTTACTAGATAATTAATGGTTGGTTTCAGAGTAGCAGCCGTGTTAGTCTGTATCCGCAAAAAGAACAGGAGTTCTTGTGGCACCTTAGAGACTAACAAATTTATTAGAGCATAAGCTTTCGTGGGCTACAACCCACTTCTTCGGATGCATATAATTGTAGATAATTAATGTTTTGCTCATGATTTGTGGCAAGCTGAATTAGGCTGGTAACTGGAATTTAATTAGACACACAAAACAGCATATAAAATTTATTTGTATTAAAACAAAACAAAACAACCTTAAGTGTTTTGGACACAAATTTCTCTTATCAAAACACGTTTCACATTTACAACTAAACAATGTATTAAACAGAGGGATTAAATGTAGTCAGTGAATTGAACTGAGTATTTTAGGTCAGCCTGGGAAAAATTTTCAAATATGCCTAAGGCTAGGTCTACACTTGGCGGGGGATCGATTTAAGATACGCTAATTCAGCTACGGGAATAGCGTAGCTGAATTCGACGTATCCGAACCGACTTACCCCGCTGTGAGGACGGCGGCAAATCGACCACCACAGCTCCCCCGTCGACGGCGCTTACTCCTACCTGGGCTGGTGGAGTACAAGCGTCGATTCGGGGATCGATTATCGCGTCCCGACGAGACGCGATAAATCGATCCCCGAGAGATCGATTTCTACCCACCGATCCGGGTGGGTAGTGAAGACAAGCCCTAAGTGAAAGTGACTGGAGCTTAAGTTCTTACTCGCCTAAATCTCTTGAAAATGAGACGGTCTCCTAAGCTACTTAGGCTGACCTATTCCATATTTATAAAGCTTGACCTCAAAAGTCAGATGTTTCCCCCCTGATTCTATAGAAAAGCAGCCTTTAACTCAAAGTTTTCAATGGATTCAGCATATTTATTTTTGATTTAAATGTTTTAAGAGTTTATAAGAAGTTTAGATCTTAACATACTTTGCATTGCGTTCATATTTCATTATATTAACAGGTTTATTTTTTTTAAAAAAAAATTATGATTTAAATAATCAAAAAATCCGATTTAAATAAAAATATGATTTTTTTTAAAAATAATCCATTTTTATCCACCCTGTTCTGAAGTTCCTCACAGTCCTCTCTGGTCCCAATTAACCTAGATAGCAAAATTTGCAGATGACACAAAGTTATCTCACTACTCACCTCTTTTCCAGATTATTAATATATCCCCTAAGGCCCCCCACTGTTAACCTTTTACCATGATGAAAACTGACCATTTAATCCTATTCTGCATTCCATTTTCTAACCATTTTTTTGAGCCATGACAATACTTTGCCTCTCACTCAATGACTACCCCTAGCTTCTTTAGTAGACTCTTGTAAGGGACCTTTGCTAAGGCCTTTTGGAAGTCTAAGTAATGTCAATGAAGTAGTGGATATAGAAGAACTAGATGACATGTTCACCATCATCATCTTCTTTGCCTTCACCTTGTCCAATTAGTCGTGGTTGGTGGCTTTTGTTCTTCATCGCCAAGAGATCCTGTTGAATGCGTCTTTCAAGCTGGTACCAACCTTCTTCACGTTCTCCTTCCATGTCTCGAACCATGTTTTTCTAGATCTTCCTTGTGATCTTCATCCCGTGACTGCCAGATCTTGTATTCTCTGGCCAACATATCCAGTGTCCTATTGCCTCATAAGACCCTGCCACCGCAGTCAATACTCCCTCAACTTTTCCGTGAGGGGGACTACCTGCACCATGGCTCGTACCATTCCACTGGATAGCCTATCAGCTCTTGTCGGACCCAGCGTCCACCTGAGTGTTCTCATTTTGGCAATGTGAAGTAGTTGTACTTCTCTCTTTCTCGTTGGCCAGCATTCCGACGCGTACGTCCTGGCTGGCCTAAGCACAGTCTTATACACTTTGCTCTTTCGTTTACTTGGCTTATCCTTATTGCAGAGAATTCCCAGCAACTCCCTCTATTTGCACCAAGTGTCTGCATGTGACTCCTAGCACCCGCATGCACATTCCCGTCATGGCTCAACAATCAATGGAGGAATCTGAATTGTTGCCCAGATTTTAACTCTATACCATCTAGTTTTACTGGCTCTTCGTTGTCCTTCTCAATGAAGCAACGTGTGTATTCCACCTTTCATCTGCTGACTCGTAAGCCATTTTCTTCCAACAATGCCCTCCATGGTTCTAGATCCCTTTCCACTTGGTATACGGGTGCACAACAATACAAATAAATAATGATGTCTAAAGAATTCTAAGAGATTAGTGAGACAATTTTCCTTTGCTGAATCTGTGCTGGTTAGACCCTATCAGATCCTGATCTTCCAGATTATTTGTTATTCTATTTCTGATTATCTTCCTTAATTGCTCCCTTTAACCTTGGGTGATCGAGTGGATCCACTGAGTCTTTTGTAGGCTTCCTGTTTCTGAAACAAAGACTCTCGTGTTGGTTTTACCTCCAGCTATTTGCTCTTTGAACTCCATTTTGGCCCTTCTAATTTGCCTTTTACTTAAAGTCTGCTGTAATTTATGCTCCTGTTTACTGGATTCACTAGGGTTAGATTTCCAAATTTTAAAGGATTTCTGTTTGGCTTGCATAACTCTCAAAACCTTGGCATTTAGGCCTGGTCTTCACTAGGAAATTAAGTCAATACAACTATGTTGCTCAGGGGTGTGAAAAATCCATACCCCTGAGCAACACAGTTAAACAGACCTAACCCAGGGTGTAGACAATGCTAGGTCGAAGGGAGAATTCTCCAGTCGACCTAACTACCACCTCTTGGGGGGGTGGGGTGGGGGGTGGATTACCTGCACCAATGGCAGAACCCTTCCCATTGGCGTAGGTAGCATCTTCACTGCAGTGTTTTAAGTGTAGACAAGCCCTTAGTCATATAATGGTTTACTCCATGGCCTCCTGGTTCTCTTTTTAGTCAGTGATACGCATGTCTTCGGAGACTGTTGTTTTCCTTAGTAGCATCCAAATCACCTCCAGGGATTTTATGGCCTTTACTTTCAGCTTTATGTCCTTTTTGACTAACCTTCTCATGTTATTCAAACCTCCTGTTCTAAAGTTTACCTGTCCTGTGGATGTTAAACCTAATTATACTGTAGCTACTCTCCCTTAATGGTTCAGCAACTATCTCCACTCGAACTAGTGTTACTTAAGACTAAATCCAGAACAGTTTCTCCCCTAGTGTGCTCTAGAAAGAGAGGTGTACAGTAACTGGAGTTTGAGAGGTTTTGTCCCTATGAGTGCTCTACTGTCGGATGCGGGTGTGCGGGTGTGCCCATGTACTCTTGACCGGAGCACCTGTGCGTCCACACCTGCATTCCACACATCCTCATGCTCCGGTGTGAGAGTATATAGGGAGGGACGCACCCGCCGATGCTCTATTTTGTCCTCAACTTGTAGTGGAGTTAACAATTGAGGCAAAACCTTGCCTGACCCCTTCTCTCCTATCCAGGGATGGGGAAAAAGGGCCAATCTGCCACCCCTCTGGGGAGCAGGATTCCTGCCTGGCCCCCAGTTCAGGGATAACATAAGAACGGCCTTATTGGGTCAGACCAGTGGTCCATCTAGCCCAGCACCAAGTCCTCTTACAGTGGCCAATGCCAGATGCTTCAGAGGGAATGAACAGTTATTGAGTGATCCATGCTCTGTCATCCAGTCCCAGCTTCTGGCAAACAGCATGGTTTTGCATCCCTGCCCATCCTGGCTAATAGCCATTGATGGACCTATCCTCCATGAACTTACCTAGTTCTTTTTTGAACCCTGTTATAGTCTTGGCCTTCACAACATCCTCTGGCAAGGAGTTCCACAGGTTGACTATGGGTTGTGTGAAGAAATAGGATGGGGAAAAAGGAGAGGGATTGCTCCCCCACACCAATGAGATTTGGCTGACACCCCTGCCAATCCAGGGGAGAAGGCTGGAAGGTGTCTCTCCTCTCTGCCCCCAAGGGAGAAGGGTGCTTTCCCTCATCACCACTCCCAATCCAGGGGAAAGGGGAAGGAGTGAGTCTGGAGGGACTTATTCCTTCATTCTAGAAGTGAGCTTGGTTGCTGGCATTAGGGAGCGAGTGGAGGACTTATGCCCCTGGCCTGTAACCACTGCTTTTAACGTGAGGTGACACCTGAAGGATCTTTCTTTTCCCCCCTATCTTGAGCAAGTTCTGTGGTTCTTTGCAGTGAACCATGGGGACAGGTCTGGGCTCTGACTCTTCCCCTTCCAAGGAATGGAGAAAGGATGGGTGGGTTCAGAAGCAGCCCAAAGCAAAAGCATGTGTTGCATGAACTGCACGAGTGGGTATTGCACCCATGTGACAGGAGGCAGGATCCCCAAAGCACTCAGGAAGAGGGGCTGATAGCGGGTAATGCAGCTGCTCTTACGCTGGAGCACGAGGATTTATAGACTGCAGGCAAGAGGCATGGACCTCTGGGTATTGCTGACTAAAATCTCTGATCGAGAACACACGGACGCACGTACATCCCGCAGTGGCGCACCCATCGGGGCAATAACTCGAAGAACTAGCTCGTGCAAGAAGCAATTGCTTAAAGTGTGGAGAAATTGTTTCTCTAAACTTCATCCCCATGTGCCATTTGACCAGTTTCTGCGTGAGTAGCTGCATCACCACCTTGTTCGATTTTGCTGCCTCCTCGATCTCTCAGCGTTGTGTGCTCAGTTGCCTTTTCTTGATTTGGAAGCTTAAGTGCGACCCAATTGAGGCACAGGCCTTAAATAGGCCATCTGCACTGGGCTGAATTTTGGAACTATAAACCTTAGGGAAATAATGAATATCAGGGTTGGAAGGGACCTCAGGAGGTCATCTAGTCCAACCCCCTGCTCCAAGCAGGACCAATCCCCAGACAGATTTTTGCCCCAGATCCCTCAATGGCCTCAAGGATTGAACTCACAACGCTGGGTTTAGCAGGCCAATGCTCAAACCACTGAGCTATCTCCCCACCAATGAAGATAACAGATTGCTGAGACCTGTGTTTGAGTTGCAGCGGTTCACAAGTCCACCATCCACAACTATGATCCACTAGATCTGTTTAAATGCAGATGGTTTAGGACTGGAAGATCTCCAGGAACCAGCATGGTCTAGTGGGATGAACCTGTGATTGGGTGCCAAAAGCTCCCAAATTCTCACTCCGGTTCTGCCAGGGACTTACCCAAGCTCCTCACACACACTCTGTGCTCTGGCTCCTCCACCTGTCAAGTGAGGAGAACATTCATCTCCATGACAGGAGAGTTATGAGGCGGAATCAGTGAACGTTCATACAGCACTTCATAGTTGCTTTAAGTGCAAATTAAGAAAACAGCTGTAATTAGCAGAACATGCCACTAGATGTCACTGTTGCTTCAGAGAAAGTGAAGCCAAAGTGGCTTAAAAAGTTCACTCCAGTTTAAACACAAAATCTGGCCTACTGGAGAAGTACATGTGTACTTCCTTATAGTCTTCATTTTTTTTTTTTTTGAGCCCTTCTTAAAAGCAGAACTTCTACTTCTCCCCAGCACCACTGAGTATGCAGAGGGCTTGTTGTTGTTTTTTAAACTGCATTTTGGATGAAGCACGGAATTAATTTAGCTCCATCTGCTGATTTTATAGCTGCCCTGGCATCGTTAGTGGTTTTGCAGCACCGCTTTGGGAATATCGTTCATTCACCTGTACTCCCTCCCCTTTACTTGCCCTGCAAGAGCGGATCTCAAATACTGCAGGCCCTGTAACAACGGTGGCTATTTGCTGTTTTCACCATGGGCGATGCTAAACAAACCCAACGGCACTACATATTATGGGCCAAGTTCTGCCCTTAGGCACACATACAGTTTGATGATTGCCCCCTAGCGCATTCAAGAGCAGAATTTGATCCTTCAGATCTAGAGAACACTTCCCGCCCTGGTCTGACACTGTCAACTCTTACAATGCTGAACGGCTCCCAGGTGAATCACTGGATGGGCTAAGGGCTTGGAACACAGACAATTAGGGCCCTACCTAAGTCACAGTCCATTCCGGTCAATTTCACTATTTCAGATGTTTACATCTGAAATTTCATGGTGTTGTAACTGTGGGGGTCCTGACCCACAATGGGATCATGGATGGGGGTTGCAAAGTTGTTGTAGGGAGGATTACCACCCTCACTTCTGTGCAGGCTCTGAGCTTCCTGCAGTTAGAGGAGGTTACCGGGGGTGGAGGTGGGTAGGATCTCCGCCATGCTGCTGGGAGTGCCCCAGTCAGGGGCTCCTAGCTGCTAGTCCAGGCCAGATTAAGGCAGGTCCCCCCCAGCCAATTTCGGGGGCCCCCTGGAAACATGGGTGCCCCAGCAGAAGCCCCGACCAGTTCACCCGAGTCCCAGCAGGAGCCCTGGGGGAAGAAGCCCTGAGCCCAGGCTGTCCCGAGCCCCAGCTGGAGTGGTGGGGGGTGCCCTGAGCTCTTGCTGGAACAGCAGGGGGCAGAAGCCCCGAGCCCGGGTTGCCCCGGGCCAGCTGGGGGAAGGGGGTGCGGAAGCCCCAAGCCCTGGCTGACCCTAGCTCTGGCTGGAAGCCAGGGGGAAGAAGCCCAGAGGCTGGGCTGCCTTGGCTGGGGAGGAGGGGGGCAGCAGCTCTGAGCCCGGAGCAGAAGCCCCCAGCTCAGAACCCAGAGCTGCGGCAGGAGCCACGGGCGCAGGGGGCATGGGGGGAGTCGGAGGGTGTACCACCCTCATTTCTGCGCTGCCTCTGGAGGTGGGTCTGATCTCCCTACCAAGAGCAGCCA
This sequence comes from Terrapene triunguis, assembly GCF_002925995.2. Lineage (NCBI taxonomy): Eukaryota > Metazoa > Chordata > Testudines > Emydidae > Terrapene > Terrapene triunguis. Next base: position 427,528 of record NW_020664419.1, on the reverse strand, counting down.
TGCAGGGGAAGGACAACTTCGGTCCCTCCCCAGCATCTCCAGACTAACAGCCCCAGGCTCCCAGCAGCAGGGGAGATCAGATTTCACGGGGAAGGGCTGATTTCATGGTCGTGACATGTTTTTCACAGCCATGAAATTGGTAGGGCCCTACAGATAATGTACGGAACACTAGTCTGGGCTGGCCTCTGGCTCATAGAAGATGGGTTGAGTCAGAGAAGGAGTCTTTCCAGAGGAGAACCTTCCCCATCTCCCCACTTCCAGAAAGTCTCCAACTCCCCTCACTCTTCAGTCAAACACTCCCTGCTTCTGCCCGATCCCACCGTCCTCTCTGGGTTCCCAGGGTTACAACATAAAACGTGGCGTCTAAACTGCTCTTCAGAGTCCCTTTACAATGACTGTGGTTGTGAACCTGCCATGATGCTGTGTCATCTCCAGTCCACGTGTGTCTGACCTGAACACAGCAGCTTGCGCTTAATAGCAACCGGATATTGATGACTTCTGGTTAATCGCGACATTTTGCCGGGAATCCATCCCGTCCCATTGCCTGTCATGTTAATGGGACTCGAAGGTTTGCCACGGCATGCTGTTTATTGACATGTTTTTAAAGAAAGGCCCCGGCTGCAGGCAGGTTTGCGGGGCTGCAGCCAGAGAAGGAAGTGCTGGGACGTGGCTGCAGCCGGCGGTGAGCCCGTCCTAAGCGCTTCCTTCTGGGGCTGCAACATCTGTTACAAGGGTTACTGACGTTCTCCTTACCAGGCTTTCGGCAGTGAGCTCAGGCAGCTCGTGGACTGTGCAGTGTGGATAATCCAGGACAGAGATGCTGTGGGAGACAGGGAAGGGGGAAAAAGAGTCATTCATGAAGCAGCAGATCAGTAGTCAAGGAGCTGTTCTAAAACGGTCTACATTACTTTTCCCAATCAGCCATTACGAAGGATGCGGGGAGGGATCGCTCAGTGGTTTGAGCATTGGCCTGCTAAACCCAGGGGTGTGAGTTCAATCCTTGAGGGGGCCACTTAGGGATCTGGGGCAAAAAAAAGTACTTGGTCCTGCTAGTGAAGGCAGGGGGCTGGACTCAATGACCTTTCAGGTCCCTTCCAGTTCTAGGAGATAGGTATATATTCTATTCTATAATCTCCATCCCTAGCACACTGCATCTTGGCAGGGGGTTAGACTAGATGGTCCTTGCGGTCCCTTCTAATTCTAGGATTCTTAATTATGGTGACCCCAGCTGGCACAGGCAGAACTGCGCAGCTGTGACTTCCCCCCCACCCCCACCCCACGCGCCAAGTTGTTGGGTGCTGCTAGGAAGTCACTTGCTTTCCAAGTAGGTCACGATTTCTCAAAGGGTTTCTTAGCGTGAGCCACGCTGAATAGCCTTGTGGATGCACCTGCCTTTTGCATCTCTGATTGACAGACTACCTCCCATCCTGTTTCCAAACTCGTGACATCTTTGTCTCTCTGCTCAACAGAGCTTGTCAATTTCTTATTGCTCTAAAGTACATCCTGAGTGCAGTACTAAAGACTCTAGTAATTTGGATCCATTAAGCCAAGACAGATTAGCTATTTATATATTTTACAAAACCCTAGGTTAAAATAATCAGAGATCTGACTTACTTAAACTGATAGCGGCAAGGAAATACAGAGTGAAGGCTGCAAACTTCTCTACCACCCCTTCAGGCTCTCATGCCTTAATATAAGTAGCCAATAAAGAAGAATAAATACACCTGGTCCCCCATCCCAAGAGATGCACACACCTAAAATAGCTATAGTTCTTGTGCTCTTTCCTATCCCTTCATCTTTTAAATCTATCTACAGGGAACCTTTAAACAACAAGCTGACTTGCTGTACGGATTTCCGAGTCAGTGCCCAGTCAGCGTAAAATCCCAAGATCAAAAAGGTATTGCAGCCAGACTTCACATAACATGCCTGTTACGGTAAGACCACGTACAGGATTTCCACCTGCTCCCCAAAGATTGTACCCTGTTTCTGTGCATGTTCAGAAACTGCTGCCCCACATTATTAACTTGTTCATTTACTTACTTGAACGTAAGTTTTAGACTGTCAAGCAGCGTAAGCTCAAAGCTCAAAAGTTTTTTGGGAATCGTATAAAAGCTAATATGAATAGAAACATTCTCAGGAAAAGCAAATTGTTTGGATTTAAGCTTCCACGCACTTGCGTGACTGTAACTAATAGAGGAAAATTTGGATTTTTAAAGGCTCCGGAGTGAACATTATGTTTATTGTGTTTCACCCCCAATTTCTGCCCATTCAAAAGAACTGGGTCCCAATGGAAACGCAGCACCTTTTAATGACAAGAGAATAAACGTGCTCTGCATAAACAGCGGTTTTCCATCTTTAACTTTCTCAGATTAGAAGGGGAAAACAAATCCACTTCCTTTCCCTCTATGTATATAAACCTACAGTACATTATAGAGATTAGTCCATATAGCCAACTGAAGGCCTATATGAAATGCTGTTACAGCTCCTTGTTCTCTCAGCAATAGTGTGAGTGGAACTGCACTTCGGGCGTGCTCAAATACCAAGTCCTCCAGTAAACAAACTTCCAGCTGTCCCATGTCCAGAAACTAACCAGAGAGCAAAGGAGGCAGAACTGGAAGGAATTTATGCATATGTAGCCTTATTCCTCTGTTCTCCATGTAGGTGTAGGTGTGTGTGCGCGTGGAGGTGTGTGTGCGCGCACATCCAGACACGGCATATATAGATTTAATTAACAAATCCAATATCTCGAATCACAGAGTAAAATAAAGGCCCTCCTATTTCAAGGCACTGATCAGCAGCAGCAGCGGAATTCAGTGACACTTCTGTGACTATTTAAAGCCAGCTGGTCAGGGTCCAGAGAGCTGAGTGATAGACACAGGAGGTGGGAAAGGCCCAGGAGATTCTGTCTACCCCATGCCTCTAACCTGCACAGGATTGTTTCCATATCGTGTGTATAGTAAGATGAGGCCCTGAAACAAACTCTTGTATCAAAGGCCCAGTCTGAGGCCTGAAGCCTGAACCAAAGTACTTCCAGGCTTTGCTAAGCAAAAGCTGGGCTGTGAGCCAGAGGCAGGCCCCACTCACAGAAGTTGGTGAGAAGAGGGTTGCTAGAAGCAGGTGCATACACATATAAGTGCTAATAAGAGGACCTTGTGCCAAGATGACATCAGAACACTCCACAGAGATAACGAGGAACAGGCAGGTACATCTTAAAGACAGGTTCAAAAGGACAGCATGATGGATAGATCTGTTTGAAACAACATGATCAAAGGAGGAGACATCCCCCAATGAGTCAAGGGGCTGTACTTCAATACGTCAGTAGGGATGAGTAATCTGTCCTGTAACTGTATAAAAGTAGGTCCCGGAGTGCGCATCTTTGTCCAGTCTAGGGAGCAGTGGAAAGTCCCGCCACTGACTGAGCCGGTCCATTGCCAGGGGGCACAAATTCGTAGTATGTCTTGTAGAGTCTACAGGAAACTATTACTGTGCTTCGTTTGACAATAAACCTGGCTCGGGTTCCTTCGTACCTTACTAGAGTCTGTGGTCATTGGGGGTTCTCTCGGGGTCTGCTGTATCAGCGATCTGCGCAGAACTGGGGCAGCACACAGAGGGAACACGCACGCAGCCGACTGTTATCATCGAGCAAGAGCAGAGCACCACACTGGTAGCTACTGACGACAATGTGTTCTCTAGTACTCTGTCCTGCTAGAACATGGCCCCTTACAGCTGCTTTGGTGACCACAGGGGGAAGCTCTCCTCCACACACACAAAGCCCCTACTAAGCGCAGGAGGAGAAGGAACTGCTGCAAATGGGCTGTACCTGTTTTTGGCAGTGATGTAGGACATGATATTCTGGTTGAAGAACTTCAGGATCAGCGGGATGCAGTTGGCAAACACCAAGTGCTGAGACACGTACTCAAACTGCAGAAAAGAGGTGAACACACACTGTCAGGCAGTGCAGGTAAAAAAGAATCATCATCAAACAAAAGCCACATTTCCGGATCCAATTAAAAAACCTTCCTCCATGGATTCACTGCAGCTGGCCTCAAGGACCGTCTCTCCCTTGGCTCCTCCCCATATGCCCTGTGCCAGTCTCCTGTACGTTTCTCCCCACAACCCTACAATTGCTGGAGCGGGAGGGACCTCGTCTGCAGCTCCTGTTCTTTGGAACAGCCTCCTTCTCTCCCTGCCAAATGGTCTCTCCAGCCCTCTCCAAGTTTCAACTAAAAAACAAACCCCCTCACCTTTGTACATGCATCTTCAGTTCTCTCCCTCTGTTAATATTTAATTCTAAAGGCTTTGGAAATATGGTTCCAATGGCTACAAAGCACAACTGATCTGTATACAGATTGCCACAAATAGAGGCATTTCTCTTCTAACCCCAATTACCCAGGGATTTAGTGCCAATTCCCAGTGGAAGAAACGGTTTCTTCTTTTATTTTTACACAGCACAGAACAAGTTGTCGGTGCTCAATGACTTCGGACAGCGGTGATTCGTACACAATTAATACTTAGCTATTCTCTGTCTAGGTATTTGGTGTTTAGGCACCAGAAGCCAGTCTCTTCCCACCGGAGCATCTTGAAGCACTTACAAACATTAACGAATGAAGCCTCAGGTTTCTCTCTTCCCCGACCGTGTTTTACGAAGAGGGACATTATGGGCTTGTCTACATGGGGAGATATTCCAAAATAGCCACTGCTGGTTAACTCTATGTGTGGACATGCTTATTTCAAATTAGCGTAAACCACTTTGGAAGTGGATTGAACTAATTTGTAACAAGGCCAGAACAAGAGCATCCACATATTGAATTGGTCAGGAAGAGCTAATCTGCTTTAAATTCACACTGTATTATATTCCAAATTAATTTCCAGGTGTAGACAAGCCCTAAGGCACACAGAGGGGGAGTGACTGGCCCAGGGTCACACAGCAAGCCAAACTCAGAGTCAAAACAAGGCCAAGCCGTTTGGACTCCTGGTCCCAAATTCCTAATACAGAGTATGGGAGCAGACACAGAAGCACTGTAAAATGCAAAGACTGGCCCACAGGGGTCATGTTAAGCTGGTCTCAGCTAATAGCTTAACCACGGGGAGCTCCCTTTTTGCTCCCCAAGCAGAACTGTTGGTCCCTCTTTGGGTACGTCTACACTGCAGCTGTACATAGACACGGCACTGGAAGCAGGATTGGTGGAAGCGCCCTAAAAGGGAGGGGCACAGGTGCCCGAACTGTGGCCCTGCGCCATGACTTCCCCTGAGGCCCCGCCCTCACACCACCCCTAAAACCCCATCCCTGCACTGCCTCTTCCCCCCGAGGCCCCGCTCCCGTGCCACCTCTTCCTCCAAAACCCCGCCCGCTCCTCTCCACCCACTCTCCTGTCGCTCGCTCGTACAGCTGGTAAAAAGTGGGGGGGGGCAGGGCCCTCTGTCCCCCCCAGCTGGGACTCTCCACTGATTAGCCAAGTCCCCTCCAGCTTCTGGCCAACCGCTGGCCAGCCCAGCACACTGGTGGTCTGACAGCCCCATGTTTCCCAGAAATAGGTGACATTAGGGAGACCAGATGTTCTGATTTTATAGGGTCAGTCCCGATATTTGGAGCTCTGTCTTATATAGGTGCCTAGTACACCCTGTCCCGATTTTTCACACTTGCTATCTGGCCACCTAGGTGACACGCTGTTTGCAGATTAATTGCGAACAGGAAGAGGACCTTCATCTCTGCTGATCGCTTGGCTCCACAATGGCCGAGCTCTGGTACAAGCTCCACAGCAGACAGACACAGCAGGGTGCAATACTTGGCAAAGCCCCCGGGCAAACGAAGCACCTGGCCAGAACGTCATTTTACCAGTAACCTCAGTGACCCTGATATGCACACGCAGCTGGACATGACATTTACACAAACATGAAGGGTCACAAAACTAGAGCCAGGACGTAAATCTGGTTTGTTCTGCGTGAAATGTAGTTTATTGCCCTGGCAGTCTTAGCTCAGCAACAACAGCTGGATCGCTGGGAGGTTCCTGCTTGTTTTGCGCTGTTTTCCAGCACAGGGGACGGGTGCAAAAGGCATTTTAATGTCTCACCCAGGGTTAAACAACAAGCAGGATCAGAACCTAGGAGCCCCCTGGATCCCATTTCTTTGCACTACCTGCTGGATCATAGAATCATAGAATATCAGGGTTGGAAGGGACCTCAGGAGGTCATCTAGTCCAACCCCCTGCTCAAAGCAGGACCAATCCCAACTATATCATCCCAGCCAGGGCTTTGTCAAGCCGGGCCTTAAAAACCTCTAAGGAAGGAGATTCCACCACCTCTCTAGGTAACCCATTCCAGTGCTTCACCACCCTCCTAGTGAAAAAGTTTTTCCTAATATCCAACCTAGACCTCCCCCACTGCAACTTGAGACCATTACTCATGCACCCTCATGCCATGATAAAGGGGGAAAATGAGAGAATGCCCTCCTGTGCCGAGGGGAGCAAGAAGCAAACACATAAGGGGGCATGAGGGACCCACTGCAGCTGGGGATCATAAAATGTAGCGTATGAATGTCAAATGGGTATCCGGCATGCAAAGTGGCTGCAGTCCTGGGCCGAGGATACAGCCCAATGTAGTGTTTAGTCAGCCATGGTTAATATGGGAACCCCTTCGCATGGTCACAGCACCATTTGATCCGGTTTAGACTCAGGCCAAACCAAACTGTGTTAGACATAAAGGCGAAAGTCTCTAACTCTTTAGATTCCCTAACTACCTGTCATTTAGACAAGGCCTCGGCGGGGTTTGGCTAGTCCCCATCCCCTTCCCACTCCTGGCAGGGGGAAAGAAACGTCTTCCCTTCAGGCTGAACACGGGTGTAGCCAAGTTTCGGCCACTGTGAAATAGTCACGCGGAGGTTTACAAGGGGACTGCAGACACAACCTTGCGGAAGTGACCCGAACACAACCCAAGCCAAGACATTTACAGTCACTTGTCCTGTGCTACTAACTGCCCTGGGGCTAAAGGTCACCGCTGCGGTAGACCAGGCCGCGGCTGCTCTCCAGGCGAGGTGCCGAGGGGATCTCTCTCAGGAAACACTAACCTGAACACATCTGCCTTGCGAAGCACCCAGCAACGGCCTTCTCAACGCTCACCTGGTAGATGTGGTTCAGTTTGAAATGCTTCAGCAGCAGCAGCAGCGAGGCCGAAATGCTCTTCACAGTGATCTCTTTGTGTCTGTTCACATCGACCCCCAATTTCATGCTCTGAAGCACCGTGATGCTGGTGTGGAAGGAGAAAGGGAGGGACGGATCCATGTACAAGGAGCATTACCAGGATGGGATTTTTGTTCTGACTGGTTTCTATTCATCTGCATGAGTTCTATGTAAAGGGGATTCTTCACTGAACCTGCCACCCAGACAGGACCCCGCGCTTATCCCTGGGTCTCCTGCTCCCAACTCGTCCTGCCTAGGGGCACCATAGTGGGTCACAGAAGGAACTGATTACACTGCACAAGGAGAATCTGGGGTGGAGCTTGTTGCAGGAGTTGAAGTAGAACGAAAAGGGCTCTCCCAGAGACGCGCTCTGCCTACAGAGCAGTAAAGCTTTACTCCTTGTACTGGTTGGTTTAATTTTGACATCTGGCCATAAGCAGCCTTTTCTTTTGTGCTGCACTCTGGCCACAAGAGCTCTACTGAGACACGTGAACAAGCCTGGGTCACTCCCGGTAGAGATCAATTGGGGTCACGGCCGTTCACGTTAACAGAGCACGAGGACTGGTCTGGTACAGCCTGCAGCTCTGAAAGGCTCAGAGGTCCAGGAAAGACCATTCACTCACATGGATCCCTTTTTCCCCATGGAAACAGAAACTTACATCTCCAAAGGGACATGTGGATTCTGCCATCCCAGAAACGGGAAATCGCTGCATTACCCACATCAGCCAGGAGACCGCACTGTTGCTGAAACAGCCAGTACTCAGCTGCCTGTCACCCACCCACGCACTTACGGCATCTCCTCGGGCAACACGTCCGCCAGGATGTTGATGGAGTCGGTCTTGGCTTTGGAGGTGGGCGCTGCAGCCAGGAGAATCTTCAGCAAAGCAATCTGCAGAGGGAGAGGAATCCCCCCCAGCCCCCAAATACATTTAGAACAAGCAGGCACTAGAGGCCTGTATACAAACACCACGTGGCGGAGGAGGGAATCCGTTTTCGCTCGCGTGACGGAGCTGCAGGCTGGAGCCAGCGTTGGTCCCAGGTTATGTGCAGGACACACGCTGGGCTACTCATGAAACAAACGGGAGAAGCGAAGCCTACAGCAGAGCTGTAAGGAGATGTCCTACAAGGTGGGCAGTTTGGCTCTGGGAATTGGGAGTGGCATACCGGCCCTTTCACCGTTGGGTTGCCTGTTCGAACTCAGCCAGGTAGTGACTCAAAGTGGTCACCAAGCTGTTTGCTGGCCCATCTGGTTTGGAGTTCAGTTCCTAGCAAGACAGGGGTCCTCATCACAGACCCAACACCACACTGGCACTAACTGGAAGGGACCTCGAGAGGTCACCCAGTCCAGTTCCCTGCACTCATGGCAGGAATAAGTATTATCTAGACCATCCCTGACAGATGTTTGTCTAACCTGCTCTTGAAAATCTCCAACAACGGAGATTCCACCACCTCCCTATGCAATTTATTCCAGTGCTTAACCACCCTGACAGTGAGGAAGTTTTTCCTAAGGTCCAACCTAAACCTCCCTTGCTGCAATTTAAGCCCATTGCTTCTTCTCCTATCCTCAGAGGTTAACAAAACCAATTCTTCTCCCTTCTCCTTGTAACAACCTTTTATGTACTTGAAAACTGTTATGTCCCTTCTCAGTCTTCTCTTCTCCAGACTAAACAAACCCAATTTTTTCAATCTTCACTCAGAAGTCATGTTTTCTAGCCCTTTAATCATTTTGGTTATTCAATTTGTCCACATCTTTCCTGAAATGTGGCGCCCAGAACTGGACACAATACTCCAGTTGAGGCCATATCAAGTGCGGAGTAGAGCGGAAGAATTACTTCTCGTGTCTTGCTTACAACACCCCTGCCAATACATCCCAGAATCATGTTTGCTTTTTTTTTTTTTGCAACAGTGTTACACTATTGACTCATATTTAGTTTGTGATCCACTATGACCCCCAGATCCCTTTCCGCAGTACTCCTTCCTAGGCAGTCATTTCCCATTTTGTATGTGTGCAACTGATTGTTCCTTCCTAAGTGAAGTATTTTGCATTTGTTCTTATTGAATTTATTCCAATTACTTCAGGCCATTTCTCCCATTTGCCCAGATCATTTTGAATTTTAATCCTATCCTCCAAAGCCCTTGCAACCCCTCACAGCCTCGTATTGTCAGCAAACATTATAAGTGTACTCTGTCTGCCATTATCTAAATCACTGAAGATATTGAACAGAACCGGACCCAGAACTGATCCCTGCATAGGGTGACCAGATGTCCCGATTTTATAGAGACAGTCCCAATTTTGGGGTCTTTTTCTTATATAGGCTCCTATTACCCCCCACCCCGTCCCGAGTTTTCACATTTGCTGTCTGCTCACCCTATCCCTGCGGGACCCCACTCAATATGCCCTTCCAGCATGACTGTGAACCACTGATAACTACTCTCTGGGAATGATTTTCCAACCAGTTCTGCACCCACCTTGTAGACGCTCCATCTAGGTTGAATTTCCCTAGTTTGTTTATGAGAAGGTCATGCGAGACAGTATCAAAAGCTTTACTAAAGTCAAGATATACCACATCTACCACTTCCCGCCTATCCACAAGGCTTGTTACCCTGTGGTGGTCTCAGCAGAGAGGACAAGGGTTGGCTGGGCCAATGAAGCTGAACTCTCTCTTATCCCTGCAGGTGGCGCCACCGGGTCAGGACTGAACCGTAGTCAGACGGAAGCCTGCACTAATGATCTGAGTCTCCAGGGTGCTCAGCCTAGCACCAGTGGTGAGCTCTCGAAAAATACAGACTTACCATATACTGGGGGAGGTTGTATAACATTGCCCGATAGAGCATCTCACAGGGGGTCTCCTGAACTTCCTCCTCCCCCTAGCAGACGACAGATGGATACGGAAGGAAAAAACAGAGCTGTCACTCAATCACTGAGGTACATCAGAGACACCCCCCCACCTCCACCCCAGAACCCAGTTCGAGGTGGAGCGGCACCACATCTGTATCAGGACGCTGCCTGGCTTTTCAGCACTACTGCTGGGACAGTACAATCCGGATCAAAGCCCAAGAACGCTGTTGCCTTAGCGAAGGGGAGGCCAACGCGTGCCTGAGATTCAAAGCAAACCTATGGCATTTGATGACACAGCCGTCGTCTAGAATACAAACGCCGTCATCTAGACTACAAACATGCAGCCTCCAAAGACTACAAGTCCCAGCATGCAATGCTCCATCTTGTGCAACCCGCCCACTCGCATCAAGGTGGAGCAATGCATTTTGGGACCTGTAGTCCTTGCAGTCTGTACCTGTGTATCAACGCTGGTACCTGTTTCAAAAAGAAGACAGTGGTTGCCCTGTTCTGTTACATGTAGTTTAGACGCAGGGTCCTAGCAAATGGACAGTGAGGTGCCACTTTCTAGACTCAAGCTATTTCCATTCTACTTGGGTATCTCCACTGAAGCCCTCCATGGACACACACAGAGCAATCAGCATGCCATGGTAACTCTCCACAACGACACACTCCTTAGAAACTGCTCCTTCAGACACACAGTCAGGCAATGGAGGGTACTGGTTTCTTACCAGTGACATGGGACACTTCTCCAGCTCCTCTTCGTTTTTGATCTGAACATCCGAGATAGAGACATACTTGTGCTGGAGAAACACAAACCAGAGAGGCAGAGTGACACCAGGACTGAAAGAGGAGGAACACGCTGGGCAATGAAAAACAGGCCGATCTCCCTCTTCTGTTCAGCTAGGGTAGGGGGAGATTTACAGATCCCACCAGAAAAGATCTTCCCAGAGGTGTGAGAATTCACCCCCGCGTGGGATACTCCTCTGGCTGTGACGGGCTTTACAAACTACCCATGCAGAAATCACTTCAACCGGTACTGAAATGCAGCATCCTCTGGAGCACAACCCAGCAAGGGCTTAACAGTGCACTGCAACATCAGCGAAGGAGAAGAGACAAAGTCTGCTGCATCATCCAAATACAACTGCAGGGCGAGTTTAGTTTGGCCAACACCAGGGTTAACAACCCTAATGCTTGGAAGAGATTCCAGGGCAGATGTAATGACCACAAATGGTAAAGCCAACGACTTCATCACTTACTTATATTGCGAGAGCAGCCAGAGGCCCCAGTCAGGGACAGACTGTTAACAGAAACCCAGAGGGCCGATTGAAAAAGGGGTGGGTGGGTGGGGAGAGTATCTTTCCCTTTAGTTTCTTGTATCTGGTCTTCTTCAGCCAGGTGCTGGTAAGCAATATGGACTAGGGCACAGGGGCTGACTTTTATTTTTCCCGGTGGGTACTGCAACCCCACTCCACCCCAAGGCCCCGACCCCACCCTGCCCCTTCCTGCCATGCTCCGCCCCTCCCCAAGGCCCCGCCCACCTCTACCCACCCACGCTCCGCCCCCTCCCCCAAGGCCCCGCCCCATTCCACCTCTACCCACCCATGCTCTGACCCCTCCCCCAAGGCCCTGCCCCCACTCCACCTCTACCTGCCCATGCTCTGCCCCTCCCCAAGGCTCCCCAACCCCACCCATCACTCACTGCTGTCTCCCCTCCCCCAAGCACCTCCTGCCAGCCACCAAACAGCTGATCTGGGGGCCCCGCCTGAACAGCTGCAGCTGGTGAGTGCTGAGCGCCCCCTATTTTTTTTTCCAGGGGTGCTTGAACTGGGGTATAAGTACAGGGCGTGGGGGCGGCTTCAGGAGTAACGTGAATTCTATTGGGGAAGCACAGGATGGGTTAGCGGTCCAGGGTGAGAATACCTAGACTCCCTAGTGCAACCAAGTTCAAATCCCCACAGGGTTGACTCCGTTTGTCAGCATCCCAAGGCAGGTAGATAGAGCTGCAAAGTTTGCATGCACGCAACACTAAGCCAGACTTCCCACCTGCTCTGCATGCGCATGGATGTTCTTTTTTGCATTGGTGATCCTGGCCAAAGATTTCCCCCGCTCCTATGGCGCCTACTGTGCACAAGTTCCCACCCCAGAGATGGCTGCATCCCAGTGCTGCCGGGTGTAAGAACCAGTGGCGTTCTAGCAATTCAAGCCATCAGACAAGCCATCCCCTATATCAAGGTCCCGCAGACCAGAACAACCGCAGATGTTTACGGCAAAGAGCCACTGCATTACCTGCTTTAGAGTCTTCACGCTTTCGTGGATGGGCCGGGGCAACCCTACTAAGGTATCCGTGTCCCTGCGTGAGGGGAAGAAAGATCGATACAAGCCCGAAAGGGAGATCTGGAACAGACACTTTCCCTTTCGGATTTAGAGCAGAAGTAAGACAGGCAGTCTGCTGTCAGACGAACGAAACCCAGATATCCCAGGAACTCAATGTCTAAATGCCACGAACACCCACCCCTTTTCCCTCCATCTCTGCACTGCTGGAGGGGCTGATGCTCCTAGGACATGCGACAAAAGGCACAAGGTGAAATCCTGAACTCTGATACTCTGCCCTGTGACCACGGCTACACAGAAAGGGAAGGTCGGCAGCCAGCGCTTTCCAGCTCTGCTCCAAAGGGCACAGGTTCGTTCCTGACCCAGAGAGAAGAGCGCTCACTGAACCACCAAACATCCCTCCCTGCAGTGTCTGGTTGTTCTCTGAAGGTCTCCCAGGCCATCCTCGGCCTGTCCCATGCCTGCAAGATACAACTAGCTCCCAGCTGGCGGATGGCTCCAGGGGTCAGTGCAGGACTTGTCGGCTCCCTCCCCACCCTCGCTTTCACCCCGGACCAGACTGAGCTTCAGCCGCCTTCATTGCCACGCTGCCACAATCAGCTGTGGGAGTTCCCAAGGTGACCTCTCTCCTGGCAGACCTTCCGCAGCCGCACCAGCAGCTTCCCACGCTGATGCCACAACGGACGCGGGTATTTTTCTGGACTAAGGAACCAGCCACAACTCCCACGGCCCCTCCCACTCCCTATGCTCCCACCTCCTCCCCCTCCATCAAAAGGCAAATTTATAACGCAAACAATCAGCTCTGTGGAATCAGACGACCCGGGCCAGTTATCACCCTGACCCCTTGGCTTGCACGAAGCGTCGGGTTCTCCACACTGGCTCTGTTTTTCATTGGACTGTAAGCTCTTTGGAGCGAGCACTGTCCATTAGAACATGGTTTTACATTGCAACGTGGTCCTGATACAGACCGAGAACGGCCACGCAGCCTCCTAAGCATTCAGTATGCCAGCTGCCTCCCGAAAGCCGAGGGCTAACACCTCCCAGCAGCCAGCGAACGTCGCAATGACAGGAGATCAGGGGACAGACTGTTTGCTGGCAAAAGCCAAACCAACTCTATCCTCCCAGATGCCCAATACTCACTGTCCGAGGGTGAATCCAATGAATTTGTTCCTACTTGCCTCCAGGAAATGCTCAATGTCCTTCTGTCTGATAGAGTGGCAGGAGAAACAACCAGGGAGAGAGGGGAAAACACACACGTCCTATCAGCATCACGTTTGCTGGGAAACGAAACACCAGACCCCCAGCACGTAACATCCAACCCTGCAGCATCGCTTAGTGGAGTCGTTACTACCACCTGGCAGACGGTTGCACTGCTCCAGCCAACTAGCCATCAGGAGCAATAGAAACGAGATGATCTGGACTTATTCTAAACCTCTAGAGTCATTTAACACGTGGGTATAGTGGAGAAAGCGACTCTGTAAAACCAGCCCCTTCTTATTCAACCACTCTGCTCCCTGCAGTCAGCAAGGGCCATCTGCAGTCCACCCCGTTGGCCTTACAGAGCACTACAGGTGTCGGAGAGCATCCTTGTGCATCCTTCCCTAGAACTGGGAGCTTAATGCCACTAGGAGAATTTGTATTACCAGGTGAAGCTGTGAGAGGCAAAGAGAACCCAGCTGAATTCCATATTCTATGGGGAATTTGCAGCCAAAAAAAGAAAAGTCCCTTAACTTGCAGGGCGAGAGAATAACCACGGGGCCCCGCAGTATTGCAGAGACAGAGACATCAGAGCTCCCTGGGAAACAGGGTCCTGCCCATTTTAATGAGCAGTGCAGTGAACAGGCCTGGCTGCAGCTTCATTTATCCCAGCTGATCAGCTTTAACCCTTGCACTGCTCCCAAACCAGAGACGTACGTGGGCTCCTGCGTTTTAAAGTCCAGGTCAAATCCTGGCTCTACCGAAGTCAATGGCCAATCTCACGTTGACTTCAGTGGGGCCAGGATCTCAGCCACTAAGCATAACACAACTCATGGATTAGTATCATTACAAAAACTAATTTCCCCAATACTAATTCCCCCCTACTGTTACTCACACCTTCTTGTCAACTGTTTGAAATGGGCCACCCTCATTACCACCACAAAAGTGATTTTTCCTCTCTTGGTATCCTGCTGTTAATTGAATTGTCTCGTTAGCCTGACCCATCACTTGGTAAGGCGACTCCCATCTTTTCATGTACTACGTATATATATATATATATATATATTATATATACATACATACACACACACACACACACACACACACACACACACACACACGCTACTGTATTTTCCACTCCATGCATCTGATGAAGTGGGTTCTAGCCCACGAAGCCTTATGCCCAAATAAATTTGTTAGTCTCTAAGGTGCCACAAGGACTCCTCGTTGTTTTTGCTGATACAGACTAACACGGCTGCCACTCTGAGCTCTAGAAAGAGGCATGTCCCCCACCCCTAGGGTGACCAGACAGCAAGTGTGAAAAATAGGGACGGGGGTGGGGGATAATAGGAGTCTATATAAAAAAAGAGACCCAAAAATCGGGACTGTCCCTATAAAATCAGGACATCTGGTCTCCCTACCCACCCCAGACCTACAACGGAGGTTCTCCGAGCTCCCGGATCAGAGTGAAGCCACTGGAGGACGCTCACCATCCAGGCAGGTAAAAGACTCGCTACGTAACTGGCGAGAGGTGATTTCATTGAACACCTCTCAAGACTAGTTTCCTAAGGCCACAACCGGGGAAGTACCCAGCTCTGGACTATCAATACTGGCTAGTAACGCTGACCTTCATCCCCGATCTGTAGTACTCCATGTCCTTCTTACAGAAGAACCAACCCTACTTCCTGCAACACCTGGGATTTCCACGGTGGCCGGCCTCCCACCCCACTATGGATCTGATTTGACCATACTTGGCTCGTAAAGTCTTGGGAGATCCCAGCCAAAGGTGGTAGGAGACAGGCCACGTAGGGAAAACAGTGAAGTCTTTTCAGTCCAACAGGTAGCAGGCAAGCATTCCACCCATGACTCACTGCAACGTAAGGGGAGTTGGGGCAGGGGTGGAGGGCAATGAAACGAGATGGCGATACCTGACTTTGGGTGCCCATGGAAGCCCTTTGGGGAAGGACACCCGCTCGATGGGTGGGCGCTGAGCTGGCCCAGCCTGGATGATCGCATCCCGCTCCATCAGGTCCAGCTCCCCCTCAATCCCGCTGTCTACGTCGTCATTTTCCTCTTCATCCACTCCAGCCTCATCGTTCTTGAAAGGGTCCCTCTCGTTATAGATGTCCAGGCTGTCTTGCTTCACCAGGGGCTATCACATGTGGAAACAGAGGAGAAATCAGTGGGGAGGAAGAAGGATTTTACAAACCCTCCGGCTCCACTTCCCTAGGGGTTAGGAAGCTGCATGGGCTAAATACTGAAGTTTCTCTTGAGCAAGGAGTTCCATCATTTTGCCTTGTCTCTTTATTTGGCATCTCAGCCTGGACGAAGCAACCTTCAAAATGGAGCCCCTGGCTGCTGAATTTGCTGCCCGCCCCGGAGGAAGTGGCGGAAGGTATCCTGCCCCCTTTGAAGCCAATTTTTTTCCTGCAAACTTTGGAACCGCTGAGCATAATGCATCAGCTCAACCAGCTCAACTGGAGGAGAGCCCCGGTTTGCGGTCAGTAGTTCAGTACGTCGTGCTTCGCTCCTCGTAGCTGGGGATTAGACGTCTGGGATGTGCTCTCCCTTTCTTAATAGGAAATCAAACATGCCATCTCCAGGACATGACTGGCAACCCCCCGCTGGGAACCGGGCAAAGAGAAGGGCACTACTGAACGCAGCCTCTCCTGTCGGACGGAAGTTCCCTTCTGGAGGGACGCCACGCCACGCGCTGCCTCCCAGAGCTGCCTCGCTAGCTCTTACCCGCCTGCTCCGGTGCCCGCGTTTCGACGACTGCTGGTCCAGGAGTTCAATGGTGTAGGTGGGAGGCGACGCAGCCCGCATGCGGCGCATGACTTGGATGCTGTCCTCCGGGAGAGGTGGCAGGCCCAGCTCCTCCCGCTTCTTCATTTTCATGGCCTGGAGGGCCTCGAATCCCCCCAGGGTGAACTGCGGGCCAGCAGGCCGGGGGTAGAAGAGAAAGAAGGGAAAATGAACCGTTCCTCACCCCCCCACAGAAACCAGCCGGGATGTTCTCAGCACAGCTCAGCCTGGCCTCTGCGGCCACTTCCCAGGCTAGTGCAGCTACACGGCTGTTTCCACCTGCACTGGCGTAAGGACACCTCCCTCCAGTGTGTGTGCAAACGCAGGGGTATCACCCCCCTAGCGCGCAGTGTAGACGTAGCATCAGCTCCTCTTGGGCTTCCCTCAATAATTCTCTTCTCTCTTTGGGGTTTGCATCCCGCAAATACCTGGAGGCTTGTGCCCGCCCTTAACTGTCGTAACTAGATCTTCTCTCTCCTAGGAAGATCATCCAGGTGCAGCCATGCAAGCCGAGGACGATTTCCTCCTGGCGCCAAAGCCAGAGCTCGCAGCGGGGCCTTTTTCGTTTCCCTATCAAGCCGCAAAGCCACGCCTAATCTGCTGCCCACTATCATCCCCAGTGATCTTCCAACACCGCTGGAGGAAACTCTCTGGCCAGCGTTATACAGCCCAGACTAGCTGATCTTAACGGTCCCTTCTGGGCCCAGAAAATAAAAGAGGAGCATTTCTGCTTCCCAGGCATTTTCCTCTCATTGAATTATGGGTGTTTCCAAATTACTTTCCCACGGACGTTTTTCCACATTATAAGAACATAACATAAGAATGGCCGTAGTGGGTCAGACCAAAGGTCCATCCAGCCCAGTATCCTGTCTACCGACAGTGGCCAATGCCAGGTGCCCCAGAGGGAGTGAACCTAACAGGCAATGATCAAGTGATCTCTCTCCTGCCATCCATCTCCACTCTCTGACAAACAGAGGCTAGGGACACCATTCCTTACCCGTCCTGGCTAATAGCCATTAATGGACTTAACCTCCATGAATTTATCCAGTTCTCTTTTAAACCCTGTTACAGTCCTAGCCTTCACAACCTCCTCAGGCAAGGAGTTCCACAGGTTGACTGTGCGCTGTGTGAAGAAGAACTTCCTTTTATTTGTTTTAAACCTGCTGCCCATTAATTTCATTTGGTGGCCCCTAGTTCTTGTATTATGGGAATAAGTAAATAACTTTTCCTTATCCACTTTCTCCACATCACTCATGATTTTATATACCTCTATCATATCCCCCCTTAGTCTCCTCTTTTCCAAGCTGGAAAAGTCCTAGCCTCTAATCTCTCCTAATATGGGACCCATTCCAAACCCCTAATCATTTTAGTTGCCCTTCCCTGAACCTTTTCTAGTGCCAGTATATCTTTTTTGAGATTCAATTTCATGTTGTCATTTCTCATCCAGATTTCGAGATGGTGTGTTGCCTCCAGCCTCCCCAGCATTTCCATATCCTTTTGGGTAACATCACTTACTCCCTCTTCCAGATATTTATGGATGGTATTTAATGAGCCCTGACCTAACACGAACCCCTGCGGTACCCCACTCCTACAATCTTCTCCAGCCCACATTTAACTCTCACAAAAATCTTGCATGTCTGATTCTTCGACCAGTTTGCATTTCAAATTGTGCTCTTCGTCCCCAAGCCAACCTGAATTCATTTCTCAAGTAAGATTTCCCGAGACACTATGACCAATGCTTCGCTAAGCTCAGATGTCACATCCGGCGCATCCCTTCAGCCAGTGACCCCGGCGAGCTTTATACTTTATAAACTCCCAACGCAGCCTGTTGTTCATGGGGCTGTTGTGTGCTAGGCAAACACAGATCCTTCTCGCTCAGAAGTTTCTGCGTTACAAAAGCTGGTGGTGAAAGTAACTCAAACCAGGAGATCCCCTCGGACCAGCGCAAGTTGCTTTCTCTTGTCTATTGTCTAGTGCCTTTTTCAATCTAGCCTTAAACGTGTTTTAAGTGATGATGAGACTTCGATGCTGGGATGTCTACAAGGCTGAATTAATTAGCAAAAGGAGCCCAGGCAGCGGCCTCCCAATATACAAGTCACTCCCCAATTCAGGAGACTCTTGGGAAGCAAAAGGATCGCACTCACCAGAAGCACCTTCCACAGCAGGAGCAGGACCTTCTTCATGGGGAAGTGGGGCGCGTGTCCACTGCAGAACTTGGCCACCATGGTGAAGAGCAACAGAGCAAACGGCTCTTCGCTGTGCACGGGAAAACCTGCGAGGGAGGGGACCGAAACCAAACAAGCTTGGAATAAAGAGAATCTCCCCCGTCCCCCATGCTCTCGCCACTGGAGCGAGTTTATTAGCACGTTGCGCAGGGACTCTATTCGCCGGCGTGCCGACAGCAACCAGCCCCCAACAATCCCCCCCCACCCACCACTAGAGTCTCCACAGTCTTAGCCCAAACTTGGTTTGACCTCGGGCTGGTGGAATAAGGGGGATCCCACTACATTGGCTGGTGGTTTGTTCCCTCTGGTTTTACAGCTACCACTCCGAGGCCTTTACAGCACGGGACGGCGGAGCGGGCTGCACCCCCCCAGACATGGTTGTGCGTGAGAGAGAAACTGCGCTTCGGAGGGTGGCCAGCTACTCACTCAGCTCCGTCCTGAAGGTCTCCCGGGAGCTCTGCCACTCGGGCGGGTCAGCCTCCGTCTCCACACGGATGTTCTCCACCATCAGGTACATGACGCTCAGCAGCACCCTGGAGAGAAGGCGTCACGACAGGCAGGTCGCACGGCCACCCACAGCCCATTTCCTCTACAGGTTGCCCCTGCCTGTAGGGCTTGGGGGGGAATCCCAGCCTCTCCATCCTGCCCAAGGCAGGTCCAAGAGGAGGGGAGAAAGTCTGGGGTTTTCCTGGAACAAGCCAGTGACCTTCGCCTACACTACAATCCAGACTGTTCCACAATCTGCCCCCCCGAGCCAGAGCCTGCAGGTCTCCAAAGCTGGACCTTCCATCCCACCGCACTGCAATTGCTCGGGGTGCAAGCGGCGGATGCTGGTGGGACCCGCCGTGTTAGGGCGACGCCCACGGGGCCAGCAAAGTGACAGAAAGGACAACTAAAATATACTGCATTTTCTCAGCTGAGATACTGCTTCCCCCTTGGATGATGGGTTTACCCCCCTGTTCCTGGCCCCCCTCAGTTTGATCATGTCTCCCCACCTATTCCTTTAGATACAACATATCCAGACAACCCTCCCCACAGCAAAGGGCTTGCTACAGTCTTCTGGGGAGTCCAACAATGCCCCTCCAAGGCCAGAGAGGGAGTAGGGGCCATAAGACGACTTGAGGTTTCATCCCCTTTCCTCCCAGGAGCTGAACATGCAGCGGCAACAGCAATGCCAGACTCCACTGGCCCAGAGAGCTGAAACCACTCGCCTCTCTCTGCAGGGCA
This sequence comes from Terrapene triunguis, assembly GCF_002925995.2. NCBI lineage: Eukaryota > Metazoa > Chordata > Testudines > Emydidae > Terrapene > Terrapene triunguis. Next base: position 407,729 of record NW_020664419.1, on the reverse strand, counting down.
GCTGCTCCGGGGCCACCAGACACCCTCGCTGAACTTAGCCTGAAGAGCTCTGAAGCCTAAAGAATAAGCCGAGTGATTTCCCTGGCACTTTGGCCGAGGCAGCGGACAGACTGGCTGGGTGTGCCCGCTGACCTGACAGCTCTTTCCCATCTCACGTCCCGCTCCCGGGCGGGCGGACAGGTTCTAGAACGGACGACACGGGGTGAAGAGACAGGTCACCTGAGCTCCGTGCTATCCGCTAAGGAGATGGCTGGTTTCCTCAGGGCGCTGCTGCAAGCCTGGCTGTTGCTGCAATGAAGAAAGAGGAGGACAGGAGTTCGTGGTCCAATCTCCAGTCAGTCAGTGGCTGCTCCGGATGGAGAGAGACTCCACCACTCAGACCAGACAAGGCCACATCTAGGGCCCATTTACACTATGAATAGCCATAGAATCATCGAAGTGTAAGACTGGAAGGGACCGCAGTAGGTCATCTAGTCCAGTCCCCTGCACTCAAGACCATCCCTGACAGGTGTTTGTCTAACTTGTTCTTAAAATCCTCCAGTGACAGAGATTCCACAACCGCCCCTACATTGTCCTTTCTACACTAAACCATCTTTCTCTCTCTCTCTCTCTCTCACACACAGACAGAACTGCTCTGGTGATTAGACCACCTTTTTCAACCCCGCCTCCCCACCAAAACTCCAGTTATGGCCATTAGCAAGGAGCCAAAACCAAACAGGGACATTCCGCGGACGTATGCGTTACAAAGACGAGAGCAGATCAGAGAACGCTAAACCCTCTCACTCTATCTCCATGTTCAGCAGCTCCAGGAAGGCGGAGAACGTCCCCATCTGGTACAACAGGAAGTTATTGTGCCGAGACCAATGCAGGACCTCCGCTTCCATGTCACACTCGCCAAATACACCTGGGGGAACAGAGAGGCCGATGCAGCAAACCGTGTGAAGTGAGGTGAAGTTAGTGCTGGTGAAAGGTACCAGGCTGGCAGGACTGGAGTACGGCGAACAGGTGCAGCAACCATGCAAGCTTCCTCCATCCCAACATGGAGGGACCACTTATCGGAGCGAGAGGGGAGTTTGGGCTCAAATCCCCATTCAACAACTGGTTTCTCTCCAATTCTGGAACCAACATGCTCAGGGTCTAACCGATCACCACATGTGGGGTCGGGAGGGAATTTCCCCCAAGTGAGACTGGCCTTGGGGGTGGGGTGTGCGGGGGGTTCCCCTTTCTCTGCAGCAGCGGGTGCGGGTTGCTTGCCAGAATCATCTGGGTCTGACTCATGAAATCAATTCCCTGCCATTACAGGGCCTTGGGCACCGGTGCACCTCGGTCCCTCCTGCTCGTCGCTTGGACACACTCTAGTTTAGTCTCCTGAGGGCTGTAATACTTTGGTTTGGCTTCACTTGTTGAGTTTGGTGCCCGGGTGCTGCCTGGCACTGGTGCCCTGTACGATGGGAGAGGTCAGACTACATGTTCTGGTCCCTTCCGAGCCTAATGTGGTGACAGCCTTTCTGATTGACAACAATCCACCAGGAACTGCACTGAGAACCAACCCCTCACCCCACTCCGTCCTCCTTCACCAGATGGCTGACTTTAAATAACCGCACAACAATACATCCATGTGCAGGAACAGCCAACGCCCAGTCAAAGAAACCTCCCTCAACAGGGGCCAACGACGACGGGCAAACACTTCCAGTTTCCATTTGGCCTAAGGTAGGTCACGGTTTGGGAGGAGGGGAAGAGAAATTGACTCAGAAAGTGAGGGTCTCTTGGTGCCGAAGATCTGGCTGACAATATCCAGTTACCCCCTGGCTGACCTGCACAACATGAAAACGGAGGAGGAAGAGCAGAAGGAAACACAGGGAGAGAGAGAGAAGCCAAGTGTGGGGGAAAGGGAGATGCTTAGTGAGGACCCACCCAGCCGGGCAATGAGGGACCCTGCTGTAAATCGCGATCATAAAGGGTCTCCTATGGGACTCTTTTCAAGCAGCCTGCAGGTGATAAATCCAGCCCAGGTCGGCAGGGACTAAGTTATTCCAGCAACCTCCACACTAGGCGTTTCTAATGCCCCATTGCTGCAGAACCTAGGGGCCGAGTACCTGGCAGCATCCAGATCTAGAGATTAAAGTCTTCAGTTTCTATTCCCAAGCCCATGAACCAGTCAGTCTCCTAAGAGTCGTTTCTTAACCATGGCATTAGCCCTGCGTCTGGATGCATGACAGCCTTCGGCCGGCACTAGCACACCACGGTGACAGGCAATGCAGAAATGCCGTAAGGGCCTATGTAAATGAAGATGCCATTTGCATCCAGCTGGGGTGAAATCTACCCCGCGTTAGCCTGCCGCACTCTAAGTGTCCGCGTGGCCCCTGCTGTCATGAACTCCCCGTTTCCTAGTGTGCTTTGATCTACTCCCATCTCAATGGGGGACAGATCAAAGCACACGTAGGAACTTTTAGCGTCCAGTAGCCAGGTCCACAGGGACACAGTGCGTGGCAGGCAAGCACCAGGCGGATTAACACCCCAGCCTGACGAGAACGAAGCATTTAGACAATGCAGGGCTTGGAGAGTCGACCCGTCCAGCAGGGGGAAGCAAACAATTCCTCCTCGCCTTAGGAGCAACCAACCTTTCCGAGTAAACCCACCGTGCCCATGCCACCTGGCGCGGCACCGTCTGCTGGGCCTAGGCAGTTACCTTGTGCCAAATAAAGGACAGCGCGTGCTGCTTTCAGTCTCTTGTCCCTGTCGACCACCTCCAGCCCGTCCAGCAACCGCATCACATAGGCCTTCTGCTGAGCCTGGTCCAGCTCCGGCCATCTCTTGCCCTGCACTGGAAACAAGAGAGGAGAATGAGTCAGGATCTTTTCCTTCACGGATCCTGTTCCAGCCTCTCTCGGATACTACAGGGATGGTGTGGAAGCAGGTGGAAGGAAGCCAAGTGGAATAGTGTCCAGAATCACTGGCGTGCTGGAGACGCACACGGACTTTTCTGGGCACTAGACCAGTTCTCAGCACCTTCCTTCAGATGGACGACGTTGTCAGGGAGGCCACTCGTCTGGTTTTAAGCCAGACAGTTCTTTTTTGTAACCCCGTCCTGTACAGAGACTAAACCAGACGTGGTTTTGTCCGGTATCACGGATGGGGGACACCATTTTGAAGGGCATGCTACTCCACCTCCCCGCTGGCATGACCTCGCATGCACCGGGCGCAGGCGGTCGTGCTGGCGGAAGGGCACGCTCTTCAAAATGGCTTCCTCTGGGCAGCGCCACCTCATGCACAGCGTGTGTGTGAGGTCACACCAGCAGGGGCAGGCCCACGCCGGTCCCGGAAGTACCGGCACGTCCGGTGTTCTGGGGACGCGGCAGCGGCCACCCTACCTATTGTTCCTGTTGGACACAGCCAACTCGTGGGACATTGGGAAATAGCCCAGCCAGGCCGAGTCAGCCACCGCTCTCGTGATCCCTCCCTTCGCTCGTTGTGTAGGGAACCCAAGGCTGCAGGAATGCCAGCTGCAAAGCACACGCGTATGTCACAGAACCTGTCAGCTTCATCTCAAAGAAAACCCCACAGACAAGCCCTCCGCAGGCAGCAGCGGTTCTGGGGTTTCAAGCATTAGCAGGCTCTCAGTCACTAGCCAGTAGGGACGCGTTAGTGCTGCGCGTCAGGCTTCCGTTCCCGACGGCCCCTGACTCATTGCGTAACCGTGGGCCATTCGCTCGCTAGCTCTGTGCTTCGGTTCCCCCGCTCTGCGAAACGGGGACGATACGGACCCACGTCGGCAGGGGAGCGGTGAGAATTCACATCTGAAGATCGAGGGGACCCTTAGAGGCGCTGGGATCTTCTGTAGAGGCAAAGATGCTGGGACGCTCCTCACGGACGAGAGCAGCGCACGTTTCTCTTTGTTTAGTCTGCTCTGTTACAACCTTTCATATTTATATCCCCCCCGTTACCGCAGTATCTGAGCACCTGGCAACTTTTAGTGCAGCGGTTCTCCAGCTTATCTGATCGGGCCCCTGTGTGTGTCTGGAGTCGTTTAGGGGTGATTCGTCGATATCACTTTTCACAGCCGACTTAGCACCCCCTTGCCACCCTTACTTCTGCGCTGCTGCTGCCACCCCGGGGCCGACAGCCGGAGCCGCGCCCCGGTGAGCAATTGTGGGGGGTGGGGTGGGAGGAGAAGAGAGCCCGCAGGTGGTGGGGCTCCGGCTCTCCCCTTTATCCCTGCCTCCCAGGTGTGCACACCCTTCTGCACGAGCCCCAGCCACCCAGGACTGACCGCACACAGCTCACGCCTCCTTTGACACACTCCCGCACCTCCGAAAGCCAGAGCTGGGCCAAGGTGACAGCCAGCTGGGGAGCCGCTGACCCTCCATCTGCCCTGGGCAGGGGGGCTCGGGACACAGGCCGGGGGCTGCTCTGGGGCCCCCCACCCTGGGCAGGTGGAGGGTCTGCAGCTCCCCACAGCTCCATGGGCTGCTCTTACCCTTGGGGGGGAAAAAGAGGGGCAGGGGGCTGGGCCCATGGCGAAAAGTGGATGGGCCATGGCCCCTTGGCCCCTCCTGTTCCAGCGCTCCTGCCCCCACCCACATTTGTTGTGATAGGTTATTGTTAAGGCTGTGTGTCTGTCACACGGGTCACAGATTCGGTGACTTTCCCAGCAGCCAGTGCGGCTGGCTGAACAGTCGGGCAGCCCCTGGGCCAGCTGCAGCAGTTTGGGTGTGTCGGAGGGATGGTGGGGGGGGCTCAGGGCTGGGGTACGGCGCAGCGCTTACCTCGGGGGAGGGGAGGCTCCCTGGAAGCGGCCAGCATGACCCTGCAACTCCTGACGTAGGTGGAGGGGCCAGGGGGCTCTGCGCGCTGTCCCTGCCTGCCGGCACTGCCCCCGCAGCTCCCATTATAATAGAATATATGGAGATATCCTATCTCCTAGAACTGGAAGGGACCTCGAAAGGTCATCGAGTCCAGCCCCCTGCCTTCACTAGCAGGATCAAGTACTGATTTTGCCCCAGATCCCTAAGTGGCCCCCTCAAGGACTGAACTCTCAACCCTGGGTTTAGCAGGCCAACGCTCAAACCACTGAGCTATCCTTCCCCCCCACATTGGGTGCGGTTCCCAGCCAATGGGAGCTGTGGAACCGGAGCTTGGCGGGAGCTGTGCACGGAGCCCCTCACTGGCCTTGACCTCCCTCTAGGAGCTGCAGGGACATGTGGAGCCAGCCGGGGTCCCGGGCAGCGTGTGGCTGCCCACCCACCCCCAGCACCAGTGGGGGTCCCAGGCCCCCCCCAGCACCTGTTGTACCCCCAGACCGCCCCCTCCCCGCCATAGAGCACCTGCGGGCCCCCAGCCCAAGGTTTAGTTATGGGTAAATAGTACAAACCGTGGACAGGTCACGGACCGTGAAGTTTTGTTTACTGCCCGTGACCTGTCCATGACTTTTACTAAAAATACCATGACTAAAACGTAGCCTTAGTTATTGTGACATCTGATGAACTTCCGCTGGTTCCTTACAGCTGGGCTCACAGGGAAAGTCATTTTATAGGCCAGTTCTCACAGCCCCACCTCAAACCCTGAGTCAGTCCAGACACCAAAGGCGCAATGTACGGCCCCAACCCTGCAAAACTCAATTGGCACGAGAAGCACCTCTCCCGTCTGGGCAGTCCCACTGAGCTCCGTTCACCCAGGTCAGGGCTCCTCATGAGGCCAGGTCTGCAGGGTTGGGACCCGTCTTGCCACATGAGATGCAATCGCCCGGACTGGGATACCTTGAGTTTGAAAATCCTCTTCGAAGCACTTCCTGTTGATGGTGAACTCCGGCTCTTCCGTGTAGCTGTACAGTTCTATTGGGGAAGACACACAAAAAAAGGCTTGAAAGCAGGCGTAGCACTTAGAGACAGAGCGCCCCACGTACCAGCTCCAGTGCCTGACTTCTCAAAAGGGCACCTCAGGGCCCATCTACTCCTTTGAGCAAACACGTGGGAACTGGACGCCTAAATTAACTAGATTGGCCTGGTGGAAAGCGCTGGACTGAGACTCAAGAGACCCTAGATTCTATTCCAAGCTCTGCTCCTGGCCTGCGGGGTGACCTTACGCAGGTCGCGTCCCCACTCTGAGCCTCAGTTTCCCCATCTGTAACATGTAGATAATGATCCTGACCTCCTCTATAAAGCACTTTGAGATCCATGGATGAAAACTGCTATATAAGAGCGAGGTATTATTATTATTAATAGGCTTTTCTACCACCACCATGTACCTTAACTACACCCCTGTGAGGTAAGGAAGTATTATCCCCATTTTACAGATGGAAAATGGAAGGACAGAAATGTGCCTTTCCCCAAGGAGACAGTCTGTGGAAGAACCAGGAACAGAATCCAGATCTCCCAATCCTCAGGCCAGTTCCTTAATGAGACACGCATCCTTCCTCTCTCACTTAGGTGCCTAAAGTTTAAAAATCATGCTCACAGTGTCAATGAAAACAATGCAGCCAGGGTGAGGATAAGACACGGTGGGTGGGTTTAGGTAGCTCTGACTGAGCCTGGAATATACTTTGTTCACTTTAATGTCACACTATTAAAGTGGGGGATCCATAATTACTGCTAAGCTAAAAAAATAATCCAATACACATAAGCAAAGACCCACTGAATGTGTGCACCAGCACCACTGCCGTTTGCTATAACGGCATTTTAAAATCTAATTGACTTAACACCATTTATGCCACTTGTTTACTTTTTTGCATTTCCCCATTTCTAATCAATTACACCCTCAGGTTCTCGGTCACTAGCCCAGGGGAGTTGCTGGCACTGCGGGGAATGTTTCCTCAGGATTAGTTTGGAAGTTATTTCTATTGCCGTTGAGTTTTGTAGCGAAAGGGGCCACAAAAGTCTGGGGATAGATAGACATAACGATGATTTATCTTACAAGAAGAATGAGGATCCGAATCCCCATTGTGCAGGGTAGTGAAACTGAGAGTGTGTCACGACTGGGACGTGGGCAGTCGGGCAGGACTAGCAGTCAGGCTTAGTGGCTGGAGCAGGAGCAGGCGTCAGAAGCCAAGCTAGGGGTCAGACACAGAGTCAAACCAGGAGTTGAACCAGTGACGAGGACTAAAGCCAGGAGTTAGAGCCAAAGTCCGAAGCAGAGAACAAGAGTGAGGTCCGTTGTAGCATCAAGCCAGGTACCACCAGGCTGCAGCGAGAGCTTCCTGGAACTCCCTCCGTGCCTAAATAATGCTCCTGGAGCAATCAGAGGTCACGGGGGTGCTGCCATTGGCTATTCTGTAAGAGGCACGTCCTGTGTTGCTTATTCCCCTCTGGTTTATAGTGCATGGATCACCGCTATGCCGTGGCTGCCAGGGTGGAAGTGTTCATCACCTGAAGCCCTACAGACTCCGGTTCTACTCGGCTGGACCCTTAGAGGCAGAGACAATCCTGCTTCAAGGAACTTGCAGTGTACATTAAAACCAAGTCACTCAGGCCTTGTCTACACCACACAGTCAGCATTCGTCGACCACACAGTGGAGAGTGACATTCGACAACGCTCCTCCCGCCGATTTAACTCTCCTGCCACACCGACAAAATAAAACCACCTCGACGAGAGGCCGGGAGCGTTTTGCGACACAGTTAGATCAACGCAATGTCAGTGTAGACACTGCGCTTGGTTATATCGCCGTAAATGGCCTCCAAGAGGTGTCTCACAATGCCCAACCTGTATGTGGGGTCAAATCTGACCCAACAGTCTCCTTCTACAGGAAAACCCAATGTGAACTGCAGGAGGTGGGTGCTTCGATCTATAATTCATGACATTACGAGAGTGAAGGGAACCCTTTTACAGACTTTGTCCTACGGGACAAACTCTGATGTTTCACCGGCGCCTCCCGACCCGCTATCACTTTTGCGCTAAATCATCAAGTTGCGATGCCGCAGAATGACATTTCACGGGCTCCAAAAGCCATTTTGGTACCGCAAGCACTTGAGAAGCCGAACACCACTCTGGAAAAAATCGACATGGGCCTGATTCCCGATATTCACGAGATAAGGGTGAAAACTCCAGGAATGTCAAGTAATCGTGGGTTTGGGATCACACAAAGGACAGCCAGGAGAACTACTTTCTCCTCTCTCCAGCGGTGGAAGGACACCTCACTGACAAAATGTGCTGCAACTCCGTCTGCACCAGCAGATCCTCTGCTTAGAAGAGCTAAAAATAGTGACCCCTTTACAGTTTGCTGGCAAGAGTATGCTCCAGACCCCCTGACAATTACACTGCAGAAACAGCCAGAGTCATTCCCCTTGTAAGAACACAGGGTCCGACCTGTGCTTAACTCCCTCACCCCCCACTTATCCTGACCACAGAGCAGGAAACTGTGCAGCGATAAGGGGAACAACAGCTGAGTAAAGTAATTCCTGCCCTGGAAACAAACACCAAACGACCTAACCCTCCTGCTGCTTGTTACCAGCCGCCCTGAGGATTATTCTGAGCACCCTGCCAGCTCGGCTTGGGGTTTGGAACGCGGGTGTGATAAAGCCACTGAGCGAAACGCTGACACGAAACACCGATACGCTCGGAGTCGGCATGTTCTAGTCATAAGGGCACGGCATGCGGCTCGGAGCTTAGGTTCAGCTCAGACAGACCCCCAACAAGAGAGGGACCAGGAACGGGACAGGAAGCCTTTCACTTTTCAGCCCAAGCTGACGGTGGTCAAAAGTTGTTACCAGCTGATAGCTATTCAGTAGCCTATGGAAGTGAGCGGATGAGTTTCGCAGTCTAGATCGCAATCCCTGTCCTCAGCATCTTTCCGGTCAACAGGCCAAGGGTTCAGTAGGAAATGACCTTGAGATCTTTCTGAGCAGGCAGATGTGACGGGTTCGGTCACAAAGACCCACCTTGGGACTCTTACCTGATGTGCTGAGACTACCTCTGAGCCCGTTTTCTCTGCCAGCTGGGGCCTTCAGAACCCTGCCTTGTTGAGCCAGACACGCAGGCCTGCTGCAACACAGACCCATGCCCCCAAAGCTGCAAACTTATCTGAAAACAGCTTAAGAAGTGCTCCTGGCTCCAGCACCCAGCTCCCAATGGGATCCAAACCCCAGATAAATCCGTTTTACTCTGTATAAAGCTTATACAGCAGGGTCTCAAACACGCAGCCCGCGGAGTTATTTGCTACGGCCCGCCACGCTCCCTGCGCCCCCCCCCCGCCCGCCCCCGCTATTTCCTGCGGTTGCCAAGCTCCCCTCACCCGCTGCCCCCCGTGCGCCGCGTCCCAGCTCCTCTGCCAACCTCCAGGCGCTTCGCGCTGCCAGACAGCTGTTTGGCGGTGCTTAGCGCTTTCCAGGAGGGAGGGGGGAGGAGCGGGGAGCCGCGCGCTCAGGGGAGGAGGCGGAGAAGAGGCGGGGCAGGGATTTGGGGAAGGGGATGGAATAGGGGCAGGGAGGGGGCGGAGCCTCGTTAATGGGGTGGAGTGGGGGCGGGGCCAGGGGCAGTGAGGCGGGGGTGTCAGTGATGCGGCCCTCAGGCCAATGTACTAGTCCTCATGTGACCCTCGTGGTCATTTGAGTTTGAGATCCCTGTTATACAGGGTAAACTCATAAATTGTCCGCCCTTTATAACACTGATAGAGATATGCACAGCTGTTTGCTCACCCAGGTATTAATCACTTACTCTGGGTTAATTAATAAGCAAAAGTGATTTTATTAAGCCTAAAAAGTAGGATTTAAGTGGTTCCAAGTATTAACAGACAGAACAAAGTAAGTTACCAAGCAAAATAAAACAAAACACGCAAGTCTAAGCCTAATACATTAAGAAACTGATTACAGATGAAACCTCACCCTCAGAGATGTTCCAATAAGCTTCTTTCACAGACTAGACTCCTTTCTAGTCTGGGCCCAATCCTTTCCCCTGGTACAGCCCTTGTTAGTTCCAGCAGGCGTCTCAGATGAAAAGCAGGGGATTCCACATGACTGGGAGGCCTTTGTTCTGTTCCACCCCCCTTTATAGCTTTGGCACAAGGCAGGAATCCTTTGTCTCTCTCTGGGTTCCCACCCCTCCTTCTAAATGGAAAAGCATCAGATTAAAGATGGATTCCAGTACCAGGTGACATGGTCACATGTCCTGTGAGCCCTCCTCCATTCCTCCAGGACTGGCCTGCACATATGCAGTGGAGGCTTGCAAGTAAACAAAGCCATCTACAGTCAATTGTCCTAGTCAACGGGAGCCATCAAGCTTCCAAACCACCATTAATGGCCCCCACTTTGCATAATTACCACAGGACCTCAGAGTTATATTTCATATTCCTAGTTTCAGATGCTAGAGTGATACATTCATACAAATAGGATGACCACACTTAGTAGATTATAAGCTTTGTAATGATACCTCACAAAAGGCCTTTTGCATAAAGCATATTCCAGTTATGTCATATTTCCACAAACATATGGAGTGCAACGTCACAGCAGCGTGGGTAAATATTTGAGAGGGATGGTGCAGAGAGGTTTCCACTGCCTGTGCTGTACTCGGTCTCCCTGAGCTCCTCCAGTTCTTGGAGAGTACTTTGGAGCAGTCCTCTGAAGCTATCCTGAGACCTTACTCCCCGGCGAGGAAGTGACCGCCATTAATTACTCAATACCGTCTCCGATTCTAGGTAACTATTTGGGACGTCCTCAACCTATTGCTTATGTCTGTGTGTGCTTAAATCTAATAAATTGTAGTTTTAGATAAGAAAACGCTTACTTGTATTCAAGTTTCAACAGACAGAATTGCTGCGTTCCCACTGATTTATTCCTGACAGTGTCTGGAGTGAAACAGTTACGTTGCCACTGCTTTGGGTTTTGAAAACCCTGGGTAACATCCCCTCTCCAGTGTTTAAAGACAGAGCTAATTAGACTCAACTCTGGGTCTGGCTGCACTACGAGGCTTTTAGCGACACAGTTGTGCTGCTACAGCCGTGCCGCGAAAAGCCGCAGCGTAGCTGCTGTTTGTCGGCAGGAGAGAGCTCAAGGCTGTGTGCATCACGGAAGAAAGGAAAGCTGGTTTATTGGCTGTTCGTGTATGCCCACCTCTGGACTATCCCAAAAGAGGATCCAACCCTGTTCCAGATGCAAGGAGTAAGGGCGACAAGGAAGCTGCACAGATCCACTCACATGAACACTCAAGTTACGATGGAGGCAGATCTCTTGCTCAAAACTTTCCCGGGCAAAATTAACACTCCCCACCATTCAAGGCCGCTCAGGCCCCGTCTGGCAGGCCCATCGATACAGACACCAGTGAGAAGAGGCAATACCAACCCTCTTTCCCTGTGAGAGAGCCTGAAAGGGGGGTTTTAACGTGATCCGACATCGAATGAACCCGGTTTACACGTCGGTCAGGGGAGGTGTTGCCTGAGACAAGGAAGGTGACCACCACTTTAGAAGTGAGCTCAGAGTGCATCTATGCATCACCACGGTTTCTGTTCAGTGATTATGAGAGGCGAATCACTGCTAAGCAGGTCTAGGGGCTATGCCTTAGACTTGCTGTCAGGACAGTGGTGAAAGAAAGACAACGCAGAGGCTGCACGGGCAGCGAGGTTTCCTGCTACCCAGTGAAATCACTCAAGATCTGGGTTAAGCAGCGGAACCTCAGAACAGGGCAGAAGCGGCAGCGAGCACCCAACAGAGGCAGCCCGTGACCAGCGGCAGCGTCAACAGCCAGTTGCAGACGTTCACAGCTACCACAGACACACTGCTCAACATCCGCTCCCAGGGGCGGAAGGTGAATCCTTGCGAACACACCTCTGAACTCTGGGTCTTTGCTAACCCAACCCAGCCAGCTGGGAGCTGTTTTATTAGAACTGCCTTCACCAGGAGCTTTAAGGTTTGCCGTGTGACATATTTCACTCCCCAACCTCAACTACAGCAGTTAGGTAGTTCTTGTTCCACCCCAGAAGTGGATGCATTTCCGTGAAGAGTGACGTAATTCCTCTCTGCTGTGCATGACTTGTAAAGCCCTTTGGAATGAAAGGCACGCTATAAATATAAGATGATATTATTAAATATCTATCTCCGACTGAACCTGTCTTATTCTGCCAGTGATTTTATACCCAATGGATGCCGACTTCAATAGCTCAGTAAAACCAATGTGCGGCAAAAGTCTCCTCTCACCTCCATTTTTCGCACGTCTTTACCTGATAATTCAGCAGCATAGCCGTCGGCATCCCCGTACTCAAACTCCACATTGGGGCAGTCCACTGAGCCCTGGGGGGAAGAGAGATTCCTTTGTCAATACAAAGACAGGAAACCGAGGGGCTTGTCTCGCACGTCCAGAAGAAATGGAACAATCACAGTCGATACACATACACACAGACTGCGCAGGCAGCCCAGCAAAGAACCGTCTGGGTCTAACGCGGCATCTCACTTTGCTGCATCTTTTATTTAGAGCTTCAGAATATTCTGCTTAAAATAAAGAGAGCTGGAGGAGACAAGCCGTTTCCATCAGGCCCATGTAGTAGCCGTTGGGTTGTCAGGAAAAATCAAGGCAGCCCCGGGTGAGGGGCTGGGAGAACACTGGGAGGATGCCAGGGGTCTCTCGGCACATATTTCCCACACCACTGACGAAGGTTTCCATTAAGGCTTATCAGGAGCATGTCAAATTAAACCACGCCAGGGCCTTCGAATCAGGGGACAGTTACCCAAGCATACACGAGCCTCATTACTGACACCGTTCTCTGGAGCCGGCTGGAAGGACCTGCCGCCTGCTTAAAACACAGGGTCAATTGGGAAGAGCTATTTTTATCATCCTCCCAAAGCCCTGTTTGGGCACCTCTGCGGCATGACGACAGGAAGCAGGCCAGGCTTCCACTGGGCAATAGGTAGGTACCGCAGGCTCCCCCAACCTGTCGGGGAGTCTGGCTCTTACAAAAGGGACCAGGCCTTCTTTTAAATGTATCATTTCTCATCTGATCATGTTCTGACCTATGGTACAAATGCAAACACAGTTTGCTCCTAAGCAGAAAGCTCTGGTATGATACAGTGAAATGAGCGCGCCCACCCCCCCCCCTTTAAACCACCAAAGAAGAGAAAGCCCCTCATACCCATGTGGGAATCCTCAAATACACCTCTACCCCGATATAACGCGACCTGATATAACACTAATTCAGATATAACGTGGTAAAGCAGCACTCCGGTGGATCAAAGCAAATTCGATATAACGCGGTTTCACCTATAACGTGGTAAGATTTTTTGGCTCCCGAGGACAGCGTTCTATCGAGGTAGAGGTGTACACATGGAAAATCCCTTCCCAGGATGTTTTCCTGAACAGGGGCCATAGAGAAAGACCTCGATGTATGAGTAATCTCAGCAATAGGCTACTCACCGAGTGAAGTACTACTTAAGGTGAGTAGCCTATTGCTGAGATTACTACGAAGTCAGGCACTGAAGTTTTGTTGTTGTTTTTTAAAATTGTCTCACATCAGCTGATAAAGGTATATAATGAAATGAGATCTGGATAACGGAAGTACCTAATAATAGTGACCATCTCATTTTTCTCCTCCGATTTCCCCCCACTTTTATGAAATGTGACATTATCTCTCTCTGTTTCCACAAACTATGTTCCAATAGAATTATTCAGGCATCTTTCACGTTTCCTGGGAGTCGACAAACTATCACGATGGTCATCCATCCATTCCCTTTTTCAGCCACGTAACAATGTCCCGTGGCTATATTTTGGCCTATATGGAATACAATTTCTTTGGCTACGCATGTGTCTTTACCCGATGGAAAACGTGAGATCTGAAATTGGTTATTGGGGCATGAACCTTTTGTAAATGATTATCATAAAGAAGAAAGCATGTTGGGTAAACACATGCAACGTCTCTGATGAGAGAGAGACACAACACATGGGAGAACTACAAATACTGCAAATATCAACTAAAAAGAAGTGACTTTAGAACCTGAAAACTATCAGTTGATACGTCAGGTGCAGATTAAAAAAAAAATTCCACCATTCCAAGCTAAAAACCTGTTTTAGTGTTAGAGCATGAGCGGGTGCCAGAAGTAATAGTTTGCATCATCAATATTCATAATCATGAATGACAGATAACATCTGCAGAGATGGTCAGAACAGGCCCTAATGCAAAACCCACTGATGTCAGCAACAACTCATTGACTTCAATGGGCTTTGGATCGGGCCCAAAATGAACCACCATCACCAAACGTCGTGAAGTTTTCCAAATTTTTCCTCCAAATTTTCAAATCACTTCCAATGATCGGGCATTGTATGTCCTTTCAATACACAGTAGAACCTCAGAGATACGAACACCAGAGTTATGAACTGACCAGTCAACCACACGCCCCATTTGGAACCGGAAGTATGCAATCAAGCAGCAGCAGAGACAAAAAAATAAAAACGCAAATACAGTACAGTGCTGTGTTAAACGTAAACTACTAAAAAAATAAAGGGAAAGCAGCATTTTTCTTCCGCATAGTAACGTTTCAAAGCTGTGTTAAGTCAATGTTCAGTTGTCAACGTTTGAAAGAACCATTTCATTTTGTTCAGTCACGAACAACTTCCATTCCCGAGGTGTTCGTAACTCTGAGTTTCTACTGTACCCATAATGCACAGTAAAACCCTCCTTCTCAATAAGGCCCATGGAACCATTTGTGGTTCCTAGACCGAGCCATTTTAGAACCATCATGAGCCAAACCTGAAAGTCTGGCTGAGGTCTACAAGTACCACAGGAGTAAAACTGTCCAACCCTTACCAAACTCCATAGAAGACGTACCCCGGGCGAGAATCGGCAGGTGAACTTCCAGAACGGTTAGTTTGTGTTTGAAGAAACTGAGGATGGAAAAATGAATTTATAATAGGGAGCAAGTTTCAACCCTGGTCATCTCCCCTCCATTCCACTGCCCAATAATCCCCATCAGTGGAGGAGAAGGCAGGCAGCATGACTACGTGGCTAGGCATGGACCAAATGGCAGCAGCTGAAAGTGCCAAAACGCCTGCAAAAGCCAGAAGATTTCCACAGGGAGTGAAAAGTCCCTGGGCCGAAGACCGCACAAGATGGCCTATTGTACAGGAAAGAGTAAAACTGGGAATTAGGGACTTCTGGACCCTAATCCTGGCCCTGCCACCAATTTACTGTGCAGCTTCAAGCAACTCCCCTTCTGCCTCAATGTCCCCGTCTATAAAGTGGGGATAACATCCACCCCCTTTAAATTGCATTGAGAAGACTGGTTACGCCTGTACATTTAGCGCGCTAGGTAAGTGTCACGTATTGCTGTATTCTGCCCTGGATCCATGAGAAACAAGCAAATATGAAAGACCAGTGACAGGCTTAAAATGCAAGAGCTCATGAACTCCTAGGGCTATGAATGAAGGCACTTTGTACCTTTGGGAGCCTGGCCCCCTGGCTTTCCAATGGTAAAGTGTCTTTAGCTGTAGTAGGTCACGAGGTCTCAGTTCTTACATTCACATCATTCTGATTACCAACTTACTTTATTTCCCTGTTTGAACTCCAGCATGATTTTAGCAGACATTATTTTGAGCACTGTTGGAGGTATAAGCCAATGCTTTTTAGCATCTTCACCGTAAATCCCGGCTTTCAAATGGCGTAAGCGATTCATCCCTAATTCCAGCTGCTCATAAAATATCAGGCCAAATTCAGTGAGTCTTAGGTGGGTGAAAATCCACTGAAGTCAATGGATTTTGCCTGTGATAAATCACTAAAAGGCTGAATTTGGCCAACTGCCTGTCACAATCACATTGGAGACCAAATGCGGTGGTGGTGGGTGGGGAGAAGACTGATCTGATTTGAAGATCCAGTGTCCCATTACCCATCTGTACTAGAAAGCCGACATGGGCCAGTGTAAACGCCCTCAGGACCAGTCAACATTATCAAGTACTTGTTCCGGGTTTAAAAGAAAACAAGTCAAGTCCTGCAAGGAGTATTCCTGATGTAGCTGGGATACATAGCCAGTTTTACCATCAGCTCCTGCAGAATCACAGTGGTCACAAAGCAAGTCAGCAGCTGAGCCAGAAATAGAACTGAGATGTCTCAACTCCCTGTCCCCAGCTCTGTCAGACCCGCCGTTCACACCTTTAGAGAGCCTTGACTGCACAAAGGGTACTTGCGCTACATTGATGACATCTTCATCATCTGGACCCATGGAAAAGAAGCCCTTGAGGAATTCCACCATGATTTCAATAATTTCCATCCCACCATCAACCTCAGCCTAGATCAATCCACACAAGCGGTCCATTTCCTGGACACTACTGTGCTAATAAACGATGGTCACATAAATACCACCCTGTACCGGAAACCTACTGACCGCTACACTTACCTACATGCCTCCAGCTTCCATCCAGGACACACCACACGATCCATTGTCTACAGCCAAGCTCTAAGATATAACCGTATTTGCTCCAATCCCTCAGATAGAGACAAGCACCTACAAGATCTCTATCAAGCATTCTTAAAACTACAATACCCACCTGCTGAAGTGAAAAAACAGATTGACAGAGCCAGACGAGTACCCAGAAGTCACCTCCTACAAGACAGGGCCAACAAAGAAAATAACAGAACACCACTAGCTGTCACCTTCAGCCCCCAAC